>NC_139606.1:113280164-113632664 GCF_964270895.1 Podarcis filfolensis
AAGCATTATGGCTGAGGGCACCTGGAACTGGCACCCCCCACACATGCCAACTGAGAACAGCAGCAAATTGGGGGTTCCTTGCTCACCACAGGACTCACCCAATGCCCAATTTCACCCACCCTCTGGAACCAGCACTGAGGTAAAATCCAGCAAATATATTTTAAATGGAGCGTTTCATCCGCTATCTCGTGAACTCATTTTCCTCATTTGATTGCATCATGTGAGGATTAGAAACGTTCCCAAATTAATAGAATAAATTGGTAAAATGTACTCACATGAAAGAGAGCATTAATGCGCCATGTTGCGTGGTTCTTTTCTCTGGTTTTGTATCAGAGCTCTGTGAACAATAAATAGATATTTCCAAGAGAGGTTCCCTAAGCTGATATGCATGTAAGGTATTATCTTTGGCTCAGTTTTCGCTTCTGGGTAGAAGGTGGGGAAAAATAATTGCACTTCCATTCAGAAATCAACCGTGGGAATAAGGAATGCTACTCATTTTATGCGCAGCTGCCTGAAGACTTTCTCCTTAAAACAAATTACAGCGACTTCTATGCAACTCACACTCAAAAGCTAATTCTAACCCTACAGCTAAACTCTAAAATTAAACTTTAATCTAGGATATAAACAATTTTGTGCTTGCGATCGGTTTCAGTGAGAGATTTCTTTTCCGTGTTGGGAAAGTGCTTTCTCCCTGCCCCCCTTCCTCCAAATACAAAACCAGCGGGGGGAAGGCAGGTTTAATTTGTGCCAGGGCTCGATGCTGGAACAAAGGGAGGAAGAGGGAAATCATAGAGCGCCTGAGAATGTGCAGAGCGCGTTTCCCTCACCACTGAGCTGAGCAGGAACACTTGTAAATAATGAAGCGCTCACACTTTACATTGTGGCTGCCCTTTGCAGGATTGTGCGCGGTGCTACAGTTCCCAGGGAACTTAATGGCCAACAAGGACTGCGCTGCCTCTCAATGTTATTATTTGGAGGTTCATGCCCAGCCTCAGTTATCACGTTTCTTGCTGGGAGCTGGGGCCAGCCCCAATATAAATAAGGGGTGGAGCTGACAACAGCCAGTCAGTCGGTTCTGGAGATTCACCCTCCTTATCCTCCATTTGTTTAAAGTTTTCTTGTTTGCAGGTTAACTTTTTCTTCCTGTTTAGTGGGCACTGCTACGGGCTGCTATGGTTGCTGTTCAAGGACCAGGAAGAAATTTTCCTGCACTGGCAGGTTTTGTCTTCCCCTTAGCAATTCGTCACAACTTTGGTGATTTATGGCCTTGGGTAGGATCCTTCAGTCTTTTCTTCCCTAAAATGGGGGGGGGGGTTGGAGTGGTGATTCACCCCCCTGCAGCAGCAATTCCAGGATCCCCTCTTAAAAGGGGTTATATAATGGGTGTTAGTGATGTATGGAAGTGAGAGCTGGACCATAAAGAAGGCTGATTGCCAAAGAATTGATGCTTTTGATTTATGGTGCTGGAGGAGACTCTTGAGAGTCCCATGGACTGCAAGAAGACCAAATCTATCCATTCTTAAGGAAATCAGCCCTGAGTGCTCACTGGAAGGACAGATACTGAAGCTGGGGCTCTAATACTTTGGCCACCTCATGAGAAGAGAAGACTCCCTGGGAAAGACCCTGGTGTTGGGAAAGATGGAGGGCACAAGGAGAAGGGGACGACAGAGGACGAGATGGTGGGACAGTGTTCTCGAAGCTACCAGCATGAGTTTGACCATACTGCAGGAGGCAGTGGAAGACAGGAGTGCCTGGCGTGCTCTGGTCCATGGGGTCACAAAGAGTCGGGCATGACTAAACAACTAAACAACAACAATGGGTGTCACTGGCCATCCACTGAAAGGTTGTCAGTGAACTACCCTGCGTGGGGGGATATGGGCTGGGCTGCCTGCTACACTTACGTCTCGCAGAGCACCCCCATATCCTATTTACCCTGATGTGCCCCAATTCCCCAGGCTGGCGGGCTGGGAGGGGTACACGCCCAAGGCCTAAGCCAAGGTCTTTCTACATTCGGAAGTTTAATAAGGTTGTGGCCTAATTTAATTCCACACAAGGTTGTCAGAGTCTTTATTCCTTTCTTATGACCCCTGGGGGCTGTGGCTTACGCCGCCTGGTCACGCAATAGTAACACACCTTGGGCAACGCGGGCATCTTTCCAGGTGAGCAGGAACAGAAGCTTTTCCAAAATCCCATGTTTTTGTTTGCTACAATTATTTATATCCTGCCTTTGAGTAGACAGTTTCTTCCAAGGTGGCTTGCAAGTACAGTCATACTTCGGGTTACAGCCACTTCAGGTTGTGTTTTTGGGGGGTTGCGGACCACCGAAACCCAAAAGTACCGGAAAGGGTTACTTCTGGGTTTCAGCGGTCGCGCATGTGCAGAAGCGCTAGATTGCGCTTTGCACATGCGCAGAAGTGCCGGATCGCAATTTGCGCGTGTGCAGACGTGGGTTGCGAATGCTGTGGGTTGCGAACGTGCATTCCGCATGGATCACGTTCGCAACCCGAGCGTCCTCTGTAACATCAACATGAATTAATGCAATCACAGTGAAAATATCAAAACCTGAGTCATCAGGATCATTTCCACAAGAAAGCCTTGCTCTACCATCAGAAGGTACTGGTGTCTTCTTCACCCAGAAATCCTTATGACAGGGTAGTTAGTGGCAGAGGGGGCAAAAGAGACAGTGTGGTGCAGTGGTTAGAGGACATGATAGACTAGGGATAGACTAGGGTTGTGAGCACTGTTGTACCACTGGAACAGTCATGGCTCCCCCCCCGCCAAGAATTCTGGGAAATGCAGTTTGTTAAGGGTACTGAGAATGTTCAGGCTCTACAAACTACAATTCCCAGAATTCTTTGGGGGCAAAGTCATGACTGTTACAGTGGTATAAGAGTACTTTAAATGTATGGGGTGCTTGTGACCCAAGATGCAAACGAACCCTCATACACTGTAATGGCACCCATGCAATTGTTGCAAATCACACGCATCCGAAAACAGAAATAATACTCTGCAAGTAGAAAGTCACCCTTCAAGTTGTTTGCAGGCATCCATTTGCAAATCTGAAAGCGCCAGGCTCTGAGGCAGCCTTGGCACATGCACACTTGAGAATCCCCTCCTCCCTGCCCCCCAGAGCCTCAGCTGCAGCGGCATCCCAGTGGGAGCGACAGATCTACCACGCGGATCACATTTGCTGTGTACCGCGGGAGAAATGGGCAAGCTGCCATGCCATTAAAGCAATTATTCCTACTCTCTCCGATATGAAAGCATTAGATTCTGTCCCTTGGAATGGCATACCTCGGGGGATCGGAATATAACAGCTCTATCCAGAGAAGGACGAGAGCAGGGTACGGGCGGATGGAGGAGGATGGAGGCGACACAATGCTATATATATATATATATATATATATATATATATATATATATATATGGTACCGGGATGCAAGGAGTTAAGGGAGTTCAAAGGGCACAGAACTGTCTCCTCCAAAGTTGATGCGGCAATTCGCCATCCTGCAAGAACCTGTTCAAGATGCTCTGATAAGTCAGACAGAATTCACAGGAGATTACCATACAGCTCCTGCCAAGCTGTGCTGCGGCGCGGGTAATAGATACGCTCCAATACTAAATCCTAAAAGGCCCCTGCTACATCTGTCAAGCATGCCCTGGAAAAGCACCTTCAGTTCAGATGTTATCACTGTTCTGCCTGCATCAGAAGATTTAGTGTCCACCCTGGAGGTTGCTTTCGCTGCACAGTTTTCAGGGGCAAAACAACAAGGAAGAAAGATGAGAGGCAAAGAGAGAGGGAGAGAGAGAGAGAGAGAGAGAGGGAGAAAGGAGGAGAAAAGCAGGAGAGAGAAAGAGGGATGGAGGAAAGAAGGAGGGGAAATGAGCAGGGTTGTGATGGGGGGGGGAGAGAGAAGGGAAATTATTCTTGCTTAAAGCAAGTGGAATAAAGTGAAGGACTAGCAGACAAAGTCAGCTCCCCCGCCTTCCTCCGAGAAAATTCCCAAGCCCCACGTTACGACGGTGCTGTTTTTAAAATGGTTAGCTGGGACATCTCTCGTTTCCTTGGATTGAGACGCCAGGAAGATGATCTTCTCTGAGCGACTTTCTCTCTCTCTCTCTCTCTCCCTCTCTCTCTCTCTCTGTCTCCCTCTCTCTCAACAGACCCAGGAGATTGTGGAGATGAGAGATGGAAGATGCGAGGCCTTGATCATTCACAGGGAAACTGGCCTGGATGTGGCCATTTTTGTCGTGGAGCAAATGGAGGAGGTGAAAGGAGATGAAGGACTCTTGCAGACTGGGGGGGGGGGAAGCTGTATTTTGCAACTAGTCGTTGACACAATCGTAGTGCGTTCGTTGTGGACTTATGCCGGGCCGTGTGGGCACGCTGGGTTTACCTGGACACAACATTCCACTTTATGTCTTGTTCCGCAATGCTTCCCCAAGGTCGCTGCGTTATTGCCATACGAAACAAACACTGCAACAACACCGTGAACGTCGGTGGTATGTAAAGTTACAGAGTTTCGGCAGGAAGCAATGGGACATCCACCGAATGGGAACAAAGCAATATATCCACATCAGGCTCAAACGGTAGCGAAAGTGGATTAGCATCTGGCTACCCTGATAACGATCATCAACACCAGTCATCATGGATGTGTAATAAAAAGGATGTCTGGAAAGGCCCCAAATGCAAAAGGTGGGAGAGATTAGTTTGAAAATGGCAGAGCAAAGAGGGGAGTTGTTGTTGTTGTTGTTGTCGTTGTTGTTGTTGTTGTTGTTGTTGAAACTACAGCTGAGCTGAAATTTCTCAGGAGGCCCTGAGAAAGAGGGAAGCAGGGAAAAGAAGACTTTGGGGGAAATGAAGGTAGCTGTTCTTCTACTGCTCTGAATGGTGAGCCCCGCTACCCCACCCCTAGAGCAATTCAACAACAACAACAACAACAACAACAACAACAACAACAATAATAATAATAATAATAATTTGTTATTTGTACCCCGCCCATCTGGCTGGGTTTCCCCAGCCACTCTGGGCGGCTTCCAACAAAATATTAAAAATACATTATAGCATCAGTCATTAAAAGCTTCCCTAAACAGGGCTGCCTTCAGAAGTCTTTTAAGAGTAAGATAATTGCTTATTTCCTTGACATCTGATGGGAGGGCGTTCTACAGGGCGGGCACCACTACCGAGAAGGCCCTCTGCCTGGTTCCCTGTAACCTCACTTCTCTCTCTCTTTTTCTCTTTTTTTAAAGGATACTTTATTTGACAAACAACATTAACTTACACGACAATCCACCATACACCACAATACATGTAACATCACTTCTCACAGTGACGGAACTGCCAGAAGGCCCTTGGAGCTGGACCTCAGTGTCTGGGCTGAATGATGGGGGTGGAGACGCTCCTTCAGGTATACTGGACCGAGGCCGTTTAGGGCTTTCAAGGTCAGCACCAACACTTTGAATTGTGCTCGGAAACATACTGGGAGCCAATGTAGGTCTTTCAAGTGAAAGAATTTCAGGTGAAGAATTTCAAGAGGCCAGTTTCAGAAGCTGTAGTTTCACTACACCAAGAGATAGGGTTAAGCACACAGCAAAAGGTTCCTGTTACATTAGCAAAAGTCAGACCAAATATAGCAGCCTTTCTCAACCTGTGGGTCCCCAGATGTTGTTGAACTACAACTCCCATCACCCCTAGCTAGCAAGGCCAGGGCTCAGGGATGATGGGAGTTGTAGTCCAACAAGTTCTGGGGACCCACAAGTTGAGAACCACTGAAATATAGCATTGTCTCCCATTGAATAGATGCCCATGGTCTGTGCTCAAAACCAGTTTGTAGCATAGCTTCGAATGCTTTCCAGGAAGCAACTTATGCAAAGGAAAGCTGTCCTTCTAGGAACATTTTCTAGATCCTGACTGAAGTGCTGTGAGAATGAAGCATATCTCGATCTGGTTGCTACCTGAGGGTGTCTATGCTAATGTACACTTTGTATTGTCCTCTAGTGGTCAACTAGAGAAGATTAAGAGAAGCATGGGCTATGGGTGAGCCAAGCTTCAGTATTGGTTTCTCTTGGTTTCTCATTTTGCCAGTATTGAATTTCAGTGCATTTCCACATCAGCTTGTGACTTTTTTATAAATAAAAAAAGTTCTCCTGAAAATTCACCAGCATTTTAATGCAAATTTCTCCTAATATATACTCATAGCTAGTATGCAATATTGCTTTAAAATATACATATATTTGCAGCATGTCATCTTTTCAAACACATGTATTGGTATGGCTACTTTACCCCAATACATGCATTTTTGTATATATGGCTTGATGAGAGACCTACATTGCAAAATTCAGAGACCTGCAAATTGGTTCTCTGTTGTTTCAGAAATTTTGAATTAGGTAAGTTTGCCTTTAAATGTGAACTGAATCACACTTCTTGATTTATTTTGAATTACATAAGGGGAGCACCAGAACCTTTTCAGTGCTTAGGGCCTTGAAAGGTCTTAATCCAGCCCTGGTGTTTCCCCATGGCATCTGGTTGAGAACAGGGTGCCAGAAAGGAAGCTAACCTCATCCAGCAACCTCTTCTTATCCTCTTATGAAGCAATATTGAACTTCCAATAATAATAATAATAATTTATTATTTGTACCCCACCCATCTGGCTGGGTTTCCCCAGCCACTCTGGGCGGCTTCCACAGAGACCAAAAATACACTAAAATATCACACATTAAAAACTTCCCTGAACAGGGCTGCCTTCAGATGTCTTCTGAATGTCAGGTAGTTGTTTATCGCTTTGACATCTGATGGAGGGCGTTCCACAGGGCGGGCGCCACTACCGAGAAGGCCCTCTGCCTGGTTCCCTGTAGCTTTGCTTCTCGCAATGAGGGAACCGCCAGAAGGCCCTCGGCGCTGGACCTCAGCGTCCGGGCAGAATGATGGGGGTGGAGACGCTCCTTCAGGTATACTGGGCCGAGGCCGTTTAGGGCTCCAAGAAGCAGCTTTAAAACACACACACACACACACACACACACACACACACACACACACAAAGATAGGGTTGTATTCAACATTTGAAATTGTTTTTATAAAGTAAATAATTTTTATTGTTTTTAGACATCAAATTTTGTTTTCACGTGCGGAATTATTTTGGATGTCCTTGCGTTTACATGTTTTTTATTGTTAAATAACTTCCAAATGTATCACAGGAAGCCGCTTATGAATGGAATGGAATAAATGAGATGAATAATTAGACAGAGCAGACCCGTTGATAATAAAGGGCACGACTGGCTTAGCTCCATTAGCTCCGGTGGGTCTACTTTGAGTAGAAATGCCTTGGCGACAACCCAGAAGCACCTTTTTGAAATTGCTGTGCGCAAGATGAAAGGCAGCTCTCATGCGCAGCCCAGTAGCCCTGGCGCTCATAAGCGGTTTCTGCATGTTTGCCTGGTTTGATGCCGACATAAATCTTCGACTAGTTCAAAAAAGTAAGGACTTTGATTCTGACCTTCTGCTGTCAAAAACAGCTACTGTCAAGAATAATCTAAAACAGCTTCATAAGGGCTGTTTTAACTGATTAATCTCTGAAGGTCACACAATCTGTTTAGACTATCACACATCGTTGCCACTTGCTGAATATCTAAAGTTGTCAAGCCTTTGCAAGCGTCGCCCTGGGAAGGCGAGCTCTGGAGGGCAGCTATAAATAATTAGCACAGTTAAAAGTTCAGTTACTTTAGGTACTCTGCCTTTTTCCATCTTCCAAGGATGAGCAGCCAGAAGCAGATATGTAGCAATCATATCTCCTGAATAATCTAAAAACAGTGGCCATGGTAACTATGACTTAAAAGGGGGGAGATGAACAGTTTTCACTTTCCTCTCCAACTATCCTTGGGTGTCTGTTCAGGACATATGGCACCAGGAACACAGTTAGGTAATTTTAGACTCTGGACTTAATTGTCTTCTCTGCCCCTGCCTCTTTCTTTAGATGTGCATTTTGTTGTTGTTGTTTAGTTGTTTAGTCGTGTCAGACTCTTCGTGACCCCATGGACCAGAGCACGCCAGGCACTCCTGTCTTCCACTGCCTCCCGCAGTTTGGTCAAACTCATGCGGGTAGCTTCGAGAACACTATCCAACCATCTCGTCCTCTGTCGTCCCCTTCTCCTTGTGCCCTCCATCTTTCCCAGCATCAGGGTCTTTTCCAGGGAGTCTTCTCTTCTCATGAGGTGGCCAAAGTATTGGAGCCTCAGCTTCACGATCTGTCCTTCCAGTGAGCACTCAGGGTTGATTTTCTTAAGAATGGATGGGTTTGATCTTCCTGCAGTCCATGGGACTCTCAAGAGTCTCCTCCAGCACCATAATTCAGAAGCATTAATTCTTCGGCGATCAGCCTTCTTTATGGTCCAGCTCTCACTTCCATACATCACTACTGGGATAACCATAGCTTTAACTATACGGACCTTTGTTGGCAAGGTGATGTCTCTGCTTTTTAAGATGCTGTCTAGGTTTGTCATTGCTTTTCTCCCAAGAAGCAGTGGCCATGAGCTTCGTTTTTTTGATGATGAGCTTCCAACCATATTTTGCGCTCTCCTCTTTCACCCTCATTAAAAGGTTCCTTAATTCCTCCGCACTTTCTGCTATCAATGTTGTGTCATCTGCATATCTGAGGTTGTTGATATTTCTTCCGGCAATCTTAATTCCTGCTAGGGATTCATCCAGCCCAGCCTTTCATTATTTCACTTTAAAATGTGTTAGGGGAGAGCCTTGCCTCAGTGGTAGAGCACATGCTTGGCATGCAGAAGGTCGCAGGTCCAATCCCCAGCATCTCCAGGTAGCAGAAGATGACTTTGGTCTTCCAAATTTCATCAGAGCCCCATGCGAGGCCAATATTCAGCACACACACACACACTGCTTCTCCTTCCGTTCTGCTCAATTCACAGCATGATAGGGGTTTTTTGTTTTGGTTTTTTTTTTTGGGGGGGGGGTTCCTAACAATTTATTGATTTTCCAAAAATAACAATACCAAAAAAACCAGGAAAAAAATCATAACCAAATTAAACCATAATTTTTTGTCGACTTCCCTCCACACCCCCTCCTGGTTCCATTATAATATACTTGTTCATGCACGTTCATAAAACCTTATATACTTAACAATCCAATTTTAAAACCTTCTTCATCTTATTACAAGTGACTTTTAAAAGCTATACAGTGGTACCTTGGGTTAAAGACGCTTCAGGTTGCAGACTCCGCTAACCCAGAAATAGTACCTCGGGTTAAGAACTTTGCTTCAGTATGAGAACAGAAATCATGTGGCGGTGGGAGGCCCCATTAGCTAAAGTGGTACCTCAGGTTAAGAACAGTTTCAGGTTAAGAACAGACCTCCAGAACAAATTAAGTTCTTAACCAGAGGTACCACTGTACTAATGTAAAAAATCTGTACAGGGAGTTTTAAAAATATGCTTTAAACAATTGCCCTTTTTGTAATAGTTTGTCCTGCGTACTTCAATAATTTGTTTTGCCAGTCTTCTTCTTTATCTTCTTCTTTACGTTCTTTGGCCGAGGCCTTTTCCTTCCATAGGGGCTGGCTGGTCTTGGCCTGGAATCCAATAGTTGTGATGCTCTGTGGTGCCCCCAGCACGGGGAAACTTGTCACACTGCCCGAAATCTGCAAGTAGGAATGGACAATACTTACTGCCAGAAACCCTGAAGAACCACTACCACTCAGGCTGCATTCACACAGCAGCTTATTCCATCTTCCCGATGTTCCCCTAGCTGTTAATTTTTACATTTGGCTTTCCCGTGACATAAGCACTTCAAGAAATACAGCAGAATATAGAGAACCTTGAGCACTCATTTCTGTGTTGTTTGCAAACAGATCTTTTTTCCGTGGAAGCAAACAACACAGAAAGAATGCAATACATTCTGCAATATTTTCCTGAGCATGTGAAAGCTCAAACATATGCAGAAATCAACGGTCAGGGAAATGTCAGAAATATCAGACAAATTGTGCTCCCTCATCCCAGCTCAGTGTTCCCTCGGCCATAAGGTGGTGTGGATGGCTGCCTCTGTCTCTCTTGAGAAGTACATAGAGTTGAAAAAGGAAGTGAAAAGAGTGGCATTCTTTCCCACTTCCTCTTTCAGCTCTATGTGCTTTTCAGAGCTCATATTAATTCTGCAGGGCATGACTTTCACCCAGATCCCTTTAAAATACGAAGTTTACACGCACATACTTTCTCTCCCTTTTATTCTCACCCTGATCTAAGGGAGAGAAAGGAAAATTGACCAGAGAGGGTGACATCCACAGCAGTCACTCAAAACACCAAATGTCACAACAGGACACACAAAAAAACCTCAGCGATCCCTCAGTTAACTTGTGCAACTTTCCCTCTTTTCCCCAAAAGCATCTAATTTTTGAATTGATTAATTAATTGTCCCATAATCCATTGCCAGTCATCATCTCTTTTCCCACAATGTTCTCATTGGGTGAATGCAAAGCTGTAACATTAGGTATACATACAGATGTTCTCCCACAATATGTAACGATGGCGACCGACTTGGATAGCTATAAAATAGTATTCATGGAGGATAAATCTACCAAGCCACAATGGCTATAGTTGACCTTTACTGTTAAAGGCAGTATACTTCCATACCCTCCAACATTTCTCCAGTGAAATTTAAGCTCCCTCCCCTCCAATCTTTGATCCACAGACAATTTGTGGATGTGTTTCGTATGCGGGCTATGCAGACATGTTATTCTATGTGCTTAGATGTGTGTGTTTTCTTACTGGAAAAAACACCCCTCACCACCATCATCTTATTATTTATACCCCGCCCAACTGACTGAGTTGCCCCAGCCACTCTGGGCAGTTTCCAACATCAATAAAAACATAAGAAAACATTAAACATTGAAAAACTTCCCTATACAGGGCTGCCTTCACATGTTTTCTAAAGCTTGCATAAGCTACTTATTTACTTGGCTTGGGGGTCGGATAAATCCATACCCTCCAACATTTCTCCCATGAAAATAGGGATGTCCTAAGGAAAAGCGGGACTTTTCAGGATCAAATTAGAAGCTGGGGTGCCTATTTCATATTTCATATATGAAATATACATTCTTAAAAAACCAGAAGCATTTTTACTTGGTATTATAGGCCAAGACATTAATAGGCAAGATGTTAAGTTGTTCTTATTTGCAACAACAGTGGCAAGAGTATTGTCAGCCCAGAAATGGAAGCAAGAAGAAATTCCTACGAAAAAAGAACGGCAGATGAAATTAATGGACTATGCAGAATTGGACAAAATGACAGGAAGGATTCGAAAACTGCGGGACCAGAGATTTACAGAAGATTGGAAGAAGTATATGAATTATTTGAAGAGCAACTGTAATCAACAAATTACGCCAGTAGGACTACAAGAAGTTTTGTAAGGAGAAATATACGAAGTGTTACAAAGTAGGAAAAGATAGAGATATTGGTTATGAGGTTGAAATGTAATAGGGAAAATAAGAAATGCATACTAAGGGATTAGATTGGAAAACTTTCAGACAGGACTGATGGAAGTATAAAAACAAATTGAATAAGATGTAAAAGTATGTTTAATTACTGTTGAAAATGGTATGTTAAAAAACTAATAAAAATATATATATATATATATATATATATATATATATATATATATATATATATATGAAACTGGAATGCCTTCTGTAAATGTAGAACTGTCAATGGAAAATAGGGACATTTTGAGGGTCTGCACTTATGATTATCAGTTGCTGGGGAAAGAGAGCAGGGAAAGTTGCAGGCGCTCTCAGGTCCTGCCCTCTGGGACACCAGGGCGTTGGATGAGATGGGCATTTGGTAGGATCCAGCAGGCTTCTCCTCATGCCTAGGCCTCATCCCCCCCCCCCGCCGCCGCCCCCATCACAGCCTTCCCCAGCGAGCGCGGTCGACTCCTTCGGCACTCTCCACCGAGCCTTTTATTTATTTAGAACTCCAAGAAGAGGAAACCAAAATAACAAAATTTTTAAAAAATGCACTATCTGAAATTAAAATAAAACGGCATAAAAGCTGAAACAGCATTTAGGGAACGGGGGTGGGGGGGGCACCATTGCCACCCTGGCATATTAACGACATTAAAAGCTTTTGTCTGCGTGACAGCCAAATGAACATATAGCATCGTAGACGGGGAACAGTTATATTGTAATGGCTTACAAAGCCCCCCTGTGAGGAGAGAATGCGTCGGGGTTTTTTGGTGTGTTTTTTTTAGAAGTATTCGATTCACTTAATATATACAAGCTGAAGCAAACTGTATATTAAAAAAAAAAAAAGCGAAGTGGCTTCAATAGATTTCAAAGTGAGCCTCCGATTCCCCCCCCCTTTCCCTCTTTTTTTTTTAACTTGTCGTCTATGAAAGACTGGTTTTAAAAAATGAGCTATGTTAATGACACGTGTAAGCCTGGCGCATGCAAAATATGTTTTCTCCCTTTCCCTTTTTTTTTTTTTTAATGGCCTGCAGAATACATTTTTGTATCGGCACAATGCCTTGACGAGCTTAGCGCTGCTCAGTTGCTATGAATCATCATTGCTAATATATTCACAACAGACGCAGACCAACTGCTGCTATCAAAGGACCTGCTTGAATAACTGTAATAACTGGAAAATTATTTTGATAGCCTGAAACAATCTTATATATCACAGAACTTTATTAAAATAATATCAAATCAAATTAGCCTGTATCCCCATAATGAATTAAGTAACAGGTTATGCTGATATTAATCTCAGCTAGCTTGCAGGCATTGTGGCTGGAACACTTAATAAGTTGGTCCCCGTTGCTCGGAACGAGGAAGAAATCCTCGAATACCCTGTGCTTATTCAGAGAAAAATACATCAAAAGGCTCTCTCTAAATAATGTGCCCATTTTGTGCCTTTGGTAAAATTATTCATAAGGCGAAAGAGGAGGGGGGGATCTTTGGCAAATCTCCTGAGAATTCTGATTAGCTGTTGACCTGTAGAGGAAACTGTTTTTCATAATCTCCTAAACACTGTCTAATTCTTGCCTCAATCAGCTCTGGAAATGCTGGATTTACCTTAAAATAATGTGATAATATTTCCTTATCATCTTTAAATGAAACAGGCAGTTACAAGATGGTTCTGTCTCTTATTTTGCTCTATCCCACCGCCTCGCTCAGATTTAAGCCCCCTCCCCTCCGATCTTTGATCCACAAGCAATTTATGGATGTGTTGGTATGCGGGGTATGCAGAACATGTTCTTCTATGCGCTTAGATGCGTGCATGTGTTTGCTTAATGAAAAACAACAACAACAACAACCCTCTCTTTTGGGTTGGTAAGAATATCACAGAATTATATGTTGATGTTTTCCACCCCTCCTCTCTGCACTCAGAAACACAGAACACGTTGAATAAAAAGCAAAGCTTCTCCTCTACCACATTTATATTTTAGAAATATGATATGCCGGGTGTTACATGATGCTCCTATTCATGCTGGAGCTTGCAACTGCCAAGGGTATTGATGGGTTTGGAGGGGGGTGATTGTATGTGGGTTTCTTTCTTTTCTTTTTAAACGAACTGCTAAACTAATTCAGGGAGAGGAGGAACTGATCGAGAAAAATGGCAGTAGCCAAGCAGTCAATTGGTGGCGGCGGCCAATATGTCAACTTGGAGGGTTCTGGAGGCAAGGCTGCTGTTGGCTACCAGCCATGAGAGCTATGTTCTGCCTCCATGGTTGGAGGTACAGTGGTGCCTCGGGTTACAGACGCTTCAGGTTACAGATGCTTCAGGTTACAGACTCTGCTAACCCAGAAATACTACCTCGGGTTAAGAACTTTGCTTCAGGATAAGAACAGAAATCGTGCTCCGGCGGCACGGCGGCAGCGGGAGGCCCCATTAGCTAAAGTGGTGCTTCAGGTTAAGAACAGTTTCAGGTTAAGAACGGACCTCCGGAACGAATTACGTTCTTAACCCAAGGTACCACTGTAGTAACATACTCTCCAAGTACAGTGGTACCCCAGGTTAATAACTTAATTCGTTCCAGAGGTTCGTTCTTAACCTGAAAATGTTCTTAACCTGAGGTACCACTTTAGCTAATGGGGCCTCCCGCCGCCGCCGCATGATTTCTGTTCTCATCCTGAAGTAAAGTTCTTAACCCGAGGTACTATTTCTGGGTTAGCTGAGTCTGTAACCTGAAGCGTCTGTAAGCTGAAGTGTCTGTAACCCGAGGTACCACTGTATCCCTATTTTCCAGGGATAGTCCCAGATTTACAGGACCTGTCTCGGTTTCTGATTTGATCCCGGACTCTCCCGCTTTTCCTTAGGATGTCCCTATTTACATTGGAGAAATGTTGGAGAGTATAGAGTTATGCGACCCCCGAGCCAATGAGATATACAACCTTTAGAAGACATCTGAAGGCAGCCCTGTATAGGAAAGGTTTTTTTTAAAAAAAGTTTATTGTTTTATTATGTTTTTAGTTATGCTGGAAGCCACCCAGAATAGTTGGGGCAACCCAGTCAGATAACCAGGGTATAAATAAAATCATTGTGGTGGTGGTGGTGAATGGAGCACGATATTTTCATTGGAGAAATGCTGGAAGCTATTCAGTAATGCTTTTGTTTTTAGTTTTTATATATAATTTTTATTTATTTTCCATTTGATAATATACATTCCCATCATTATTATCCACTTTACCTCCCTGGCTTTGTAGAGCCTACCAACTTCCTCCCCTCCCACCTCATGGCTTTCAAAATTAACCTTTCTATCATTGCATTTTGTACATTTTCTAATTCCAATGACACTCATGACAAAACAACTCAAATTTTAAATAAATTTAGAAAGGTAGAAAACTTCTTGTTACAAGTCTTCAGATAATCCTGCTAGCGATGTTAATCGCTTACAATAATCTTTCAGATATCGTGTAAATTGACTCCAGTCCTTTTGGAATACTTGATTGTGCTGGTTTCGGATTTTTTCTGTCAGCTTTGCCAATTCTGCAAAATCCATCATCTTCATCTGCCGCTCTTCTATTCAGAAATGATTTTGGATACCCATTGCTGGAAGCTTGCAGAAGGTCTCTGTAAATATCACCTCAAATATCCACTATGCACAGGATATTCTTTGCTATTCCTACTCAGTTCCTGTTTGCACTGGCTTCAGCCTTTTGCAACACTGAACACACCCCTTCAAACAAAGCACATTTCACTGGATGCCAGGATTGGGCACCAGCCTTCCTATCCATTCTGAACAGCAGAGAGGTGCAATCAGCAGCTTATTCGTACATATTGTGGCCCTCTTTCGGTTGTGGCGGCCATTTTGTGTCATGCCATGCTCGCACGGCAGCTGTTTTGCGTCCGGCGCCCAAAGCACTTGCCCCCAATTCCAAAGGTAAAGGTATCCCTGACTCTTAGGTCCAGTCATGGATGACACTGGGGTTGCGGCGCTCATCTCGCTTTACTGGCCGAGGGAGCTGGCGCTTGTCCGCAGACAGTTTTTTTCCAGGTCATGTGGCCAGCATGACTAAGCCACTTCTAGCAAACCAGAGCAGCACACAGAAACACCGTTTACCTTCCCGCCGGAGCGGTACCTATTTATCTACTTGCACTTTGACGTGCTTTCGAACTGCTAGATTGGCAAGAGCAGGGACCAAGCAACTGGAGCTCACCCCGTCACGGGGATTCGAACCACCAACCTTCTGATCGGCGAGCCCTAAGCTCTGTGGTTTATACCACAGCACCACCCGCGTCCCATTTCCAAAGATGCCCTCAAATATATATACACACACACACACACACAGTTTTACCTCAGGTTACATATGCTTCAGGTTACATGCGCTTTAGGTTACAGACTCCACTAACCCAGAAATAGTACCTCGGGTTAAGAACTTTGCTTCAGGATGAGAACAGAAATCGTGCGGCGGTAGCACGGTGGCAGCGGGAGGCCCCATTAGCTAAAGTGGTGCTTCAGGTTAAGAACAGTTTCAGGTTAAGAACAGACCTCCATAATGAATTAAGTTCTTAACCTGAGGTGCCAGTGTGTGTGTGTGTGTGTGTGTGTGTGTGTGTGCGTGTGTGTGTGTACACAGGGATAAGAAACTGCCTTCGCCCCTTGGAGTCCGTGTCTATGTTGCAACCTAGTTACATAAGTCATGCAGTTACTTACGTAAGGTATGTAATTTTGAAACAGCAAACAGCGAGACACATGATATAGTTTTTGGCAGAAGATGAACTGTAGTGGAACAGAAGCACTGCTGTGTGCAGCGAGCACAGGGCAGAGGAGGAAATGTCTTCCCACCTCCCTAATGCCCCTGGTCAGTGAACCCTGTCCTAGATGAAGCCGTCGCTTTTCAGCCATTCATTGTGGGGGGCAGCACTGAACCAGCAGAGAAAGGAACTAGTTATGACAGCACCTTTTATGTTAGCTCCTCAGCCTTACCTCTTCAAGGAGAGGTTGTGGTCATGCCCTCAAAAGCATCCAAAAATGCTAGAAGCTTGGAAGGAGTCACAGCGGGCTTTTCGTTTATTGATCTCCAATCCAAGTGCTAGATAATATGACAGATTACTAAGGTTTGTCCAGGGGAGACTGTAGCTAATACATCAAGTCATAGCTCACACAGCCTTCCTCATTCAACTGGGACTTGTCAAAACACAAACAGAGAGAGTTTGGGATGGATGGTTAAAAAGCAACAAGACAGTGTCCAGAAGTGGAAGGTCAGTGGGAGCTAATTCATGCAACTCTCTCTCTCTCTCTCTCTCTCTCTCTCTCTCTCCTTCTCTCTCTCTCTCTCTCTAACACACGCACATCCTTTCTACATTGTCAAAACTCACCCACCCCACCAGCGAGATTTGGGGACCTTGCATTCTGCTTCCACAAGGGTAACTTTTTAAAAGCAGAGGTTGCCTCAGGCAGAGGCTCATCTCTCCACCCCCCCCCCCCGTATTTTTTGATTAAAGATTTCTTGGTTTACAAAAGTCTATGCGACGTCTCTTTTTTCAAGTTACATTTTCTATAGATCAGTTTCATTTGTTGAGACATTAGTGTTACATTAGGAAGAAAAGGGGGAAAGAGGTATAGGGCGGAATGGTGAGTTGGGATGGGGTCGGGTGGCGATGTTTCCATTTTACTTAATGCATGTGTGGGGTTTTGTGTCAGTGTCGCTTGTGCGGGTTTTCCTTTGGTGGTGAGAGAGGTTGGGGCTGGCCTGGGACATGGGCAGGCAAACTAAGGCCCGGGACCTGGATCCGGCCCAATTGCCTTCTAAATCCAGCGCACTGATGGTCCAGGAATCAGCATGTTTTTACATGAATAGAATATCCTTTTATTTAAAATGCATCTCTGGGTTATTTGTGGGGCATAGGAATTCGTTCATTCCCCCCCCCAAAAAAAAAATATAGTCTGGCCCCCCACAAGGTCTGAGGGACAGTGGACCGGACCCTGCTGAAAAAATTTGCTGACCCCTGACCTACGGTGTGGTTGTTTGTTTGTGATTGGCTGTGGTAAACTTTGTTTTCAAGTGCGAGTGGGGTAACACCAAGGAAACTAGTGCTAATACGCCCAGGAACCTCACCAAAATGCTGGAGAGGATGCACCTCCACAGGTACATACCTCCACACATGGTGAGAATGCCCCAAAATCCAACTATTCTGCACAACAACCATACGAGAAATATGCAAAGTAACTAAGCAAGTATTAGAAGTCACCCCAGAACTGGCAGAGGTTCATCTTAAAAGATGTTCTCTGGGGATTCTGCCTGGAGCTTTCTGCAGGCACACCATGTGACCTATCTGTGAGGTCAGGGCCAGCCCATGACATCCTGCTTCTCAAAGCAAAGGACGAGTTGCCTCTCTCCCTTCCAGAAGGCAACTGATAGTTGTCTCTTCCTTCAGAGGTGGCCAAGTCCTCCACCACGTCTGGTGGCAGCAGGCAAGCTTAGAGGGTGCAGAGCAGGTTGCACAGCACACAAAGCCCCGTCCTCCAACCCTTCACTGCTGCTCCCTAATCCACAACATCTGTTGCCTGAGGCTCCCGTATCACTCTGGCCAACAGTAGGGCCAGCCCTGATGGAGCTACAGCCATTGCCTTCAGCTATGATGCTTTTGAATTCTGGTGCTGGAGGAGACTCTTGAGAGTCCCATGGACTGCAAGAAGATCAAACCTATCTATTCTGAATGAAATCAGCCCTGAGTGCTCACTGGAAGGACAGATCGTGAAGCTGAGGCTCCAAGACTTTGGCCACCTCATGAGAAGAGAAGACTCCCTGGAAAAGAGCCTGATGTTGGGAAAGATGGAGGGCACAAGGAGAAGGGGACGGCAGAGGGCGAGATGGTTGGACAGTGTCCTCGAAGCTACAAACATGAGTCTGACCAAACTGCAGGAGGCAGTGGAAGACAGGAGTGCCTGGCGTGCTCTGGTCCAGGGGGTCACGAAGAGTCGGACACGACTAAACGGCTAAACAACAACAATTGAATTTGGCTTGGTTGGTAGCAAATTGGCAGCCCGTCGAAATCCTGCAAGCAGGGTGTTCTATGCTGGTGCTAATTTGTCTCCTCAAGCAGCCTCCAGATCAATTCCAAGGGTAGCCCCACAAAGAACACATTGCAGTAATCCATCCACAATGCATGGACCACTGTGGTCAAGCTATCATGATCATAGGAGCCAACTCCCAGGGGACTAAACAACTAAGCAACAACAATGGCTCCACCCAGAATTAGAAGCATAGGAAGCTGACAAAGTCAGGGTGATGACCCATCTAGCTTAATACTGCCCACGTTGACTGGCAGCAGCTCTCTGGGGTTTCAGGTTTCCCAGCCCTTCCTGGAGGTGCCAGCAATTGAACCTGGCACCTTCTGCATGCCAAGCAGTTGCTCTGCCACTGAAGCCATGGGCCTCAGCTGAAGTGGATGGAGCTTCCATAGCACATATTGCAGCTACACAGGACTTTAGGGACCTGAGTCTGAGCTGAACGGTGTTCACACACACACACACACACACACACACTCCCTTGTACAGGCCTCTAAAATGTACAGGCCTCTAAAAATGACAAGAATTAATGCGTATTGAATGTACTAATCTGCAGCTTGAGACTGCCGCTGAAATGTAGGTTTGCTTGTTTTAATTTAGCCCCTTCAGTTCTTTTGTTATGTATTATGGTTGGCTCTCATTAATTCACTCTCTTTGTCTCTGTGTGTGTGTGTTGAATTAGGGAACCTTTATGAATTACGGAGGGAAATATTAAAGGATTGTCCCCCGCAGTCGGCGCCGCACTTGTCTCCACCGTGTAGCTTATACAACCTCAATGACAACAATATTTCCTCCTCTGCATTATAACCACCGTACCGTGTACATAACGTACATCATTTTTGTGATAAGTGCCATGTGGGGGGGGCGAGGGAGGGAGGGGGGATATTCATCCAGACTCTAATTATAGTGTAACAACAGTGCGGCTTTCCCCTCTATGAGGACAGCAAACCCCAGGGTGAATCGGAATTTCAGCCTATTTGAGTGGGTTCAAAATTAAGTAAAATGAGTTTAGCCATCGCTGTTTCTCTAATAATACTTAGCACTTAGCAGTTTTCATCTTCAAAGCACTTTACAAACATTAACTAATTAACTATTAATTGGCAAATTCGAAAAGGTCCGTAGGTGAGGGGAGAGCCAGAGAAGCCCCAGAAGTAAGGATGTTTCATTTATCTGCAAATTGCCTAATCATCAGAGAATCATTGGAATTAGAAAGCGAAAAGACCCACGGGGTCATCTTGTCCAGCCTGCTTCTATGACAAGTCCCCCCCCCATATATATATATATATATATATATATATATATATATATATATTCTACTGCTTTGTCTTGTTTAATTATGCATTCTGCACGTGGGTGAGTTATCGCTGCCTCCCAAGGGAGGGGAGATTACGGTGGGATTCAAAAGAAGAATTTGAGAACTTAAAAAGTGTCTACTGGATCAGGCCAGTGGCCCTGGAGTGTGCATTCACACGGTACTTTGTTCCATTTCCCTAACGGTTGATTTCTGCGTCATATTTGAGCATGCACACAACCTAAAAGTCACTTCCTGAAATCTAGAGGGCTAGAGTGCATTTTTCGCACTCGTATCTGTGTCATTCGACTCCAGATCTACTGACCCAGAAAATCACAGGAGCAAAAGTGGTGAATTTTAGGGCCATGTACCTACCTGAGTTCTACCTCAGAGCAAAGCAGGACTCATATAACATTTGGACTTGGTGGGCCTCACTGAGGAAGGCTGTGGTGTTCTTTTAGAATCTGTCTTCAGGGACCTGGTCAAAGCCAAGTGAGATGACTGTAATAAAAGAAAGGTTCTCTGGTTCCTATGGAATCTGTCTCTGAGTAGAAAGCTTGGCCTCTTCCTTCTCTAGATGTAGCCAAACTGTCAGACTGTTTATGTTCCGGCAGTGATTTAATAGTGCAGCTACAGGGGCAAGAGAACATGATAGGTTGTCCAAAGTCAACCAAACATGGGAGAGGTTGGGTTGAGGTTTTGGACAGTCTTCTGCTCTTAATCCAAGAGTTTTATAGCTTCGACTTTTAAATAAGCCCCAGCGATTTAACGTATAAAGGAAACCAGCTGGCAGACACGGCCCAACGTGTGTCTAAGATAACAGTTCACTTCTGGCCATTTTTTATTGGGATGAGTAGACAGCGGAGTATTTAAAGTCTTAAATCCACGTAGACAGAAGTAAATACACTTGACCCAAGGCACTCCTCAGAGAGGTCAGGTCAGGTCACCTTAATTACATTATGACCCAATAAAAGCTAATGAAAGGTTTTACAAGATTCCATTAAAAGGTCTTCTTGTCTATGGCTGCGTCTAGGACAGGCCGTGAGTCCGAAGAGCTGTTCCACAATCTCAGGTCAAGGAATGTGGGATTTAAGGCTCTGGAAATTGTTTAAAAGGTGCTGGGCTGCTGGTTGTCCCAAGCTGTAAGTAGAGATGGCATGTTTTTGGAGCACAGCACATTCATATATATATTTTTAGGATACACATTACACTGGAAGAATCTCAGATTCCATTTCAATTTCTTTTTAAGTCTTCAGTGATGAAACCTTGTGTAAGTGCCTCCGTTGTACAATTTATCTTTTGAATGGATTGCCTGCTTTGTTTTTTTAAAACATAGCTGGTGCTCTAGTCCTTAAAAATGAAGAGAGGGGCCTTCTGGGGGCAGTGCTGAGCTCAAAGCACTGAGCTGAGAACTTTCTGCTCAGAATTTGAGAGGTGAAAGAAGGGCCTGTTTGAAGATGTGGACAACATCCGCCCACCTCCATTAAGCCAACAATAGGGACACTCCTCACACAGGAAGCTGCCTTATACCGATGAAGAGGCCAGGGATTGAATCTGGAACCTTCTGCAAGCAGAGCAGGTGTTCTACCACTGAGCTATGTTTCTGTGTCTGAGGCAATATTACCAGCATCTTCAAATCAGAAAGGATGAAACTGATGCTTAGCATAAAGAGCGGATGGCTGGACTGCATTCAGACGAAAGATTGAATCCGTAGCTTCAGCACACAAACATTTTTCACAGACCCACAGGCCAGGCATACCCTCCCTGTGTCCTATCTGGTTTTCCAGGGATTGGGACTGACTCCCCATGGCTTTCTTCCCCCGCCCTCACCCACCCCGAAGACCAAAAATAGTAGGTCACGAGTGAGTCGGGAGCCAGCAAAAAATGAATAGTCATGAGCCAGTTTCAATAGAAACCGGCTCATTACCATGCCAGCGGCTGATCAAACCAAATGCTCACAGTTCTCTCTCCAGCAAATGAGGTGCTGGAGGCTGCGTCTGTCCGTCTGCCTGCAGGAAATAACTCACACTTTCAGAATTAAAAAGAAATCAAAATAAAAGTTTCGGGATGGCGCTCGTGTTGGCGCCCACACACTCTCTCTGTGCCATTTTCTACCTGATGCGGAAAGCGCTCCAAGTAATTAAAATTTAAGCAGGGAGGGCGGGAAGGGGGGGAGGCCGCCTCCTGATCGCTCTTTCAACAAGAGTGTGAAATTGGGCCTAAATACCCGAAGAGAAGCAAGAGACGGAAGCTTTGACTTGAACTGATGGGTGTAAGTATATCAAATAGGTTTGCTGACATCTTTACATCACCATTTTCGGTTAGTTCGTAGAATTGTAGAGTCGGAAGGGACCCCGAGGGTCATCTAGACCATCCCCCTGCAATGGAGGAATCTCAGCTAAAGCATCCATGACAGGTGGCCTGTTGACAATACGCAACCTCTCCACCTTCCATCTTCCATGTACCATAATGGGACTGTGATTAGTTTTTATGCCATGAGACACAAAATTTGATAAAGTTCATTCATAGAAACATAGAATTGTAGAGTTGGGGTCACTTAGTTTAAGGGTCACTTAGTCTAATAATAATAATAATAATAATAATAATAATAATAATAATAATAATTATTATTATTATTATTATTATTATTATTATTATTATTATTATTATTTATTTGTAACCCACCCATCTGGCTGGGTCTCCCCAGCCATTCTGGGCGGCTTCCAACAAAGTTTAAAATACATTAAAATGTCAGGTAGTTGTTTATCTCTTTGACATCTGATGGGAGGGCATTCCACAGGGTGGGTGCCACTACCAAGAAGGCCCTCTGGCAGTTCCCTCCCTGCAAGAAGTGAGGTTACAGGGAACCAGGCAGAGGGCTTTCTCGGTGGTGGCACCCACCCTGTGGAATGCCCTCCCATCAGATGTCTAGGAAACAAACAACTACCAGACTTTTAGAAGACATCTGAAGGCAGCCCTGTTTCGGGAAGCTTTTAATATCTGAAGAACTATTATATTTTAATATTTTGTTGGAAACCCAGAGTGGCTGGGGAAACCCAGCCAGATGGGTGGGGTATAAATAATAAGTTGTTGTTGTTGTTGTTCCCAAGAATCTGTTTGGAAAATTCAATTTTTTTCGCAGAGCTTGAAGTTCCCCTTGTTCCCATCTCCAGTGTCAACCCTTCTATCGTTTTATTGTTTGGGTTTAATTATTGACTTGTGCTCTGTTTGGTGTTTTATTCTGGGAACTGCTCTGAGAACTTTTGATGAAAGGCGGTATAATAATAATATCAAATATTTCTGTGAATGGACCTTCCTACAAACCAGGTGTGTTCATCTTAGCTGTCCACTGATATTTTCACCCCAAATTGTTCGCCTTCCCCCTCTCGGGTCTCCTCTCGGGGGAACACTGACCTTTGGCAGGCCAGCTCCGTTGACTGAGTGTCAGTTCACTCAGCTGTAAAATGGGGATAATAATACCTGTCTACATCACGGGACTGCTTAGCCAATTAAGGACAATTAGAGCGACCACTGGGAGGCCTGGGCATTGTTCAGTCGCACATGCATCTGTGCGGGCCTACCTTGACGGTTGCGCACATATATGTATGGGCCCTCGCATCTCTGACGGGATTAAGAGCTTATTAGCACTAATAGAAAACAGACCGCGCACTTAAATTTCCCAAGCAGCGTTGCTTAAGAAAGCTCAGCGGTTTCCACAGCATGCCTTTCGACTCCTCCAAATTGTTTCATATTAGGCTAATATATTCAGAAATAGAACTCGGATTCTTTACGCTGGAGCAACCTGGCTTTGAAAAACCTGCTTCCATGGGAAATTATTCCAGACACAAAGCCTCTTGCTTCCAGGAGAGAGAGAGATGTGCATTGGGCGGGGGGACGAGGAGAGGAATGGCAATTCTCTTTTGGAAAAAAATAAACAAAGAAAGAAATAACTAATATCGGCTTCCATTGTTGACTTGGCCTCTCTCATGTTTAGCCTGGTTCTCAGTTCACACCACGCGCCCTGGGATCTCCACGCTTGTGCGTTCTGCTTGCACGTGCTGGCTGCTGAGAAAGATATTTGCGGGAGATTTGAAATCTGAGGGAACGTTTCCCATTTGGGAGTCACAGCTCTGGATTTGGGATCCACAGTCACGTGACCCAGGTGACACGCGACCTTACAAAGTCTCCCTCAAATGGCTTTGATTCCGGCAGGCATCGAATACTACTGTCAAACGTTAGGGCCGGCTCACCTTCTGGAATGACCAGAAACGGAAGCCCCAATTCTCCAAGCCTGTTTGAAGGTGGGAGATCAGGGGTAGCATTTCATGAATTGGGCAAGGCTCCTGAAATGCAAATTGATTGGGTAGGGAAAGGAAGCTAACCATGACGGCTCCTTTCCTGTTCGAAGCATCTTTCAAAATGGCACCTGTTGCAGCAGGTTGTGGTCACTTCTCTCCTCCCTCCCCAGGAACAGGCTCCTCTTCATTTAAAGACACAAAGAAAGTGCCGTCACACACGCCATACCTTTTCGAGGTATCTGGAGAAAAGTCCTATCCATGAGAATTAATCCGAGCTTTGAGAAGCACATAGACGTGAAAGAGGAAGTGGGAAAGAAAGGCACTCTTCCAACTTCCTCCTTCAGCTCCATGTGTTTTCCAAGGAAGATAAAGGCAACCCAACCACCCCCACCTCATGGTCAAGGGGGCCCTGGGTGGGGGGTGAATCGAGGAGCTCAGAGGCCCCATGGACACCAGGCGAAGAGTCCACATGTCAGGAAAAGCAGTAACTACATCAACAACATCACCATCTTGCCATAGTAATCCATGCTCTGGGCATTCCACACCAAAAAGTTGATATTATTCACTGGCAATTACAGTAGGGTTACCAGATGTCCCCGGTTCCCGGGGACAGTCCCCGGATTTGCAAATCTGTCCCCGGTCAAATTCCATCCCCGGAATGTCCCCAGATTTGCAAATCTGTGCCCGGGAAACGTGGCAGTGGCAGCCTCAGCAGCCTGGAGCCAGCCTGGTAGTGCAGTTGTCTCTGGCTGGCTTCAGGAGCTGCTCGCTGCTGCCGCCACTGCCGAGGGGGAACAAGGGATGTCCGGCAGTACTCCCTTTGTTTAGACAGATCGGGGGAGGGTCAGGAGTCGCAGGCGGGTGGCCGTTGCCCAGGAGGGGCGCAAGGCGTGCAGTTTCTCTGACAGGCAAGGTGCAAAGCCCTTCTTTCGCACCCTGTCAAACATAAATGCTCTGTGTTTTTTTATAAACTGGGAAACGGCCAGCCGCCTGCAACTCCCAAGCCTCCCCCGATCAGTCAAAACAAAGCGGGAAGGGGGCAGGAGGTTGGGGAAGGCTCAGGAGTCACAGATGGGCGGCGCGCCATTGCCCAGTTTTTCGAAAACTCTGTGCATTTATGTTTCACAGGGTGTGAAAGAAGGGCTTTGCACCTTTATACAATATGCATGTGTGCTTGGGCCCAGGGTCTGTTGCCTCACTATCCCCATTACTGACTCCCTGTTGCTACTCAGCTTAAAAATAAATAAATTGATAGATAGATTAGATAGATAGATGATAGATAGATAGATAGATAGATGATAGATAGATGATAGATAGATGATAGATAGATGATAGATAGAGATAGATAGATAGATAGATGATAGATAGATAGATAGATGATAGATAGATAGATAGATAGATAGTGTCCCAGGATTCATTGAAAAAAATCTGGTAACCATAAATTACAAGCTGTAACAAAACCAAAAATAGCTTTGAACAATAGACTATTATTTTAAAAATCTCCTTCATTGGAGGTTTTCAAACAGGACAATTTAGCATTGCTTAATACAGTACACTGTGGGGGGTTGGACTAGATGACCCATGCAGGGGGAGTGTCCCTTCGAACTCTATGGTTCTATGATTCTAGGATCTCACATTAATAAATACAGTGGTACCTCGGTTCCATTCCGGAATACCGTTCGAGTTCTGAAACGTTCGGAAACTGAGGCGCAAAGGGCTGCCTGCAAATTCAATTGAGAAAATTGAAAAACACGCAGCGGAAGTTGTTCAACTTCTGAGGCGCATTCGGAAACAGAAGCATTTACTTCTGGGTTTTCAGCGATTGGGTTCTGAAACGTTCGTCAACAGAGACATTCGATAACCGAGGTACCACTGCATACAATAAAATTAAACAGCCCACTGATGATCCATAAGGTCTTAGAACCATTTAAAAGGAACTTATTCCTGACAGCTATAAAATTAATGCATCTCTAATGCTAAATCTTTGCTCCAGTGACAACTCCCAAATAAGACCTCTATCCTGATAGCCTCTAGGCATCCGGAGCAGCAGCAGAAGCCTTTGTAGCTGAAAGATGATGCAGATCAGACTGGTGTGCAAGCAGTTTTTCTATTCATCTGCTCAGTGAGAAGCCAACCTTTTCTCACCTTCTGACCAACGAGTGCTAATACTCGTTCTTGTTTTTCATTATGTCGAATGGTTGTTTTGTTTTATGGCATTATGGTTTCATACGATAGTTTTTGCATGAAGGTGCAAGCATTGTAATATGTTTATGGTCATGTTTAGATAGATGATAGATAGATAGATAGATAGATAGATAGATAGATAGATAGATGATAGATAGATAGATGATAGATAGATAGATAGATGATAGATGATAGATGATAGATAGATAGATAGATAGATAGATAGATGATAGATAGATAGATGATAGATAGATAGATAGATAGATAGATAGATAGAGATAGATAGATAGATGATAGATAGATAGATAGATAGATGATAGATAGATAGATAGATAGATAGATAGATAGATGATAGATAGATAGATAGATAGATAGATAGATAGATAGATAGATGATAGATAGATAGATGATAGATAGATGTTACAAGTGTAAAATAATAACAATATCAAATACATATCAAATACATTTCTCTGAATCTCGTGACTTTCCACGATCCCCTCCATGGATCCTATTGTCATCGTTTCCAACTGAACATTATTTCATCATTCATATTTTATGCCTATCCATATTGTCCAAAGTAATTGTTGCACTACGAGTGTTGTTAAAATCCTGCTAATGTTTTCATTTGCTTGCAGTGGTCTCTTAAATAAATTATAAATCTTTCCCATTCTTTCTTGAAACTTTTGTCTTCTTGGTTTCTGAGCCTTCCGGTCAGTTTTGCCATTTCGGCGTAGTCTAACAACTTGATTTGCCAGTCTTCCCTGGTAGGGACTTTGCCTTCTTTCCATCATGTTTTTAAATGTGTTGTTAAATCCTTTGTGTAACATGCAACAAACAACTAAGATTAATAATAACAACAACAATCATAATAATAAGAATATCTATATTTTTTGTTGTTGTTTAGTCGTTTAGTCGTGTCCGACTCTTCATGACCCCATGGACCAGAGCATGCCAGGCACTCCTGCCTTCAATATCTATATTTAGGTTTCTATTTATTTCTTTTGATTTATATCATGCTGTCCCCCAAGGAGAATGTGGGTCTCAAAAGCAGCCCTGTGAGGTAGGTAAGGCTGAGAGACAGTGATTGACCCAAGGTCGCCAAGTGAGCTTCAGACCTGGGTGGGGACTCCCAACCCCAGACTCCTGCTACTTAGTAGAACACTATAACCACTATAGCCCACTGGCTGTCCATAGTAACATGTCTAAGCCCCTTTGAGTCCAAATGAGTAAAGTAGCACAGCATCATTGAACCCCACCATGCAGCCATCTTCACCACACACAAAAATCTGCCCGTGTTCTGTGCCAAATATTCTCCAAATTCAATTTTTGAATGGAGAAGAAGAAGAGGAGGAGGCGGAGGAGGAGTTTGGATTTGATATCCCGCTTTATCACTATCCGAAGGAGTCTCAAAGCGGCTAACATTCTCCTTTCCCTTCCTCCCCCACAACAAACACTCGGTGAGGTGAGTGAGGCTGAGAGACTTCAGAGAAGTGTGACTGGCTCGAGGTCACCTAGCAGCTGCATGTGGAGGAGCGGGGAAGCGAACCCAGTTCACCAGATTACGAGTCTACCGCTCTTAACCACTACACCACACTGGCTCTAGAAATTAAAGCAGCTGCGAGGCAAGATTACACAGCTGCTTCCCCTTATTTCTTCAGCAGGGACACTGCCCAATGGGATTATGATACCCGAGGCAGCTGTCTCAGTCTGCCTCATGGGTGGGCTAGCCCTGTTCTGAGTAGACAGGGGACTGTGCAAATATAACGTGTGTTTTAAGTGCATTATACAAATGTGACACTAGATGACGCTGGTGAGCTAATGGCAAAGTCCATATACATTTTAAAATGTTTTTTTATATATGTTTTTTTTATATATGTGTAGATTCAGCCATGGTTAGGATTGCACTGCGAATAGTAAAAAAAACAAAACAGTCCTAATGATGTTTACTCAGAAGCGAGTCTCATCGCATTAACTGCAACTCCATGCAACCAGTCACTGTGATAACATTATAAAGCACGTTTGAGAACTTGGAAATAATGTTCTCCGCATTTCCACTTCAGTTTGCTTTTTTATTCAGTCCTCCTGAAAATTCATCAGTGTTCGAGTGCGAAAATTCTACAAATATGCACCTTTTTTTGCGTGCAAATTACCCTGTGAACATTTCTGCAAAGCAATTCTCTCTAATAGAGTGCATTTTTGTGTGTCATTTACATGCACACTTTACCCTGGAATATGCAATTTTCTACATATTGCTTGGCTGGAGAACTCCACTGCAAAATTCAAAGAAGTACACATTTTGCAGGATCTTCAATTTGGGAGAAGCACAAATTAGGCAAGTTTGCCTTTCGATGCAAACTGAATGAGAATTCTTCCCCATCCCCAAGTGAGAAGGAATAAGCAAACATGTTTGCAAGGTGTGCCTAAATAAAACTGAAACAGCGAGGCTTTGTTTTGCTTTTTGACGAGGCTAAAAATGTTCATGAATAACTCTGGGCCATCTCAGCCAAGCTCGAGATGAGACAGACATCTGTCAGCAAAAAGAGAGAGAGAGAGAGAGAGATCACACTCCCATTGCCAGAGTGAGCCTGAATAGCGGGCCATAAAGAGTGTTGCTTTTGCGTGTTGAGGATAATTGTCTTGGGACTCTTCCATGCGCACACAAAAAGAAAGAAAGCCCAGCCCAGCCCTTTTCGAGGAAAGATGAGTCACGAGGAAAAGAGCGGGGTCAATGGCCCTTCGTCAAGGTTAGGAGCCTACAAACACCTGCTTGTTCTCACACAACACCTGCTCGCGGGGACAACAAAACAGGTAGGGCTTTTTTGACCCGAAGAGAGTCGCAACCTCATTCACGATTTTAACGAAAGGAAATGAAAGGGAGGCTCTCCCCCCTCCCGCCTCCAAGAGGCCCCCAAAGGTCAAGTTTCCTCCCCTCCCCCCTCCCAGCATTGTACTTCTGAAAATACTAATTGGGGC
Source organism: Podarcis filfolensis (assembly GCF_964270895.1). Lineage (NCBI taxonomy): Eukaryota > Metazoa > Chordata > Lepidosauria > Squamata > Lacertidae > Podarcis > Podarcis filfolensis. The sequence goes on from NC_139606.1 coordinate 113,309,419, forward strand.
CTTCAAGAATCCCAGGTGTCCATTCACTCTGGCACTAATTGAAAGCCAAGGAAATGATGCCTAAAGTGAAGTTGGTCCTCGTAGAAGAAGCCAATCCCTTTTCTTCCTCTGCCTCCTTTTCCCCCGTCTCTCTCTCTCTCTCTCTCTCTCTCATTGTGTCCCTTTCGGCCAAAGGAATGGAATGAAATAATCTATAGATCAATAGATGTTCCTTCTCTCTCTCTCTCTCTCTCTCTCAGCTGCACACACACATGGAAAAGTTGTTAATTTTCTTTGGGATACAGTTTTCAGAGCACACGATGTCCCCATTTAAACATATGGCATCTTCTCCCAGCAAGGCGAATAACTGACCAGGATATATTTACGGTGACCCAGAAAAATGTAACCCTATCAGACCAATGTGACTTCAGTTCCAGGTTTGTTTGTTTATCTGTTATGATCTTTTAAAGCATTTCAATTTAAGAGAGAGAGAGTCCCAGCGAGGTATGCAAAAATAACATGGGCAAATAAAACAGAATCGTGGCAGGGGGCGATTTGAAAGAAGACGAAACTGGGAACAAGTGGAAGCAGGAATTCAGAAATAAAACTGGGAGAGAAAGGTATTCAATGAAATGTAAATGATACAGAAATGGCAATTGCATAGCAGGGGTAAACGTATGAATGAAGACTTCTTGCATTCACTGGAGATGGAGTGGCGCAAAGGAGTTAAACAGTTACCGGAAAATGCAGCCCACTTTATGCGAAAGTGTAAACATTTTACAAACAGAAATTGTGAATAAACAAATTTTATATATGCATACCTTTATAAATCTATCAATGTTTAATTGTATTCTAATTATCCTTCTATGTTTTTAACTGTTCTTGTTTTTGCCAAGGCTCCACTGTTTGTTGACTTCAAAGTCTAAGGCTGTGTGGCTCAAGAGGTAGATTTGCTTAGAATTGAGTTGGTGTTATTGGGGTCACCGAAGTCAGGGAGGACCATAGCTCAATGGCAGAGCACATGCATTGCATGCCGAAGACCCCACCTGTGACTCCCAGCATCTCCCCTGGCAGATGGCAGGAAAGTTATTTGCCTGGGAACCTGGAGAGCTGATGCCAGTCAAAGTAGGCAATACTGGGCCAGGTGGGCCAATGGTTTGACCCAATAAAAGGCAGATTTATTTAGGCCATCTTGGCTGTGAGCTCTGGAAGACTTGCTCCCTGCCTTGCAGGCCTTTTCCCACCTGGCCTGGGAGAGCAGGGCCTGGACTGACTCCAACTACAAAAGCTGAGGCTACTGAACTGACTCTTGGGCTATAACTTCCTTTTGCTGACACTTTGCCTCAAGAATCTCTAGGGGGCAAAGTAAGTCCATGAGGATATTCTTCCCAGGTCCATCTAGGCAGCATCTGGATTCCCACAGAAGCTTCTGGAAAGCCTACCAGCAACTGGAACTAGCTGACCAACCACCATAATTTTGCTAGTTAACAAACGTTGCCTTTAATGTGGGGCCTCTAACCATTTCAGCATTAGCCAAGGGCCGATTGCCTCTGCCTTTCCCCTTGATTAAGTTGCACAGGAGGTCAGAATATTTCTGGAGACACTTAGAGGACGCCGCCAGTCGCAATGCGAAGCGCCGGTTGACCTCTGTGTCTCGCCCGCTGTAAGCGGCGAGTCTTGCCTGCCACTCAGTCCTGTCCTACCTGGTTATGTTTGAGGCAGATCAACAGTTTGCATAATGCGGTGCTAACTGCCGCTTGCAGAGGGAGATTTAAGGCCGCCTAAAATTGGGAGTGACAGCCTGATTTCAGCACAACCTGAGATGTGGCAACCCAGCATTGCTTGTGCATTGGAAATGGGGAGGAAGTTCCTGTTTGCTGATAGCAGGGCTCAAATATCACTCCGCCAGGAGTGGGGAACCTAGAGGGGGTTGCATGCCGGTGATGGGAAGGCCCAGAACTAGAAATATTGGGCATGGCAATTATGATTACTTCTGCGTTTTTACAGGAGGGTACACTCCAGATGGCCCAAAGTCAGAGGTCCATATAGGCTAGCAAGAAACATTAATTCAAGGTGCTTGGGGAGGGACAGTCAAGGATGTGGTCCAAAGAGAGGGGTGTGTCCTGAGGAAATTCTGGGGAGGTGGATGTTGTGGCTGAGAGGGTCCACACTGTCACAACTTGAGGTTCCTTAACCCTGGTTTTGGGGATGTATCAAACACTAAAAGTTTCCCTAAACAGGGCTGCCTTCAGATGTCTTCTAAAAGTCTGGTAGTTGTTGTTCTCTTTGACATCTGGTGGGTGGGCGTTCCGCAGGGCAGGTGCCACTACCGAGAAGGCCCTCTGCCTGGTTCCCTGTAACTTGGCTTCTCGCAGTGAGGGAACCGCCAGAAGACCACTGGAGGAGGACCTCAGTGTCCGGGCTGAACGATGGGGGTGGAGACGCGCCTTCATGTATCCAGGACCGAGGCCGTTTAGGGCTTTAAAGGTCAGCACCAATACTTTGAATTGTGCTCGGAAACATACTGGGAGCCAATGTAGGTCTTCAGCTGATCACTGAAAGATTTAGGACATTCAGGGGGGAAGGAAGCATTTATTTGTAGAGCACATAGCTTATGGAACTCACTGCGACAAGGTATAATGCTACGGAATATTGTGGAGGTTGCTGATGACTGGAAAAGCAAGCTGGCACTCCTGCAAGTAGGTTGGGTCTGAGTGCATTTGATGGCATGAGAAGAAGAGCCTCCTAGATAAGGCCAGTGGTCCTATCTAGTCCAACATCCTGCTCTCACAGGAGACAATCAGATGCTCCCGAGAAGCCTGCAAGCAGGACCTGGGCGCAACAGCAACTCTCCCCACCGGTGATTCCCAGAAAGCCTCTCCTCCGTCCAAAGGGGAGGAGTTGTGAGCGGGAGCCATTTCCCACGTCGGCAGAGGGCATTTCGGCCTCTGCAACTGCTGTCCCGGCTGCCGCACCGTGCCCCCTGGCAACCAACCAATCGGGCGGAATCTGAGGGGGCAGGGTTTAGCTGCTCAAATGCGGCTGTGGCAGCATTGCCCTCTCATTGTGCTACTGGGTTTTGTCGGATCACCCACCCACCCTCCCTTTAGTTCATTTCTATGCTTTTGCCCTTGCTGTGGACCTGTGGTTGGTCACCGTGGTTGTCCAAGGGGCCTGGTAGGAATTTTTATCCAACTGGCAAATTGGTACCAGCCACTTGGTTTTTCACCTAAAGGTGAACCCCTGACCATTAGGTCCAGTCGTGGCCGACTCTGGGGTTGCGGCGCTCATCTCGCTTTATTGGCCGAGGGAGCCAGCGTACAGCTTCCGGGTCATGTGGCCAGCATGACTAAGCCGCTTCTGGTGAACCAGAGCAGCGCACGGAAACGCCGTTTACCTTCCCGCCGGAGCGGTACCTATTTATCTACTTGCACTTTGACGTGCTTTCGAACTGCTAGGTTGGCAGGAGCAGGGACCGAGCAACCGGAGCTCACCCCGTTGCAGGGATTTGAACCGCCGACCTTCTGATCAGCAAGTCCTCGGCTCTGTGGTTTAACCCACAGAGCCACTCACGTCCCGGTTTTTCACCTACCTTGTAGCAAATCATTACAACTTTTGGGGTATAGGCGGTTAGGCATTGGAATATGTTTGTGTATTGGAGGGCAGGGTATGGCCATCGCCTACCCCTCCACTTTTGAGTATTGCATTAAAGGAATCCGGTGGTTGTGGATCCTGTCTGATGCCCTTGCTGGTGGCTAGGGCCATGGCATGACCCCCGGTGACATCAGGGGGAGCTTCCAGTTGTATTTGTATCAACAAGCTCCTCCTACTGGTGGTTAACCCTTGATAGACTCACCCCTCCCCGAGGGGGTGGAGTCACGCTCTGTTGTTTTATCCAATGCCTAAGCCAATACCACTCACATGCTGTAATCAATAAAGTTGTGGCCTTTTTTAGCCCATTAACCTAATATACTGCGTCTTTGTGTCTTTCTTACCCTCAAGTGGGTGACAGGTCCTCGACTCACAAATTGGTATTCTGGAACATTTACTGCTTCCAACCATGGAATCAGTGTGAATGGGTGGAAATCCTTGACCGGCTGAGAAAGCCTAGCAGCCAGGTGATTGCAGAGATCCAATCCTGCTCCGCTGCTGGGTGTTGTCCCTGCCGGGCTCTGAGTTGACTGAGCCAACAGAGGGCAACCCTGTCCCGATCGCCAGCGACGCTCACGCAAGCAGCTGGCTCACATTAACAATGGTGAGTTCAGGAGAGGCGGCGGGGCGGAGGAATCGCCCTCCTGCTCCCAGCCATGCCCTTTCACACTGGAAAGTATGCAGAGCCAGCTTTCTATAGACACCACTCCAGCCTCTCCCAGGTGTCTCCATTTTACTCAGGCTTGCAGATCAAGTCTCCCCTGACATGTCTCAGCTGGCCCTGCCTCGCCAGACATGCCGATCAATTAACAAAGGGATTTTTTTCCCCCTTCCCCTTCTTGTCTTTCCTTCCCAGCCCTGCCCAGACTGCTCTTAGCCCGCTGTGGGTTTTCTTTGTCCAGGATGCTTCCAGTCCAACTGTGCTGAGTTTCCAATACGGCAGAATCCAATTCTTTAAATGCAATGAGTGCCAAGGCCCAGCAATTCTAAAAGAGGAGTCTGCCTTAGGCCAAGGCAGATGGCTGCAACTAGGTAAATAGTATACCTGAAGTAGCGTCTCCACCCCCCATCGTTCTGCCCAGACGCTGAGGTCCAGTGCCGAGGGCCTTCTGGCGGTTCCCTCACTGCGAGAAGCAAAGCTACAGGGAACCAGGCAGAGGGGCTTCTCGGTAGTGGCGCCCGCCCTGTGGAACGCCCTCCCACCAGATGTCAAAGAGATAAACAACTACATGACATTTAGAAAACATCCGAAAGCAGCCCTGTTTAGAGAATTTTTAATGTTTGATATTTTATTATGTTTTTGATATTCCGTTGGGAGCCACCCAAAGTGGCTGGGGAAACCCAGCCAGATGGGCGGGGTACAAATAATAAATTATTATTATTATTATTATTATTATTATTATTATTATCATAAATACTGTTGACGTCAGATTTCCCCAGCCTGGCGCTAACCTCCAAGTATTGTTGGACTACAACTCTGATCGTCCCCAGTGAGCAAGGCCAAGGATGATAGGAATTGTAGTCCAAAGGAGCTGAAACATCCGGCCAATGGAGCAAGCTTGTTTTCTCCTGCTCTAGAGGGCAGAACTTGAACCAATGCATTCACGTTGCAAGAAAGGTGATTTCCGCTCAACATCAGGAAGAACTTTTTGACAGTAAGAGCTGCTCAACGGGGAAATGGTCTCCTCGGAAAGTTGTGGACTCTCCTTCCTTGGACTTTTTTAAGTGGAGATTGGATGACCGTCTGTCATGGATGCTTTGGTTGAGGTTCCTGCATTGCAGGGGGTTGGACTAGATGACCCTCAGGGTCCCTTCCAAGTCTATAATTCTATTTTAAATTTATATACCACCCTTCGTCTAAATACCTCTGGGTGGTTCATATCTCAGGGAGGTTCGTATTAAACATGGGGCCTTCTTCATGCAAAAGAGATGCCCGGCCACTGGTTACAACTCTTCCCCAAAAGCATAGGAATACAGTGGTACCTTGGGTTAAGTACTTAATTCATTCCGGAGGTCCGTTCTTAACCTGAAACTGTTCTTAACCTGAGGTACCACTTTAGCTAATGGGGCCTCCTGCTGCTGCTGCGCCGCCGGAGCACAATTTCTGTTCTCATCCTGAAGCAAAGTTCTTAACCCGAGGTGCTATTTCTGGGTTAGCGGAGTCTGTAACCTGAAGCGTATGTAACCCGAGGTACCACTGTATAGGCAGCTGCCTTACACCCAGGCAGACCATTGGCCCATTTAGGTCAGTATCGCCTATTCTGACTGGCAGCATTTCAGACTGAGGGTTCTCCCAACCCTACTGGGCTCTGGCAGCAGTGGCAGACTTTGGGCTTTGAAATTTCAGCAGCGCCCTGTGCAATGCCAAAATTTGGCATGCTCCCCCATCTCTCACCTTCCATTGTTTGTCATTGTTGTGGCGCCCCCTGTGGTGCCCGCCCGGCTCTGCGCCCAGTGCAGGCGAACTGGTCCCACTCACCGAAATCCACCTCTGCTGGCTGTGAGCTACAGCCCTTCCGATTATCCTGTCCACGTGCTACCTCACTCCCCCCCCCCCAGCGCTTCTTCCTTCGCTGGATCCCAGCCACCATTTCCCTTCCTATTTTGTTGTGTACACTTAGCTTAATTTTATCAAAATATATTGTTTGCACCTATCCAGCCTAGAGGCTTCCATGGCAGCAAACAAAAAAACGTTAAAAATCACAAGGTAACAAAAATGTGTGCAATTTCAAGGGAAAACAGTGTGTGTTTTTTAAAAAAATTAAAAACCTAATATAATAGTCATCTATGTGTCGGCAATGAATTCTACTTGAAAATTTGCCAGGATTTAAAATCTGCCTGTTGGGTGGTTGCAATAGCAAGGAGGAGGCAGGGAGAATAAGAGGAAATACTATTGAAAAAGTTAATAAAGAATGGTCAGTCTTCAAAGAATATCTTAAAAATTATATGGGTAATGCTTATAGAGTTAAGTTTGGAAACAAAGTATAAAGGGAAGACTTGGAAGTCAAATATCTGTGGTGTATATGTCGGATATGTAGGTATGTAGAGTATGTATTATATGTAATGTATGTAATGTAAATGTATTGTATTGTATTTGTTAAGTTCAATGTAAATTCATCCGGTGCTATACCAGCTGCACTGGCTCCCGGTGGAGTACAGGATCAGGTTTGAGGTGCTGGTTTTACCCTTTAAAGCCCTATACGGCTTAGGACACTCCTACCTACGGGACCGCCTCTCCTGGTATGTCCCGTAGAGGACCTTACGGTTTTCAAACAAAAACATCTTGAAGGCCACAGGGGGGTTAGGCTGGCCTCAACCAAAGCCAGGGCTTTTTCGGCTGTGGTTCCGATCTGGTGGAACGCTCTGTCACAAGAGACTATAGCCCTGCGGGATTTGACATCTTTCCGCAGGGCCTGCAAGACAGAGCTGTTCCACCAGACCTTTGGCCAAGGCACAGTCTGACCCACTCCTTTGGTAATCCTCACATAACTCTAGCCCAGTGGTTGCCATTAATTTGATTCTGAATTGATTTTAGAATGAATTGATTTTAGAATGTATTTCAATTAATTGATTGTGATTTCATGTAAACCGTGTTACTTTTATTGTTGTTAGCCACTCTGAACCCAACTTCGGCTGGGGAGGGTGGGAAATAAATAATTTTATTATTATTATTATTATTATTATTATTATTATTATTGCCACAGGTTATTCCTTAGAAGCCCATTCTCAGTGGATGGTCTAAATGCACCCCAGTTTCCCTTTGTTTAGTCGTTTAGTCGTGTCCGACTCTTCGTGACCCCATGGACCAGAGCACGCCAGGCACTTCTGTCCTCCACTGCCTCCCGCAGTTAGATCAAACTCATGCTGGTAGCTTCAAGAACACCATCCAACCATCTCATCCTCTGTCGTCCCCTTCTCCTTGTGCCCTCCATCTTTCCCAACATCAGGGTCTTTTCCAGGGAGTATTCTCTTCTCATGAGGTGGCCAAAGTATTGGAGCCTCAGCTTCAGGATCTGTCCTTCCAGTGAGCACACAGGGCTGATTTCCTTCAGAATGGATAGGTTTGATCTTCTTGCAGTCCATGGGACTCTCAAGAGTCTCCTCCAGCACCATAATTCAAAAGCATCAATTCTTCGGCGATCAGCCTTCTTTATGGTCCAGCTCTCACTTCCATACATCACTACTGGGAAAACCATAGCTTTAACTATACGGACCTTTGTTGGCAAGGTGATGTCTCTACTTTTTAAGATGCTGTCTAGGTTTGTCATTGCTTTTCTCCCAAGAAGCAGGCGTCTTTTAATTTCGTGGCTGCTGTCACCATCTGCAGTGATCATGGAGCCCAAGAAAGTAAAATCTCTCACTGCCTCCATTTCTTCCCCTTCTATTTGCCAGGAGGTGATGGGCCCAGTGGCCATGATCTTCGTTTTTTTGATGTTGAGCTTCAGACCATATTTTGCGCTCTCCTCTTTCACCCTCAATAAAAGGTTCTTTAATTCCTCCTCACTTTCTGCCATCAAGGTTGTGTCATCTGCATATCTGAGGTTGTTGATATTTCTTCCGGCAATCTTAATTCCGGCTTCAGATTCATCCAGCCCAGCCTTTCGCATGATGAATTCTGCATATAAGTTAAATAAGCAGGGAGACATTATACAGCCTTGTCGTACTCCTTTCCCAATTTTGAACCAATCAGTTGTTCCATATCCAGTTCTAACTGTAGCTTCTTGTCCCACGTAGAGATTTCTCAGGAGACAGATGAGGTGATCAGGCACTCCCATTTCTTTAAGAACTTGCCATAGTTTGCTGTGGTCGACACAGTCAAAGGCTTTTGCATAGTCAATGAAGCAGAAGTAGATGTCTTTCTGGAACTCTCTACCTTTCTCCATAATCCAGCGCATGTTTGCAATTTGGTCTCTGGTTCCTCTGCCTCTTCTAAATCCAGCTTGCACTTCTGGGAGTTCTCGGTCCACATACTGCTTGAGCCTTCCTTGTAGAATTTTAAGCATAACCTTGCTAGCGTGTGAAATGAGTGCAATTGTGCGGTAGTTGGAGCATTCTTTGGCACTGCCCTTCTTTGGGATTGGGATGTAGACTGATCTTCTCCAATCCTCTGGCCACTGCTGAGTTTTCCAAACTTGCTGGCATATTGAGTGTAGCACCTTAACAGCATCATCTTTTAAAATTTTAAATAGTTCAGCTGGAATACCATCACTTCCACTGGCCTTGCTATTTGCAGTGCTTTCTAAGGCCCATTTGACTTCACTCTCCAGGATGTCTGGCTCAAGGTCAGCAATCACACTACCTGCGGTAGTGTCTTTCTGGTATAATTCCTCTGTGTATTCTTGCCACCTCTTCTTGATGTCTTCTGCTTCTGTTAGGTCCTTACCACTTTTGTCCTTTATTATGGTAATCTTTGTACGAAATGCTCCTTTCATATTTCCGATTTTCTTGAACAGATCTCTGGTTCTTCCCATTCTGTTGTTTTCCTCTATTTCTTTGCATTGCTCGTTTAAGAAGGCCTTCTTGTCTCTCCTTGCTATTCTTTGGAAATCTGCATTCAATTTCCTGTATCTTTCACTATCTCCCTCGCATTTTGCTTGCCTTCTCTCCCCCGCTATTTGTAAGGCCTCGTTGGACAGCCACTTTGCTTTCTTGCATTTCTTTTTCATTGGGATGGTTTTAGTTGCTGCCTCCTGTATAATGTTGCGAGCCTCCACCCATAGTTCTTCAGGCACTCTGTCCAGCAAATCTAAATCCTTAAACCTGTTCCTCACTTCCACTGCATATTCATAAGGGATTTGGTTTAGATTGTATCTTACCGGCCCAGTGGTTTTTCCTACTTTCTTCAGTTTAAGCTTGAATTTTGCTATAAGAAGCTGATGATCTGAGCCACAGTCAGCTCCAGGTCTTGTTTTTGCTGACTGTATAGAGCTTCTCCATCTTTGGCTGCAGAGAATATAATCAATCTGATTTCGATGTTGCCCATCTGGTGATGTCCATGTGTAGAGTCGTCTCTTGTGTTGTTGGGAAAGTGTGTTTGTGATGACCAGCTTGTTCTCTTGACAGAACTCTATTAGCCTTTGCCCTGCTTCGTTTTGATCTCCAAGGCCAAACTTGCCAGTTGTTCCTTTTATCTCTTTATTCCCTACTTTAGCATTCCAATCCCCTATAATGAGAAGAACATCCTTCTTTGGTGTCACTTCTATAAGGTCTTGTAAGTCTTCATAGAATTGGTCAATTTCAGTTTCTTCAGCACCAGTAGTTGGTGCATAAACTTGGATTACTGTGATGTTAAAAGGTCTGCCTTGGATTCGTATCGAGATCATTCTATCATTTTTGAGATTGCATCCCAGTACAGCTTTAGCCACTCTTTTGTTGACTATGAGGGCCACTCCATTTCTTTTACGGGTTTCTTGCCCACAGTAGTAGATATGATAGTCATCCGAACTGAATTCGCCCATTCCCGTCCATTTCAGTTCACTGATTCCCAGGATGTCAATATTTATTCTTGCCATCTCATTTTTGACCACATCCAACTTACCCATATTCATGGTTCTTACATTCCAGGTTCCTATGCAATATTTTTCTTTACAGCATTGGACTTTCCTTTCGCTTCCATGCATATCCGCAACTGAGCGTCCTTTCAGCTTTGGCCCAGCCGCTTCATCAGCTCTGGATCTACTTGTACTTGTCCTCCGCTCTTCCCCAGTAGCATGTTGGACGCCTTCCGACCTGAGGGGCTCATCTTCCAGCGTCATAACTTTTATATGCCTGTTGTCTTTGTCCATGGAGTTTTCTTGGCAGGGATACTGGAGTGGCTTGCCGGTTCCTCCTCCAGGTGGATCACGTTTGGTCAAAACTCTCCACTATGACCTGTTCATCTTGGGTGCCCTGCTCGGCATAGTTCATAGCTTCTCTGAGTTATTCAAGCCCCTTCGCCACGGCATCCATGAAGGGGCCAGTTTCCCTACCCGTTCCTTAAGGGAAGTGATGAGGGGCATGTGAATTGCATTTAGTCCACATTTTAATAGTCTTTTTCTAGTGCGTTAGGGATAAAGGTGTATGGGGTATTAGGGGAGGGGTAGTACCTCTGGCAGGGGACATGTGAGGTTTGTCCACCTTTGGTCTCCACCCTGCGCTCAGCTCTCACCTGTGTCTCCTAGAAGCTGTCAGCATGCAACAGTGACCACGCCCTGGGAAATGGCTTCGGGTGGCCTGCTAAACCAGGTGAGCTGATGGGTTGCAAACCATTGGCTAGTTAGGGACTCCCCCTGCCTAAGAAGACGGGCTCCAGCCCACTGAGCAAATGAGACCCATAGTGGGTCCAACGGTCAAGAAGGTGGTTTCTGCACGTGTGTAGAGGGAAGCCCAGGGGAGACAGGGTGAGCACCCTGCAGGGTGACTTCTTGTCACCCCCTCCAGACATGGCACCCGGGACGCACCGCCCCCCCTTGTGACGCCACTCCCAGTGGCCATATTATATGCAGCAAAGGCCGTTTCCATATATCAGTTTCTGCAGTCCAAAAGTAAATGCCATTTGCTTTGTGTGTGTTTTCCCTTTTCTGCCAGTTTCAAAGAAATCCTTGTAACAAAGTGTTTGTGTGTGAGTGTTTACATATGCATGCCTTACCTAAATCAGCAGGACCTTCCCATATTTAATAATTTGATTCAGAACGCAAGTCGTATCAAAGAGCAAAATATTCAATATTGTTAATTCAGTTTTGCAAAATATATTCTTAATTTAAAAAATGATTTTGCTCCAAGTGGTAGTGTAGTAATAAAGCAGTTATTGACCAGCTCTTATTGATTGCTCAGCCCCGGGCAAAGTACACTGACCTTGCTCACTCTCTTATTGCTTACATTTTCCCTGGCCTTCTTCATCTATGCCCGCTCAATAATATTATTATGAATGTATATTTTTAGCAAAAACTCTCTGTTACGAGGTTAGGACTTTGTAGTGATTTCCCTTTCTTCGCCCAGACCCTGTGTCATTCTCTGAGGTCCACAGCAAAGCTGTGGGAGAGGTAAATAGACCACGGCAAGGAGAATTCAGCACTTTCCTGAGGACCACATCTTTCAAGTTTCTAGTCCCTCAGAAAGTTGCAGAGGGGAGGGCAATTCATGCTCCCACTTTCCCTTTTGGTGAATGCCCTTCCTCCTATCTCTGTCCCAGTGGACTCCTGTTCCCTCAGAAATCACCAATTGCTCTCCCTAGCTACCCCTCAAGCCTGCAACTGCTTCTCAGATTACCTAAATGGGGACAACCTCCCTCCCTCACAAAACCTCCCACTTTCACAAAACCTTTCGTTTCACTCAGGAGCAGGGAACCTTCTTCCACTTGAGAGCCACATTCCCTTCTAAGCAACATCCACAGGCAAAACATGTGACTTTGGACAGGAGACACAAATTCAGATGTCTAGACACATGGATGGCCTGTCCCATTTCGCCACCTGGGGTGATATAGGCCACCTGTGGCCACCTGCGGCCAAAGACTCCCTTACCTGGGTCATAGAATCATAGAAATGTAGAGTTGGAAGGGACCCCAAAGGTCATCTAGTACAACCCCTTGCAATGCAGGAATTACAGCTAAAGCATCCCTGCGATATGGCCACCCAACCTTTGCTTGAAGACCACCAAGGAAGGAGAGTCCACAACCTCCTGAGGGAGACTGTTCCACTGTCAAACAACTCTCACTGTCATAAAGTTTTTCTGTATGTTTAGTCGGAATCTCCTTCCTTGTAACTTGAAGCCAATGGTTCGAGTCCTGCCCTCCAAAGCAGGAGAAAACAAGCTTGCTCCCTCTTGTCAGGAGTTCAGCCTACACTCGAGTAGGACCCTGGCAGAGACACATACCCGACTGGCATGTTCCCTCCCTCCTGGTCGATCGGGACCCTCATAAGATTTCTTCAGCCCAAACATCACAGCGACCGATGCCAACCAACACCAGCACACTTAGGGATCCGCAGAGTTTGCACAACTTGCGCGTGACAGACCTCAGCAACTCAGCATTTTGGCTCATCTACTTTATTTACATATAAACACACCGAGCACTGCAACATGGCTCCCTCTCTCTCTTGCATCAGACAGCAAAGAGAAAAGAACAAAAGACAATAGTCCCACTTCATGGAACACAGTAACACAAACATCCTGTTTCTGTCACTTCCCACTCTGTGGAGTCAAAACATATACCATCATGTGATAGACAAAAATCCCATGACTGCAATCACGGATCAGGAATTCTAACACCTCTTCCATGTGACTGCGCTTAAGATATGTGAAGATGGCTATCACATCTCCTCTCAGTCTCCTCTTTTCCATGCTAAACATACCTAGCTCCTTCGACTGCTCCTCATCAGGCTTGGATTCCAGATCCTTGATCATCTTGGTTGCTCTCCTCTGCACCCTTTCCAGCTTGTCAACATCCTTCTTAGATTGTGGTGCCCAGAATTGGACACCGTATTCCAAGTGTGGTCTGACTAAGGCAGAATAGAGTGGTCATGTTCTGGTGAGATCTCGTGAGATTTAATGAGATCTCGCAGAGCGCGCAAGCTCTCATGGGAACTGCCACTGCTGCTGCTTTTCTACCTACAGCAGAGATAGCAGTTGGTGGCCAGCTGCCATCTCTTCAGGTTCTGCCGCCTGAGGCAGCTACCTCAGCCTGCCTCACGGTCAGGCGGGTCGTCTTTATGACATAATAACAAAAGAAGAGTCCTGCTGGATCAGGCCAATGGCCTATCTAGTCCATCACCCTGTTCTCACAGCACCACCCAGATGCCTGTGAGAATAGAGCAAGCAGGATTCGAACGCAAGAACACGCTCACCTCCTATGGTTTCCAGCAAGTGATATTCAGAAGCATTACTGGCAAAGGTCTGTATTGTTAAAGCTATGGTTTTCCCAGTAGTGATGTATGGAAGTGAGAGCTGGACCATAAAGAAGGCTGATCGCCGAAGAATTGATGCTTTTGAATTCTGGTGCTGGAGGAGACTCTTGAGAGTCCCATGGACTGCAAGAAGATCAAACCTCTCCATTCTGAAGGAAATCAGCCCTGAGTGCTCACCGGAAGGACAGATCCTGAAGCTGAGGCTCCAAGACTTTGGCCACCTCATGAGAAGAGAAGGCTCCCTGGAAAAGACCCTGATGTTGGGGAAGATGGAGGGCACAAGGAGAAGGGAATGACAGAGGACGAGATGGTTGGACAGTGTTCTCAAAGCTACCAGCATGAGTTTGACCAAACTGTGGGAGGCAGTGGAAGACAGGAGTGCCTGGCATGCTCTGGTCCATGGGGTCACAAAGAGTCGGACACGACTGAACAACTAAACAACAACAACAACTGTCACACCCAATATGTTGTACCTACTTAGGTCTGGATGGTGGTCAGCTTGTCTTATTCTCCTAATTTATTTATTTTTCCATTTCATTTCTCTGCCACCTGGTATTTTTAAGAAGAAATCTCAAAGCAGTTCACAACACAGGAAAACATCAAATAAAACAATCTGGAGTAAAACATTACTGAAGAAAGTCAGATCTAATGTAAACGTTCAAAGCAACATCATTAACAGGGAAATAAAATGGTAATCTTAAAGCTTCAAAATAAAACACTACAAAGGTCAGCTACAGAATGCGCATTTAACAAAACAAAGTTAACACACACAAAATCTTAAACGTTTTGAAAGAAAGCATTACTGGAAAAAAGGTCAAATATAGAATGCACGTTACGACAGCATAATCAACGAGAGAATAAAATATTATCATAAGCACAGAAAGTATCTGTTGCTGTCAACCCTGCCAAAGGGGGTTCAGGGCTGTTGAAGCCAAGATTCTACCATTCTACCATATGTGGTGGACGTGCAAGATAACAAAAGCATATTGGGAAATTATTTATAATGAGTTGAAAAAAATGTTTAAAATTACTTTTGTGGGGGTGAAAATTTAGGTCCAGAAATATGAAAGAAGCAGAACGACAGCTACGCGGATACTTCTTTTTTTAAAAAATAAAAAAATAAAAAAATTCTTTTCTCAAAACAAATATCCAATATTATTGTTAAACATACATTTTCCAATTTCCCCCCACCCTGTTGACTTCCCTCAGCTACCATTTCTGGTTTATTACTTCAGATGATTCATTCTGCTGTTTATATACGATATTATGTTATCACATTGTTATACTTCTTGTTCTCTGTAAATATAATTGTAAATGTTTATTTAAATCCTGCCAGCGAGACCATTTCTTTCTGTTGTTTCTGCAAATATATTGTAAAGGGTTCCCATTTTTTTTCAAAGTCACTATTGTCCTTTTCACACACTTTGTCCATTGACTTTGCTAACTCTGCGTAGTTCATCAACTTTTCTTCCCATTGTGCTTTTGATGGTACTTCTCTGGTCTTCCAATTTTGAGCTATTAAGATTCTTGCCACTGTTGTAGCATACATGAATAATGCCTTTTTTTCTTTCGACAACTCTTGTCCTAACATACCTAAGAAAAAGGCTTCTGGGTTTTTTGACAAATGTTATTTTAAACTTTTTTTTAATTCATTATATATCATTTCCCAATTTTTTAAAATAATCTTGCACTCCCACCACATATGATAAAATGTACCTTCCCTTTCTTTACATTTTTGCCAGTTTTCTGCATGGATACTTCTGGCCCAGAGATGAAAGGAAAACAAAGTCCCTACCAGAGAAGAATGGTTAATAAAGATGATGGACTATACCAAAATGGCGAAAATGACCGGGAAGATCAGAAACCAAGAAGATAATAAATTTAATAAAGAATGGGGGAAAATTATAAGTTACTTAGAAGAACACTGTAAACAATTAAAAACATTGGCAGGGTTACACTTGCAATGTAACAAGAACTATGGTAAGAGCTGAGTTTTATGGAAATATGGAGAACATGAAAGGCAGGGAGCAGGTCTTCCAGGACCCACAGCCAAGATGTTCTAATGCTCTTATGCAAGTGTGAAATGTGCACTGTACGTGGGGCTACCCTTGAGACTGACCCAGAAACTCCAGCAGGTGCAGAATGCCGCAGCGAGACTCCTTACGGGGTCCTCCCCGCGGGATCACATTCACTCGGTGCTATACCAGCTGCACTGGCTCCCGGTGGAGTACAGGATCAGGTTTGAGGTGCTGGTTTTGACCTTTAAAGCCCTATATGGCCTAGGACCCTTGTCCCTACAGGACCGCCTCTCCTGGTATGTTCCATGGAGGACCTTACAGTCTTCAAACAAAAACATCTTGGAGGTTCCGGGCCACAGGGAGGTTAGGCTGGCCTCACCCAGAGCCAGGGCTTTTTTGGCTGTGGCCCTGATCTGGTGGAACGCTGTGTCACAAGAGACTAAGGCCTTGCGGGACTTGACATCTTTCCGCAGGGCCTGCAAGACAGAGCTGTTCCACCAGGCCTTTGGCCAGGGCGCAGTCTGACCCCCTCTTTTGGCAACCTTCACAGAACTCTAGCCCAATGGTTGCCACTAACTGGATTTGAATTGATTTTAGAGTGAATTGGTTTTAGAATGCTGTGTTGCTTTTGTTGTTGTTAGTTGCTCTGAGCACAGCTTTGGCTGGCAAGGGTGGGATATAAATAAATTATATTATTATTATTATTATTATTATTATTATTATTATTATTAACCACGCTCCCATGGCACCCACTTAACAAAGCTTTTCATGATTCTCTCTTGAAAGTTAGGAAGGGTGCCATATACTGAGTCAAAACATAGGTCCATCCACCTCAGTTTTGTTTCCATTGATTGGCAGCAGCTCCCAAGGATCCCCTAAAGGGTTCCCTCCCAGCCCTATGGGACCTTCTGCGCATGCATTGCAGGGGGTTGAACTAGATGACCCCGGGGTCCCTTCCAACTCTACAATTCTACTACTCTGTGTTTCTGGGATTCTGCCTCTGAGCTGCAGCCTTTCTATCTTCCGGCTGAGGCACATGGCAGCTTATAACCTCCAGCCTCAGCCGGCTCTTTCTATGGAAATCCCTTAGCAAGCCCCCGAGTCTTCAGCAATGATTTTGCACAAATGATGCTATGAATAATAACAATAATTGTATCGCATTGTTATTGCTGGCCACCAAAGGGATCCTGGCTGGTGATATTATTACATGTTTAATAAAACAGTGTCAAATTTTGATTGCATCTTTTGAGCTCGGTCCTTTATCCCGTCGCCAGCTGGCTGATGACAAAAGCGCTCTCTTTTTTTGTTTAAAAGAAATTTCAATTATCAGCTTCTGGCTGGTGGTCACCCTCCCAAAACAAGGAGGGGGCAGAGCGTGTGGAAGTGGCACTATTACGACCAATCCGTCGAGTCAGTTTGTGTCAGAGGCTTTCAACCCGTATTCCAGGATCAACTTGTCCACCACGAGACATTCTTAATTAGACAAGGTAACCCAGACGTTTGGAAATTTTGGATGAGTTTTCATTTCTATTGCGGTTCTAAGCTTCTGTACATTTTAAATTACGCTTGTAAATTTTTAGCGGTGATGTCATTGTTCTCTGCTTTTGGTAAACTGCTTTGAGGGCTTTTCCCTACAATCGAGAGGTATATAAATTGTATGAAATGAAATAAGGTAAAGGTAAAGGGACCCCTGACCATTAGGTCCAGTCGTGACAGACTCTGGGGTTGCGGCGCTCATCTCGCTTTACTGGCCAAGGGAGCCGGCGTACAGCTTCCGGGTCATGTGGCCAGCATGACTAAGCCGCTTCTGGCAAACCAGAGCAGCACACGGAAACGCCATTTACCTTCCCGCCAGAGCGGTACCTATTTATCTACTTTCACTTTGTTGTGCTTTCGAACTGCTAGGTGGGCAGGAGATGAAATGAAATAAATAGTCCAAAATTTATTTCCTGCATTCAAAGCCCACCTTTCTCTCTAAGGAGCTCAAGGTGGTGTCCATGCTCCCCCCCTCCTAATTTAATCCCCACAACATCCCTGGAGCAAATAGTTGTAGACCAAAGTTTATTGCGCAACAGGTTCAATGAGGACTTTTGAACCCCGAGGAAGGGGTGACAAAGACTTTTAAAACTTTCCCACCATATCTCAGAATACAGTTCGTACAGCATCATTGCTACATCACTGACATGTCAAAAAGGGGAGGGGTAGACAGGGTTTACACTAGTTTAACCTTGGCAAACATGTCCAGACAAGTCCTTGGTACAAGATTAGCATAAGCAGACATGTCAGGGCAAGACTCAGGTATAAGATTAGCATAGGCAAACACCTCTGAAGTCCCACCTCCCAAAGTACAATAGAACTTCCTTTGCATGTCTGGACCCCTTGGCAAGTTTGGTGATGGGATTGGGCTTTCCTTGGCCAACAATCAGCTCAGCAATTGTCACCTCTGGGAACTTCCTGGAGTCCTTTTTCAAGGGGAAAATAGCTTTGGAATGGAGGAAACTGGCAAAGGAGTTGATTTCATCTTGTCTTTAAAGCTAGGTAACTTCCCTGAGCTGTCAAGTTGAAAGGATACATTCAGGCATAATATTTGTAACATTTAACTTTAAAGATGTGCCCCCACCCCTGTAATTTCTGTAACAGTTTGTTTGTTTGTTATTAAGGAGCCCAAGGCACCGAACAGACAAGCGATGAAACAATTAAAGCACCTTAAAAACAATTCCATGAAGATGAAGGCTGCAAAAGATCTCTACTTAACAGCCTTCTTGGAAGAGGAAGTGAAATATACTCGGAGTCGAGTGTGGATTTCATGCTCTTTATTCAGCTCATAGTAGCGAGGAATGAAAGTTCCCCCACAATATCTGCTTTATATACATTATTTACACAATGGGCCGCATGTGATTGGCTAATTCTGGGATTCTCCTGTAGGCCAATCAGGTTGTGGATTCACTTCCATCTGGAGCTGGATTGGGTGGCTCCTGCAGACCAACCATATTGCTGCATTGTTCTAGGACCAATCAGACTGCTGCAATCTGAATCCTATTGTTCTAGGACCAATCAGACTGCTGCATTTTGGATCCTATTCACTCAGTACATAACAGGAAGGTTTTCAACACACACTGAAGAGAAAACAGAGGCAGAGCCTGTCTGATATGTCACAGGAGGGAGTTCCACAGCGGAGGTGCCCCCACACTAAGGACCCAATCCCTATCTTATACAGAAAGGAAGACTGTGTCTGCACGAGACCCCAACCCACAAAGCCCAGTGATTGACAGGACTGAGACGTTATTTCAGGTATCCTGCCCCCAACCTGCATAGAGCTTTATTCAGCAAAACCAGCACCTTGAACCTACCTGGTAGCTACTTGGGGATCTGTCGGGGGGACAGAGCTTTATCTCATGTGCAGAGCCATCCACCTGCCTGTCTCCTGACATCGTGATAGCATCAGGCAACCTGTATTTGCCACATTCCCATTGTCGGGACTTGCAAAGTGCTGTGTGAGGAGTTTTGCAAACCATGGTGATCGAGAAGAGCCTTGTTGGGTGAGGCAAAAGACTCGTCTAACCCAGCGTTGTGTTCCAACAGTGGCCAAACAGATCCCTAAAAGCAGAGCAAGAGTGTAGGAGCCCAATGGCATGGCGTGCGGTGGGGACACAGGGGCGGTTGTCCTGGGGTGCAAAATTTCAACACCTGGTGCTGCCTCAATACAGCTATGCGCTTCCATTTCTGGGCTCCATTGAAAAGAGCCTCTCCATGCGAACCAGGAAGTGACCTCTCCAGACAATGGAACAACTCATCTTATCTGTGCAGCTGCGATCTCCTGGGTGACTTGGACGCTGTTAGGTCCTTGCATACATTGTTTTCCTCCCTTTTCCCTCCTCTGCATGGCCCCGGGCACTAGCAACCCACACTATGCCACTTGTATGTTCCATAAGCAGAAGCTTGGAAGGTTTCTGGAAAGATGTATATGTTAAGACTTCTCTGTGTGTGTGTGTGTGTGTGTGTGTGTGTGTGTGTTTATATGCTCCCGTGAGCACATATGTGTTGTTTCTGTTGATAAACTCTGATAAAACCCTGGTCTGTTTTCTGCTTTCAATTAGAGAGAGGGTAGAGGTAGCCTTTTGTGGCTGCGTCAGTTTAGTCCATATTATTATGTCCAGATGTGCTCACTGAAGCTGCGCATTATCTCTTTGATAGTGCTAAGAACTTTACAGTGGGTCACGGAAGTGCAGCTCTCAGCCAATAGATCTAATTGCAATCCTTTTATGTTCTCTGTGATTGCAGGTTCCTCCAGCATTGCAAACAAATAGTAATCAACTCAACCTGTTACCTCGAGGCAGCAGTGTTAGGATGTGAAATATCAACTAGGCTGTAACAATAGGGTTGTCTTTTTAAACCCGGCCCCCCAAAGTCACCATCATTATTATTATTATTTGTGTCGTTCCTCAGGTGTGATAAATGGATCACACTTGCAGGCAAGGTAGATCCTCCCAGTTCTCTCTATTTTATGTGCAATGAAAAAATGTGTTTGTGGGTGACATGGTTTAGGTCAAATGCAGTGTAAATATTGTGCCCCACTCCTGCTACAGCAGAGTGCAGAGTGTTTGAGGACCGGGACATTCGCAGGGAAACCAAAATGCTTGTTTACAAAGCTATTGTACTACCAACCTTACTGTATGCTTGTGAAACATGGACCACTTATAAACGCCATCTCCAGCTCCTCGAAAGATTCCATCAACAGTGGCTCTGAAAAATCTTACACATCACTTGGGAAGACAGGCAAACTAATATCAGTGTACTGGATGAAGCCAAGATCACCAGTGTCGAAGCAATGATTCTTCAACATCAACTTCGTTGGACTGGTCATGTTCTGCGGATGCTTGATTATCATCTTCCAAAGTGACTACTCTATTCCAAACTTAAATATGGAAAGTGTAATGCTGGTGGTCAACAAAAACGGTTTAAAGACTGTCTCAAGGCAAATCTTTAAAAATGTAGTATAAGCATCGACAACTGGGAAACACTGGCCTGCAAGCGCTCCAGCTGTAGAACAGCCTTTACCAAAGGTGTCATGGGCTTTGAAGACACTCGAACTCAGAACGCAAGGGGGAAACGTGCTAAGAGGAAGGCACACTTGGCAAATCCACATCATGATCAACTCCCACCTGGGAACCAATGTCCTCACTGTGGAAGGATGTGTGGATCCAGATTTGACCTCCACAGTCACTTACGGACTCATTGTTAAAACCATGTTTATGGAAGACAATCTTACTCAGCTACGAGTGATCGCCAAAGAAGAAGACAGCAGCACAGTATTAGCCATGTCACCCAGAATTCTCACTTCCAAATCTACATTTTTATGACACCATTATGCTAATGCAAACCAAACTTATATTGCACCCAATATCTAATCCACCCCACAAATTAACCCATTTGTATTCCAGGGGATGGAACAGGTGCCTTCTCCCTCTCTCTCTCTCTCCCTCTCTCTCTCTCTCCCTCTCTCTCTCTCTCTCTCTCTCTCTCTCTCTCTCTCACACACACACACACACCTTTCAGCCACCTGACCCTCTTCGAAATAAGAAAAGTAAGGAGAAAAGAAGCCTAAATCCTGTGCTGAAACAATGCAGCAAGCAAACTACGAAAGATTTAAGGAAATGCCCAACCATTAAGCAATGTGAAGCAGGGCTCCTTCGGACAAGCAATTTGGTACTCCATTAAAAAGTAGCAAATTGTCAGTTGTTTCATTAAGTGTTATGGATGCTGTCCGGACTGTGGACTCCATAACACATAAGTAGAGCTAGTAAGTAAGGAAAAGAGCCTATTAAAGGAGGAGAGATGAGTAGTAAGGGATACCTGGATGCTTTGGAATGGAAGTGGCCAGGAATTGCCCCTTATGTGTGTGCATGGTTGTTTTGCAGTCTGCAGGCAAGGCTTTAATATGGATCTTAAACATTCAACTGTAATAGGTCCTCAGTGGGTCTTAACATCCTCATCAAGTAATGCATCCAGCCAGTTCTGTTAATCCATTGTGATCCAGGTGTAATTCCATATCAACACTGAAGGCATGCATGGAAGAAGACCTCTTGCTCCATTAGTCAAGGATAGGAAGAGATCTGGGCGAGGAGTTTCAACCCTCACCATCTTCTCCAGACATCAGTCCTTCAGTCTCCTGATCCTGGTCTGCTTATTTCGCTCCTGCTGTTTTATTCTCTGCCTTTGTGAGGTTTGCAGAACGACGCCCCGGCCGGTGGTTCATTTGGAGGTGTGCAAGAAGGCCTGGGGCAAATCTTTCATCATGGAAGCAAACGTAATGGAAAGCGATTCCTGGAAATGGCAGGTCCCCTCTACGCTGCCAGTATTTTGCAAGAGGGGTTCGATCTCATAGCAGCAACTGCAGTTTGTGCAATTGAAACAGATCTGGTGCAACACTTTGGAGAACAGCAGCGGGGTTTTTTGCTGTCAGGAAAGTGACAGGGAAAAGTGTGAGATAGATGGATGGTTTTTGGGAAGGCATATCAACACCCCACCAAAAAAAAAAAAAAACAGGGTGAACGCTTATTGTTGTTGAACCTCCACACAAATAAATCACAACAAATGCTCAGTCAGGAGCGGACAAGTTCTAACACTTGTGCAAGCTACGTGAAAGCAAGTCAAAAGTCTGAATACTGCGAGACCTGCCATGTTTTTGAATGCTCCTTCCATGTGAGAAATGCAATGGAGGGAGGCTTAATAAAGCAAATTTGCTACCAGCAGGAGAGAGGAAGTTCTGCCATTGGGAGTAAAGTGGGACAGTCCAGAATTCAACCTCCTCAGAACTCAACCACACTTTATATATATATAAAAAACAATAATAGCAGCCTCGGCGAGGGAGAGGGGAGGTCAACTCCTATTGGGGATTTAACCCTTTCACACAGTGGCATTTACCCAACCAGAATTCTACCACCACCTCCATCCCAATCTGCTATTTGCCTCATGGGTCCAATTGCATCTAGAGGGGTTGGATCCAGAGGGTGGGATTCACTTAACAAACCCCATCAATGGAAACTCTCTGCAAGGGCTTCCACCACAGGAGCCAACTTGGGTCCCAGGTTATGGGGGCTCAGCATGCGTGACGTCATGATATCTCATAGTCAGAGACCTTGGAAGACCTCAGAGATGGTGTCTGAGGCCTTCCGAGACCTCTGAACCCGACTTCTGGTGCCACCTTGCGAGACCTCAGTAGTTGTGTGGGAGTCCTGTGGTGTGGGAGCCGAGCACCCACAATGCTCAGGCACCCAGAGCCCCCCATACTTGGCACCCCTGGCTTCCACTTGTCCAGTGGGCCCCTTCCCCCTCTCCTCCAGCCGGGTACTCCCCACAATTGACTCAGAGGGTTGGGAGAACCCCCATAACAGCACACAGAGGGAGAGAGGTCATTCAATCTGGCAAGCTGATATGTTTGAGCAGACAGAGCCTTCGTAATAGCAAGAAGAAGAAGAAGAAGAAGAAGAAGAAGAAGAGGAAGAGGAGGAGTTTGGATTTGATATCCCGCTTTATCACTACCCTAGGGAGTCTCAAAGTGGCTAACATTCTCCTTTCCCTTCCTCTCCCACAATACTCTGTGAGGTGAGTGGGGCTGAGAGACTTCAGAGAAGTGTGACTAGCCCAAGGTCACCCAGCAGCTGCATGTGGAGGAGCAGAGACGCGAACCCGGTTCACCAGATTACGAGACTACCGCTCTTAACCACTACACCACACTGGCTCTCTGATGTTGAATCTCACCCACTGTAACTCTTCCAACAAAAAGTGATTTTTGGCAACTATACTTTTTGTGCCTCAGGCCACCCCTTGCACTGCTTTGTAGGCCCACCACCATCTGAAGCACCTTTTCAGGGGAGTACTAGGGGCTGGGGAGGGAAGGGAGAATCAGCAAAATTCACCCACCCACTTTTCCTCCAGCAGGAACATCACTTGAGCAACCTTCTGTCATGGGAACCCTGAATCAGATCTCTGGTACTTGGAGTCTATCCACCCAATTGTATAACATGTCTTTAATTTGAGTTTACACTGCGTTCTGGCTGATGAAACATCTACAAAACACCAGAGGGCTGCCAAATCACCTACACCAATAAAAGTTTGCCCAGGAAAAGGTGGCCACTGCGCCTCTTCTGTATCTTGCAATAAATAGCACAAGTGGCGTCTGCAGTGTGGAAGAGTGTGTGGTTTTATACCTTTTTGTAGTGCTGGCATTCCTATTTTCAATGAAGGTTTTATTAGTAAACTTAGCACTTAACACACTGCGTGAACCACCTAGAGCCTTAAAGTACGATGAATAAATAAAAGAAAGGAAAACAAGAGTTTCGTGGTGTGCCAAGAATTCAGGGAAGACCAGGGCTATTAGCAGGGTAGCCAATGTGCAGGGCAGCTCTTGTTAGTATCATTACGTTCAATCACACAACTGGGCTCCTGGCTAATGTCACCAATTTAAACAGATTTCATGGAGACGAGTGTGAAATAGCAAATCAATCTAGAGCAAGGCACAAAAATATATACAGGGAAGAGGGGAGATCAGGTATACCTTTGCAACTGGGAATGATAAATGAGCACTAGGGAAATCCTATCACTGATTTTAATTATACACATTTTCTATTATGATAGTCTCATATAGATATATATGCATGAAGAAGGGCCTCAGATGATGATCGCAGTCTGGGTTGGTTCATATGAGGAGAGTCAGTCCTTGAGGTATTGCGGTCCTGAGCCATTTAGGGCTTTATAGGTCAAAACCAGCACTTTGAATTGGGCCAAGAAACTAATTGGCAGCCAGTGCAGTCAGACAAGGATGAAGAGTTTGGATTTGATATCCCGCTTTATCACTACCCGAAGGAGTCTCAAAGTGGTTAACATTTTCTCCTTTCCCTTCCTCCCCCACAACAAACACTCTGTGAGGTGAGTGGGGCTGAGAGACTTTAGAGAAACATGACTAGCCCAAGGTCACCCAGCAGCTGCATGTGGAGGAGCGGAGACGCAAACCCAGTTCCCCAGATTATGAATCTACTGCTCTTAACCACTACACCACACTGGCTCAGTGCAATATGCTCAAACCGTCTTGCCCTGTTGAGTAACCTGGTTGCCAAATTCTGCACCAGCTGAAGTTTCCAAACAGTCTTCAGAGGCAGCCTGTCGTATAACTCATTGCAGTAATCTGACCTAGAGGTTACCAGAGTATAGATGGCAGCAGTTAGGTCATCCCTGTCCAGATAGGGGTGTAGCTGGGCTACCAGCCAAATCTGATGAAAGGCACTCCACTCCATGCCACCAAGTGTGGGAATGTTCAGGGAGGCAGGAGAGGATATATTGTTTAATGATATCCTTCCTAACTTGCATTAGCAAGTTCTATATCTTAGCAGAGTTTAAACATTCCCCTTAAACGCACAGCGGTTTGCTTGTTGCAGGCTAGTTTTAGCCTCTAAATATAGGATTCCTGGTAAGATCCCTTCTTGTTCCTCTTAAAAAGAATAGACACGGCAGTCTTATTAAAGTCAATACAGTGATACCTTGGTTTACAACCATAATCCGTTCTGGAGGTCTGGTTGTAAACCTAAACAGGTTGTAACCCAAGGCAAACTTTCGCCAATGGGGCCTCCCCCCCCCAAAAAAAATGAGTTGTAATCCAAAAAAAGGGACACACACTTCAGGGTTTGACGTGGTTGTAATCCAAAATGGTTGTAATCCAAAACGGTTGCAAACCAAGGTACCACTGTATAAAAGTAGTCTACTCACATTCATTCAGTTCACAGTTGGATCCCTGAAGGCAGACTTAGGTTACAAAACTATATACACATGTGGAACTATCCCATAAGGGAGTTAGTTCCTAAGTGACTGTGGACAGGCAGTCACTTCTGCTCACACATGGAGAAAAACAAAATGGAGAAGAGAGGAGCAGAAGAAAATGGTGTGCTCTTCTTCCCCAGAATAGGCCACACACACACACACACACACACACACACACACACAGGCCTCTAGTCACATGCAGAGGAAGTTTATCCCAGCTCAGGAGGAAACAGGAAGTTAGACTCCTGGCTGGTACAAAGCATCCACCAGCATGTCCATTCTAGGAATGTTGTACTTGACTGCTCTGTGTTTCACATCCCACACCGAGACCACCTGAGCCTCAAGCAACAGCAATGGATCCCCAAATACCCCCAAGCTATGTACCTGTTCCTTGAGTGGGAGTGTAACCCTATCAAGAGCAGGCAACCTCCCATCCATCCATTCTAGGGAACCACCCACTAACATCTGGATTGGTCTTCATTTTGTGGGCTCTCCTCCAGCCCGTTATCGAGGCAAGACAATGGTCCAGCACTTTCTAGGCACAGGTCTGGGAAGTTTTCTCTTTGCCCCGCCCCTTTCCAAGGGAAAAACCCACTCTTTAGCGCTAGATCGAACCAATGGTGATCTGGGGACAACTCAATTGCTGTTTGCTTTGATTGAGTGCCAAAGATCATTTTTCCTTGATGGAAAGCAGTTCCTCAAATCTCTTGCTGGATTCACAGTTGTGCTATCCGCTTACAGAGGAGCTGATTTGCCTTCACAAATCTCTGCCAGTATAGTTGTTTTTTTAAAAAAAAAGCTGAAAAATATTATGCACATTCTAAAGTTTCCTGTGTTCTAATTCTAAAGTCCCCTGTGTTCTAATGCCCTTGGAACTTCTCACCTCTCAAAAGTAGAGAGCGCATGGCAATATGAAGTACAGATTCCCTAATTTGTTGAGTATCAATCCTGTTATTTAGTTGACAGTCGGGTGGACTTTGCCATGTGGGAATTTATTTCAGTGGTGATCGAAGAGCTCAGAACTTTGTTCCATATCTTTTCTGGCCAACTTGATATTTCTTTTAAAAAATGAAAATGATGGAAGATAGTCTTTTGTATCAAAGCAAAACCCTGACTTTTTTATTATTAATTCCGTTGGCAAGCTGGACCATGTGTTCCTTGCAACCGAGCATTTTTAGAAGGGTCTGACTGTCTGGGTTAATTGTTTAATGCTTTTAGTTAGAATTAAACTTTGCACCTGCTCTGACAGTGATAAATTAAATGTGCTCTTTTTCCAATACCGCTGCCCTCTTTAAGTAGAGACCAACGAGTGTATCTTTCACTTTCTTTCCCAGCGTTTAAATCTGTGCTATACTTGAGTGTAAACCGGCATAATCCGTCACCGGAGCTACCGCCAATTAAATTGATTGCGTTGGACTGAACTTCAAGACCTCTAATGTAAGCGCTAAGGGGGAAAATGGGCTGTTTTCAGCCCATTCCCCCATGTGGCACTTAGACATCGCTCGACAGTGGAAGGCTTTCAAGGTTCAAAAGGGTTTTATTTTCAAAAGAAAATGGACATTGATCAGTCACATTTAAAGGCAAAGATAATTCCCAAGCCTGAAGGGTTGGTTTTGTGTTTAAGGTCTAAATCTCTTTCTTTAACCTTGGGGGGCCTGTGTAACATAAAAGAAAGGGGGAGATTAAGATTACAAAGGGGGTGCCTGCATCAAAGTTGCAGTGGTATCCTTCAAACAAGGCGCAGCCCAGACCACATCCCACCAGGACCCCGGTCAGTCTTTAACATGTTGGCTTTACCATCTGCAACAACAAGACCTGTGTTTATTTGTGCCTTTGGTGTTATCTCAGCTAGCATTTTAAAGGAGGAAGCCCTGGCACACCTGCGTCAGCTTGCTTGCGCTGGGCGGGAGTCAGCCATGCTGATTGGGAAGTCAAGACTTGAAAGGTCAGTGTGGCAGCGACATTATAGACTGGGCTTTCCCAGCCTGATGTTTCTCTCCACCTGTTTTGGACCACAATGCCCATTGTCCCTGACTGTTGACCATACAAGCTGAGGGCTGATGGGAGTTGTAGTCCAAAGCCTCTGGCATGCACTCGGGTAGGAAACGGACAGTACTCTTTCTCTGCTGGCAGGACACAGTCTGCAGTAGGTAAAGAAAGGTAAAAGTAAAGGACGCAGGTGGCACTGTGGGTTAAACCACAGAGCCTTGGGCTTGCCGATCAGAAGGTCGGCGGTTCGAATCCCCGTGACAGGGTGAGCTCCCGTTGCTCGGTCCCTGCTCCTGCCAACCTAGCAGTTCGAAAGCACGTCAAAATGCAAGTAGATAAATAGGTACTGCTCTGGCGGGAAGGTCAACGGCATTTCCGGGTGCTGCTCTGGTTCGCCAGAAGCGGCTTAGTTATGCTGGCCACATGACCTGGAAGCTGTCTGTGGACAAACGCCGGCTCCCTCAGGCAATAAAGCGAGATGAGCACTGCAACCCCAGAGTCATCCGCGACTGGACCTAACGGTCAGGGGTCCCTTTACCTTTACCTAACGGACCCCTGGATGGTTAAGTGCAATCAAAGGTCTCTGTGGAGTTGTGGCGCTTATCTAGCTTTCAGGCCAAGGGAGCCGGCGTTTGTCCACAGACAGCTTTCCGGGTCACGTGGCCAGCAGGCCTAAACCGCTTCTGGCGCAACAGAACACTGTGATGGAAGCCAGAGCGTACGGAAACGCCGTTTACCTTCCTGCCACAGCAGTACCTGTCTATCTACTTGCACTGGTGTGCTTTCAAACTGTTAGGATGGCCGGAGCTGGGACAGAGCAATGGGAGCTCACGCCACCGTGGGGATTTGAACAGTTGAAATTCTGATCAGCAAGCCCAAGAGGCTCAGTGGTTTAACTAATATGCAGGTGTTATTCTTGTCCAAATACATATATGTTTATTTTTTTACCTACTATATTTTGTAAAAATACATCGCAAACGTCACTGTGCTTACCCATGCAAAGTCTACGTCTATAAGAAATCTGTTTGTAAGTGTAGTCATATCTTCAACCCATTGATTCAATGGAGCCATACACTTATCTTTCCAGTAAATCAGTATTAGTCTTTTAGCCATAGTAAGGGCACAAAAAAGGCCATTTATGCTGCCCAGTTGTCAGATTCCATATAGCAGCTACGTAGCTCAAAAGAATATTTTCCTCTGAAAATATCGTGATTCTGTTCCCCCTTCAACATCTTTCTTATCCCCCCCCCACTTTGGTTGCATTAATAAAATGGGGGTGCAACAAAATACAGCAAAATAGCTTAAATTAACATCAAGTAGCCCTGATACACTAACCAACAATTGAGAGGCTTTTGGCAAACCTGGGCTTTCGCATTTACCAGAAACTTCACAGCTGAAGCCAAGAATTGCTTCCAAGGATCTGTGAAGTCCATTTGGCTATACAAAATCCCTCTATTTTCTAGATGTTTTTCTTTTAAAAATAATAATAAAAAAATAATGGAAGGTGCTATTTTAGGACTCAGTTCAAAAAAATCAATATTAGGACTCAGTTCAAATAAATCAATATTCCTTTTTTAAAAAAGAAAAGAAAAACTCCTCAATAGAAATGAAATAAAATCCAACTCTCATCTTTGTTTCTTCTTCTCCATTTGGGGGGGGGGGAGCTTAAGCACATATTCATTCCTCGCTTTTTCGACATATATACGTTCCAAACGCAGAATCTTTGCCATACGTCGAGGAAAACAATTTTGCTCCACATGGCTGTTGATTTCCAGCGGAAGCCAAAAACCCATTTGCAAGGCAGAGTGCAGATCTCGCACGGCAGCTGTGTGGACAGAGGACAGATTTATGCAGGGTAATATTAATAGGCGCAAGGAAGGTGTCCAGTTTTTAATTAGAAAAGGGCACTGCACAGACATTGGCTGGGGATGAAATATACAGGGGAGAACGTATGCCAAACTATGCCTTATTGATTCATGTAGCAAAGGGGAGCGAGGGAGAATCAACCTGCTAATTCCTTGAGCAGAGGAAGCCAAGATGGGAATCCAGCTGGTGGGACACAGGAGGGAAAAGTGCTCTTGTGACTGCATCCTGCTTGCTGCCTTCTATTATTATTATTATTAATAATAATAATAATAATAATTTCATAACATTCATACACCACTTGATTAATTTCTAAAAGAAAAACCCCAAACCTCAAAGATTAATAAAAAAATATAACATTATGGGTAAAAAAACCACAGTTAAAAACAATTATTTTAAAAGGTTATTTATGCATGCCACTACTGCGGCCTGATCCAGCAGCCTCTTCATTTCCCCTAAAACTGTTCCTTTATACAAGTGCCGGTCTCTGCCAATGGGGACATCACCAGTGGGCCTTCGGCCTACCAACATGCTTTGCAGGCAGATGGGGGAGGTCTAAACTGGCAGAGTAAAACGAAGTACCAGTCCATCATTGGCACATGGCAGGAGGCTGGCAGAGTCAGTATAAGCGAGCAAAGGGATTTCTATGCTGAATCCAAACTGCCCTCAGCCTACCATAAGGGAACTCTGGATTGGAGCTAGGAGCAGAAAGATCTGTCACCTCGTGTTATCTCAGCTTCTCACTTTCCCAGTACTAGATTCAGTTCTTCCACGGCACAGTTTTTGAAATACGTCAGCATTCTAGTATAGTTTCCTCCCAATAAACACATTTTTGCGTGCAGTGTTGACTGACGTGCACAATTTTTGCAAAGGAATGTCCCCTGTAATATATTTTCGCCCCGGATTAACTCTTAAGCACAGTTTCCCCTATCGCGTGCATTTAGTTAGAGAACTACACGGCAAAATTCAGATACGTGCAAATTTTGACAGACGGCGGTGTTTCGGTTTTCAGATTGTTTCAGGAAGTGTGAATTTGATAAGGTAAAGGTAAAGGGACCCCTGACCATTAGGTCCAGTTGTGGCTGACTCTGGGATTGTGGTGCTCATCTCGCTTTATTGGCCGAGGGAGCCAGCGTACAGCTTCTGGGTCATGTGGCCAGCATGACGAAGCCGCTTCTGGCAAACCAGAGCAGCGCACGGAAACGCTGTTTACCTTCCCACCAGAGCGGGACCTATTTATCTACTTGCACTTTGACGTGCTTTCGAACTGCTAGGTTGGCAGGAGCAGGGACCGAGCAACGGGAGCTCACCCCATCGCAGGGATTTGAACCGCCGACCTTCTGATCAACAAGTCCTAGGCACTGTGGTTTAACCCACAGCGCCACCCGCATCCCTTGTGAATTTGATAGATTTGCTTTTAATGTGAACTGATTCGAATTTCTCCCTGATCTCTAAGTGCAGCCCAAGTCTAGATCCCACCCATTATTTTTAAACTCAGGTGCCTGAAGCATTCTCTTGGTCCACTAGATATTTACTAGACAACAGAACTAACAGAGTCCAAGTTCATTCATGATAACAATGCCAAACTGGTAAGAAATTACAGTGTTCAGAAAATTTGAAGGAGTCAGGGGGGAAATGCAGACCATGCAACTCCAAATTTGGCTGTCAGATTTGTTCCATCTCTCTTCTTAGTTCATTTTAATTTTTATTCTTGAAACCAATAGAGTTTCATCTTTCCACTGCGCCCCCCCTCGAACTCACCGGTCTCTGCATTCCTGGGTGAAATTCCAGACCAGAAACCATTCAGTTACAAGCTCAGTCATCAAGTGATAAATATAAAGGCTTGCTAAGCGGGAGCTGAACTATAACAGGTATTTCAAATGTTCGTAAGTCACAACATATCACCCTGAAGTGAAGCATTTCATTCACTGGCAATGATTTTCCTAAATCGTCAAATATTCAAAATCATACTCGGAAGACGAAAGAGCAACGCTGTATTGACGAGAGGACAGATTTTGACATGTTGTCAAAGGCGGCCATAGAAAAATGGCCATCATTTTCTAGCAGGTGTTTTCTGGGCAGTTAAGCCTCCTACAAACAGAGATAATATACAAGACAGGAAGAAATTCAACTGGTGCAGAGTTTCACAGCTTGGAGGACATTCGATTGGTGAGACAGCAATGGGTATTCCTGGATCAGGATCAAGGGTGCCAACCTAAATAAAATATTGGGGAGGGCAGCGCCCTCATATATTTTACTGGGGGGCCAAAGACCCCTCAGCCCCTGGGAGTTGGCTCCTATGATTATGATAGCTTGACCACAGTGGTCCATGCATTGTGGGTGGATTACTGCAATGTGTTCTTTGTGGGGCTACCCTTGGAGATGATCTGGAGGCTGCTTGCAGAAACAAATTACTACCAGCATAGAACACCCTGCTTGTAGGATTTTGACTGGCTGACAATTTGCTACCAAGCCAAATTCAAGGTGTTCATTGTTGTTTAGTCATTTAGTCGTGTCTGACTCTTCATGACCCCATGGACCAGAGCACGCCAGGCACTCCTGTCTTCCACTGCCTCCTGCAGTTTGGTCAAACTCATGCTGGTCACTTCGAGAACACTGTCCAACCATCTCGTCCTCTGTTGTCCCCTTCTCCTTGTGCCCTCAATGTTTCCCAACATCAGGGTCTTTTCCAGGGAGTCTTCTCTTCTCATGAGGTTGCCAAAGTATTGGAGCCTCCGCTTCAGGATCTGTCCTTCCAGTGAGCACTCAGGGCTGATTTCCTTCAGAATGGATAGGTTTGATCTTCTTGCAGTCCGTGGGACTCTCAAGAGTCTCCTCCAGCACCATAATTCAAAAGCATCAATTCTTCGGCGATCAGCCTTCTTTATGGTCCAGCTCTCACTTCCATACATCACTACTGGGGAAACCATAGCTTTAACTATACGGACCTTTGTTGGCAAGGTGATGTCTCTGCTTTTTAAGATGCTATCTAGGTTTGTCATTGCTTTTCTCCCAAGAAGCAGGCATCTTTTAATTTTGTGACTGCTGTCACCATCTGCAGTGATCAGGGAGGCCAAGAAAGTAAAATCTCTCACTGCCTCCATTTCTTCCCCTTCTATTTGCCAGGAGGTGATCCCTTTACGACTCAGGACCAAGTTACTTGAGAGATTGCCGACTCCATTTTACACTCAGTAGATCACTGAGGTCTACAAGTTCCAAAGAACTCAGAAGCCCCCGCCCCAAGAATCTTGCAGTAGGTTTTGTTGTGTGGGAGCATCAAAATATGAGAGCAGCCACCCATAATGGGCCACAAGGGCAGAGAGAACTGGTTGCATCAATTTTTATATATACAGGCAGCGACCATTTTAGCCGCATCCAAATGATGCACGATGACCGATGAGTGGGTCCTTTTGGACCCAGGAGAAGGAAGAACGGGGGGGCAAAAGGGGGAGGAACAGGGGCGGAGTGGAACAGGGGAATAACAGGGTGGGTCACATTTATGTGCGGGGGTCGGGAACGGTACAAAAAATGCACAAAATGGTCGTCACCTGTATATAAAGCCCAATAGAATAGCAAGAAGAGCAGCCAGCAACAAAATGTTGCAGCATGGAGTGTTGCCAGTCAGGATTTCAGGATTTCACTCTCCCTTCCCTGGCTTTCTGCCCCAACACCACAGTCCAAAAACAGTGAGCAGGATCAGTCCTCATGGAGCTGTCCAAAAACCTGAACATTTCCTTTAAAATGGGCCTGTTGGCCCCCATAAAGAGGACATGTCCAGGTTTCCCAGATGTATGGAAACCCTACTGTTGGTTTGTTTTTGCATTTTTACCTGGTTTTGATTATTTTACGTGTAAACTGCCTTGAGACGGCAATTTAGAAGGCAATTAATGTATCACTTGTAATAATGATAGCCTTCTGCTATTTATCTGTGTTGTTTTAATTTGTGTAAGCCACTGCAAGTCCTGGACTGGGGAAAGGGTGGGCCATTAATAAATATAATTATAATAGTAATATCCCCCCCTCTCCCTACTTGGCCCTGTTAGGCATATTCGCAAGCTAATATGTGCAAATGACCAGTGGGCTTTCTCCCCCCTTCCCACCACCCTGCCTATTTTTTTAGCCGCACTTCTTATCAGAGAGGCAGCCTTATCTCACGCATCTGTGTTGGCCCATGTGGCGCACATTACGTGAGGGCTTAGGTTACCCTCTCGCTGCCAAATCCTGCTTTGTTAATAACTCCCAGAACTGACAGCCACTTATTTTCGCAAAACATTGTGTTTGAACCATCTCTCATTTCCTTCTCAACTTTTCAGGAAGCGAAAGGGATGTTCTGGGATGAAGCAATTGCCTAAATAATTTGATATTGGGGGTGGGGGGAGAGAGAGAGTTAAGTTGATAGAGATGGATAGAAAACAGCTCTAGAGATGAATGAAAAGCCAACTAGCCCTGGAGGGCCAAAAAGGGTCCCAATCCCTTCAAAAGGAGCGCATGCATTCTTGTTTGTCTTTTTGTTTTGTCTTATTCTTCTTTGGTGATCACTTGTAGCCGAATAAGATTGTCTTCCATAAACACGGTTTTACAAGGGAGTTCGTAAGTGACTGTGGAGGCCAATTCTGGATCCACACGTCCTTCCACAGTGGGGACAGGGGCGGAGGAAGGGGGGTGCGGTGAGGGTGGGTTGTCCCGGGTGTCACCACTGACAGGGGTGAAAAAATGCCAGGTGGCACTCACTGTGGAGCCTGCAGCGCACCCAAGCCACTCTCCTGGGAGTGACGCAGTGGCTAGTGTCAGAGCTTCCGTACGACCGAGCTGTAATGGCTCTCCTCCTCATCGTATCTTCGGAATCCATCGACCTCTGCTCCGACGGTGATTAACAACTTAAGCCTTTAACGAGGCTTCAGGCACACTGAAGAGTACGCAGAGTATCCAAAAAGCAGCAGAAGGGGCCGAAATATGTGCTACATTGCTACGTTTATTTCTAACTACTCAGGACAGAAAGAATATGTGTCTGCTCTCTGTGAGAGCCAGTGAACAACAGAAACAAAAAAACAGGAAACCAGTAACCTCAACATCTGTCTCCCGTCTCCCATGAGACTTTCAACAGTCTGGAATGTCAACAGAGTCTTGTGACTCCAAAAACTGCACAGTGGCATAACAGAAATCTATCATCTTGGGCACCTGCAGGCCCCCCACTGCCCCAAATGGTCCACCCGCCGTCTCCCCCTCAGCTGTAGGCCGGCTGAGTGGGAGGAGCCAAGAAGACTCCTCAGAGGCCCCATGGAACGTCCTGGCCCAGCTGGCCCCACCCCTGGGTGCAGGGCATGCATGCTGCCCCAAGCGCCCAATCGGCTTGCTCCGCCGTTGAGTGGGGACATAGGTTTCCGGGAAGGGAGTTGATCACGGTGATGGTTTGCCAAGCGTGCCTTCTTCTTAGCTCATTTCTCCCTTTCGTCCTGACTACGAGCATCTTCAAAGCCCATGACACCTTTGGTAATGGCTGTTCTCCAGTTGGAGCGCTCGCAGGCAAGTGTTTCCCAGTTGTGGTTTTTATGCTACATTTTTTTAGATTTCCCTGGAGAGAGTTTTTGAACCTCTTTTGTTTGTTTTGTATACCACATGTGTAGAGGGAGAAGGCGAGGTGAAATGGAAGCAAGTGGGTGGGGGCGGGACCATTCTGGGGAGATTGCTCCAATTGCACCGCTGTAATCCAACCTTCGTGGAGAGCGATTGGCTGGGGCAGTGGAGGAACCTTGGTGAGTGAGAGGCCTGTAAGGTCCATGTGGTCTACTTTTCAGAGGACAGTACAGTGGTACAGACGCTTCAGGTTACAGACGCTTCAGGTTACAGACTCTGATAACTCAGAAATAGTACCTCGGGTTAAGAACTTTGCTTCAGGATGAGAAAAGAAATTGTGTGGCGGCAGCGTGACAGCTTTTGAATTATGGTGCTGGAGGAGACTCTTGAGAGTCCCATGGACTGCAAGAAGATCAAACCTATCCATTCTTAAGGAAATCAGCCCTGAGTGCTCACTGGAAGGACAGATCCTGAAGCTGAGGCTCCAAGACTTTGGCCACCTCATGAGAAGAGAAGACTCCCTGGAAAAGACCCTGATGTTGGGAAAGATTGAGGGTACAAGAAGAAGGGGATGACAGAGGACGAGATGGTTGGACAGTGTTCTCGAAGCTACAAACATGAGTCTGACCAAACTGCGGGAGGCAGTGGAAGACAGGAGTGCCTGGCATGCTCTGGTCCATGGGGTCACGAAGAGTCAGACACGACTAAATGACTAAACAACAACAACAACAGTGCGACAGCAGTGGGAGGCTCCATTAGCTAAAGTGGTACCTCAGATTAAGAACAATTTCGGGTTAAGAACGGACCTCTAGAACAAATTAAGCTCTTAACCCGAGGTACCCCTGTATATCATTTGAAGGGGTCCTCGATTTGAAGGGATATTTCATCCTCACCTAGTTTTAAAGTTAAAGAACTATAAAAAAGAGAGGAGGAGCAGGCTTTGATGCTGAGATAGAAACACAGAATTGAAATTTTGTGGTTTTACATTTTGATTTGGTTCTGTGAACCACTCTGAGACCTCCAGGTATAGAAATTCAATTAACAACAACAACAACAACTGCTCAAGAATCGCTGACAGATGCCCTTCCAACCTCTGTTTGGACAATCTTCAGTGAAGACAGCTGCATACTGAGAGGACCTGGAATTTGGTGGCAGAGCCAATTTATTCTATGCAGAAGGATCCAGGTCCAGTTAATGGAATCATAGGATTGAAGAGTTGGAAGGGACCCCAAGGGTCATCTATCCAACCGCCCACAATGCAGGAATCTCGGCTGAAGCATCCATCGCAGGTGGCCCTCCAACCTCTGATTTAAAGCCTCCAAGGAAGGAGATTGCTGGTCTTTCAAAGAACAGGACTGGGAAGGTCCTTCAGAGAGTTGCCAAACTGAGATTCCACTCACAGCCAACCAGACTGAGATCATTCATGGTCAGCAAGGTGGGGCAGGTGGGGCAGCATTGCTCTCCAGGCTTCTCAACTCGCCAGGAGAGGTGAGACGCATGGAGCTTAGTCTGGTGTAACACATGGCGGTGGAGCCAATCCAACATTTCCATCATGCATCTCACCAAAGTTCTTCCACCCATTTCATCATTTTGGTTGCCCTTTTCTGACCTGATTCTAGCTCTGCAACATCATTTTTTAAGTAGGATAGGTCTCTAAGGTGCTACTGGACAATTTTTTAATTTATCATTTTTTAAAGTGAGGCAACCAGTACTGTACGCAGTCATACCTCATGTTACATTTGCTTCATGTTACGTTCTTTCAGGATACATCCTGCGGCGACCCGGAAGTACCGGAAAGGGCTACTTCCAGGTTTTGCCACCCGCGCATGCGCAGGCACGCAAAATGACGTCATGCGCATGCACCGATGTGGCAAATCGCAACCCGCTTGTGCACAGACTTGCCGCTGTGGTTTGCGTTCCTTTCATGTTGTGAACGGGATCCTGTTCGCAACCAGAGGTACCACTGTATTCCCAGTGTTCAAAATTCCCCAGGTGCATTTTGTTACTGACATGGGTTCAATTGCAACTACGTGGAAATTTCTGGGCACCAGGTGGGTGACCACAGTTTAAAAAACCTCCACCTTAGTCCAGAGTTAATACCATTTCCATTTCCACTATGTGTGTTTCTTCTACTTGCATAGTGGGACAAGTGAATTGCTGCAAGTGCAAGCTACAGTCGAGCAATGTAGTTCAGATCAAAGAACTGTAGAATTGTAGCATTGGAAGGTATCTTGAGGGTCATCTGGGCCAACCCTGGGCAAATAGGCATTCTATTGTGGCGACCGCAACTGAGTTTAAGGTGACATTTGGCACCTACCTTATATATCTGAGTTCCTAACAATGAGTATTTCAAGTGTGGTTGCCCCATAGACTTGAATAACAGCATTAGGAAGAACTTTCTGATAGTAAGAGCTGTTCGGCCATGCAATACCTCAGAAGGTGATGGACTCTATTTCCTTGGAGGTTATTAAACAGTGGTTGGGTGCCATCTCTGATTACTGCAGGGGTGGGACTAGATTCCCCTTTGAGGTCCCTGTGGCAATCACACAGGGTCCCCGGGTGTTTAATGGTCTATTGATCCCTGTGCCACCACTGTGCTCGATTCCCCGCTGCCACCAACCCCTTACTCACAGGTAAAACACTGAGTCCAGACAGTTGTTAAAAGTGAACCAAATAAACAAGTTTATTTTATAAACGTTAACAAGTTTATGGTTTCTCAGATAATTTTCTTGTCAGTTTCTTAACCTTAGTTTCTTTACCAGCCTATACCTTCCTAATACCTTCTGACTGATTATCTCAACTGTTTGACTGACTCCTCTTAACAGATTCTCTCACTCTCTCACCAGACTAGCCCAACCCACAGACTTATCTTCTCTGTCTCTTCTAACACCAGACTGTCTTCTCAACCACCCTAACTCTAACTCCTCCAAAAAACCCTGTGCTTAAACCTTATACCTGTTAACTCTGCCCCCTGTGGTTCTCATTGGTTAGTCATTTTACAATAAGTTAACCCTTTCCTTATGAACCCACATGATGTCACACATCTAGGAGGGCAAACCCCACAGTCCCTTCCAGTTCTCCAACTTTATGATTCTCTGTTTCTGTTAAAACTGTTCAGTTTTATTTCCACTCTCTCTGCTAAGGAGAATGCTGCTCCTCATCTCAATCTATAATATTAATAATAATTTTATTGTTTGCACCCCACTCATCTGGCTGGGTTTCCCCAGCCACTCTGGGGCACCTTTGACAAAGTATAAAAAATAATAAAATGTCAGATATTAAACAGGGCTGTCTTCAGATGTTTCCCAAAAGTTGTGAAATTCTTTATCTCCCCGACATCTGATGGGAGGACGTTCCACAGGGAGGGCACCATTGCCGAGAAGGCCCTCTGCCCTCAAAAGCAAATGTTTGTACACAGGATGGGATTAAGAACAGCGTGAAGGGAATGGCTGGAAGTCAAAGTTTAAAGAGAAATGTATAACAAATTTGGAATCTGGAATATATATGTAAAGTTTAATACAAATTTGATTCCAAATGTCAAAAAAGCTTTGTGTGCCTCAAAGCCTTTTCCTCCAGCAGCAGCAGAAGCAATTGAGAACCTGGAATGTGAGCAAGACGGTCTTAATTTCATCTCCGACAGGGAGTGACCACAAACCGAGTTCAGTCCGGCGAAACCCAAAGCATTCCTACTCAACGCTCCCAATAACACGCCACGGGGCTGCCTGCAGACATTGTCCAGCTCCTTCAAACTTTTTGCAAGCCTCAGCAAACTCTCCAGGCGAGGGAGGGACCAGTTATAGATGGCTTGCAGCTGTAATGACTTTCACCTGCATTAGGGTTCTCGTTCCCGAGGTTTTCCCAGAGCTCCCCTCAGAGCTTGAATGGCAACGTTTAGATCCCATTTCCTC
Source organism: Podarcis filfolensis (assembly GCF_964270895.1). Taxonomy (NCBI): domain Eukaryota; kingdom Metazoa; phylum Chordata; class Lepidosauria; order Squamata; family Lacertidae; genus Podarcis; species Podarcis filfolensis. Next base: position 113,348,092 of record NC_139606.1, read on the forward strand.
TGCGCTCAGAAACCACTGCCAGCTTGAAATTTCAGAAGGAGGGGTGAAATCCCCAAAAAGGATGTTACTTTTTTCCTGTATGCCACAACAGCTGTGAGAACATTGTTAGCGAAGAATTGGAAGAAACAAGATTTACCAACTATCAAAGAATGGCAAGTGAAGATGATGGACTATATGGAACTTGCCGAACTGACTGGGAGACTCCGAGACCAGAGAGAAGAGATGGTGGAAGAAGATTGGAAGAAGTTTAAAGGATATTTGAAAACATATGTTAATATTTAAATTTTAGAAAAGCTTTGGAAGTGGATATAGGTTGTAGGGTTAGAAGTAGAAGATAGGGTATTTTAAAATAGTATTATTTGTAAGTGATAAAATGTGAAGTTATTTTAAGTATGATTTTTAAAAAAAGATGGTTAGAAATTATGATATATGTAAACTGCTAAAGATGAAGTAAAATGAAAATCAGATAGGTGGGACTTGGGGAAGCCAACTTAACAATGTTTAGAAAAATAAGGATATGACGAGAATTTGTTCATATTGTTTGTCTTTTCTGTCTGTGTTTTATATTTGTGTTATAAAATGATTAAAAGTTTTTTTTGGGGGGGAAGGAAATTTCAGAAGGAGGGAGGTGGACTGGTGCTCCTTTGGCCTTCAAGCACCGGTGGAATCCTGGCAACTGGCAGGGACCCTGCCCTCTGCCCTCGGGCACCTCCTGCGTCGGAAATTTGCTTGGGTAGCCACACAGAATCATAGAACTGTAGAGTTGGAAGGGACCCTGGGGGTCATCTAGTCTAACCCCCCACAATGCAGGAATCTCAACTAAAGCATCCATGACAGATGGCCATCCAACCTCCGCTTAAAAAGGAAGGAGTGGGAGACCATTCCACTGCCGAACAGCTCTTACTGTCAGAAAGGTTTTCCTGGTGTTTTGTTGGAATCTCCTTTCTTGCAACTTGAATCCATTGGTTCAAGTCCTACCCTCCAGAGCAGGAGAAAACAAGCTTGCTCTGTCTTCCAACCCTTGAGATATTTGAAAATGGCTATCGTATCTCCTCTCAGTCTCCTCTTTTCCATCTCCTTCATAAGGTTTGGTTTCCAAGCCCTTGATCAGCTTGGTCACCATCCTCTGCACATGTTCCAGCTTGGTCGACATCCTTCTTAAATTGTGGCACCCAGAATTGGACACAGGATTCCAGGTGTGGTCTGACCAAGGCATATTTCCTCCAACACTGGAGGGAGGGAGCACAGCCATCATGTCTGCTCGCTTTCTCCTCCATTAATTTGCCTTTAAACTTTAAATCTAGGTTGGCAGCTATCAATAAATCCCATGAGAGTGAATTCAAAAGTTTAACCTGGTATGCAGGCTGAGACCCTATCCGCCCACGGACTGTCTCAGCAGAGTAGTGCATGCTTTGGTTATCTCCCGCTTGGACTACTGCAATGCGCTCTATGTGGGGCTACCTTTGAAGGTGACCCAGAAACTGCAACTAACCCAGAATGCGGCACCTAGACTGGTGACTGGGAGCAGCCACCGAGACCTTCATAGACTCCCAGTATGTTTCCAAGCACAATTCAAAGTGTTGGTGCTGACCTTTAAAGCCATAAACGGCCTCAGCCCAGTATACCTGAAGTAGCGTCTTCATCCCCATCATTCAGTCCGGACACTGAGGTCCAGTGCCGAGGGCCTTCTGGCAGTTCCCTCATTGCGAGAAGCAATGGGTTACAGGTTCCCTGGTTACAGGGAACCAGGCAGAGGGCCTTCTTGGTAGTGGTGCCCGCCCTGTGCAACGCCCTCCCATCAGATGTCAAGGCAATAAGGAACTACAGTCATACCTCGGGTTGAAGTAGCATTGGGATAAGTATTTTCGGGTCGCGTGCTGCGGCGACCCAGAAGTAACGGAGCGCATTACTTCCGGGTTTTGCCGCTTGCGCATGCACAGAAGGTCAAAATGACATCACACGCATGCAGAGAAGTGGCGAATTGTGACCTGTGGACAAGGGTTGCATTCGCTTCTGGATGCAAACAGGGCTCCGGAACAGATCCCGTTCGCATCCAGAGATATCACTGTACCTGACTTTAAGAAGACATCTGAAGACAGCCCTGTTTAGGGCAGTTTTTAATGTTTGGGGTTTTATCGTGTTATTAACTCTGTTGGGAGCCACCCAGAGTGGCTGGGGAAACCCAGCCAGATGGGCGAGGTACAATTATATTGTTGTTGTTGTTGTTGTTGTTATCTGCTGTGTGAAGAAGTACTTTCCTTCATCTGTCCTGAATTTCCAGATATTCGTCTCCGCTGGATGTCAGGAAAGAGAAAGAAAACCTCCCCATTTTTTATCCAACATTCAACTTCATCTCTTCATCTGGCAATATTGTTCTAAGGAGTAGCTACGTGAAATGCATTCTCGTTGCCCATTTCCATTCTCCCTTCCTTTCCTCTCCCCTCCCCACACCGAACCCTCCTCTTATTTGGGTTTTTTCCCCTCCTCCTCCTCCCTTGGTGGCATGCTTCCCTCCCCCCCCCAATCCCCCCCCCATCTTCCCACACCTCACCTCATCCATTTGAATCAGTTTTGCTTGCCCCATTTTACCACGGGCAGGAAACCATATAAATGTAACATCCTCCCGGGAGGTGAAATAAACATAAACATCTGCTCTGCAAATTCCCTCGCAGTGCAGAGTGTGCGTGGCATTAGAATGGACCCCGGGCTGCGAGGAGCAAAGCCAGCCTCATAAACAAAGCTCAGAGCATAAAAGGAGAGGGCCTGGCCACGGCAGCCCACGTTCAGGAGCTGAGCTTCCCTTTTTGGCCCCGCAAAGCAAGGGTGGAAACCGCTGTGCTCTGGAGGGCCGGCAGAGGGGCACGAAGGCAGGGCATGGGCCAGTGGTAGGTGGTACATGTGCAGGTCATGGGGATGTGCATGGCTGTTGTTGTTGTTTAGTCATTTAGTCGTGTCCGACTCTTCGTGACCCCATGGACCAGAGCATGCCAGGCATTCCTGTCTTTCACTGCCTCCCGCAGTTTGGTCAAACACATGCTGGTAACTTCAAGAACACTGTCCAACCATCTCATCCTCTGTCGTCCCCTTCTCCTTGTGCTCTCCATCTTTCCCAACATCAGGGTCTTTTCCAGGGAGTCTTCTCTTCTCAAGAGGTGGCCAAAGTATTGGAGCCTCAGCTTCAGGATCTGTCCTTCCAGGGAGCACTCAGGGCTGATTTCCTTCAGAATGGATAGGCTTGATCTTCTTGCAGTCCATGGGATTCTCAAGAGTCTCCTCCAGCACCATAATTCAAAAGCATCAATTCTTCGGCGATCAGCCTTCTTTATGGTCCAGCTCTCATTTCCATACATCACTACTGGGAAAACCATAGCTTTAACTATACGGACCTTTGTGGCAAGGTGATGTCTCTGCTTTGGAGACATCACCTTGCCAACAAAGTAATAAGAGAGTAGTAGTAGTAGTAGTAGTAGTAATAATAATAATAATAATAATAATAATAATAATAATAATAATAATTTAATAATTATAACCCGCCCATCTGGCTGGGTTTCCCCAGCCACTCTGGGCAACTTCCAACAGAATATTAAAATACAATAACCTATAAAAAATTAAAAGCTTCCTTAAACAGGGCTGCCTTCAGAAGTCTTCTAAAAGTCTGGTAGTTGTTAATCTCTTTGACATCTGATGGGAGGGCGTTCCACAGGGCGGGCGCCACTACCGAGAAGGCCCTCTGCCTGGCTCCCTGTACAATTCAATGATTCCATGAATAACTGTACAAGGACACAGCTCATAGGTTTGTATACACATTGTGTGCACTCATTGAATGCAATGTGTGAACATCCCTGGCAAAGTCTTTTTAATTTGTGGCCTGACTGATCAAGTCAACCGAAGCCACTTATTTTGGCTTCTCAGTGACTTGATAAAACTCCTGATGTATGACTGGGGCAGCAAAACCAGGCCAGCTGTCAAAAAACTGGCAGACCACAATGCATTGGACTTGGTGGGTCAGAATTTGTGCAGATTTGGTCTGACCCGTTGCATGACCTCCACTTCATTTCATTTCCCTGATTGGAACTTTTTTCAGCCACAGTCCCTCTTGGAGCGCAACTTCCTCTCATTTCAAGCAGGTTTAAATTCATGACTGTATCCAGACTTGCAGGTTTAAGTTACCAAAAAATATGCTGGTTATCTTCTTCTTTTTTGTATGAGTAGTATTATTACTATTAGTCTCTTGATTTGTATCTTAATTGAATAATAAGAGCAATGGGAATATTGCTTCTTTTATCTACAAGGCTCTGTAAATACAACGGGCCTCTGAAAAGCTCACACTATTATTATGGGAAGTCATTGCTAATTGTACACATATGCCAGCGAGAGATCATTTCTTTCTTTCTTTTTTTAATACAGCTCATAACTAGTTGTTACAATAAAGACATTGTTTCCAGTCCAGATCTGGGCAAAAATACAGCTTTTCCTCCTTCTTACGTTTTGTAAACTAAGATTATGAATCGTTCAGTATAATCTGGGGCTCTTAGCCAATAACTGGATTATTTAGCAATGACGTTGCCTAGTTTCATATTTCCTGGTTTAGAAATGTGAATCTTGCCAGTACGTAACACTCATGTCCAATGTGAGAGGAGAATTGTGTACCAAAGTCCTCTCCTTCTCATATTTTAAAGTGAGCTAGATAAGAAATCTAATCCTCCTAGTCTGTCCAATTTACCCTCCTTACTGCTCCAGAGTCTGCAGAATATAGAAAAAGGAGAAGATATTTTCTTCCTCTCCTCCTTCTGGCACCTGGCATGCTGTTCCTGCAAGTTAGGTAGCAGGAGCCCTGGGAAACATAATTTTCCCAGGGCTACTAATATCAGCATCCCCCATCACTGACACCGTCAGTAGTGCAATGGGTCCATGTTAGCTTGTAGTTGGGCTCAGAATAAATTCAGTGGGGGTGGGTGGGAGGGATAGTTTGGTTTTCCGAACCCAGTTACAAAACTCTCCAGTGGAGATCACCTATTCACCATTTTTGGTTTATCAGTCTACCTGACCTTACATTATTGATTCATCCATTCATTTTAAATCCACCACCACACTACCAAAACTTGATTTATAGAAAGCTTTTGATGTAGACACCTTTGCCCAGCAAAAAATTCATTCCCCCGAGAGACAATGATGGCTACAAACTTGGACAACTTTAAAAGAGGATGAGACGAATTCATGGTGGAGAAGGCCAGCCATAGCTACTTGAGATGAAGACTACAGCACTCTCTGCACTTGTGTTCTCCAGCAACAGGAATTCAGAGATAGTATCATTATTATTAATTTGAATTACGTACTGCCCTTTAGGGACGCAGGTGGCGCTGTGGTCTAAACCACAGAGCCTAGGATTTGCCAATCAGAAGGTTGGTGGTTCAAATCCCCACGACGGGGTGAGCTCCCGTTGCTCAGTTCCAGCTCCTGCCAACCTAGCAGTTCGAAAGCACGTCAAAGTACAAGTAGATAAATAGGTACCACTCTGGTGGGAAGATAAACGGTGTTTCTGTTCGCTGCTCTGGTTTCGCCAGAAGTGACTTAGTCATGCTGGCCACATGACCCAGAAGCTGTACGCCGGCTCCCTCGGCCAGTAAAGCAAGATGAGCGCTGCAACCCCAGAGTTGGCCACGACTGGACCTAACAGTCAGGGTTCCCTTTACCCTTTACCTTTACCTACTGCCCTTTATCAAAAGATGCCAGGGCAGTATACAGCGTTATGAAGGTGCAACACAACAATCATGACTGGCAGCTGGTGATACCTTTATCTTCCTTGAATTGGTCTACCAATCTTTAAAAGCCATCCCAGAAAAAAACAAAAACCACTGTTGTTAAGAAGAACACTGCAAACTTCAACACCTGCCTTAAACTCCTTTGCTGGGGTCTCCACAAAGACTCACAAGGAGATGTGTCAGCAGCACCTATTCAGAGGCAATTGGGATAAATGTTCATTTACCGTTTGCCTAATTGCCGGGTCGCGGCTGCACTCCCCGATTTGTTTAGCGCTTGGGGCCAAATCCCCCTCACCTTTAAAAAATAATAACAGCAGTAATAATAATATTTCGCACAAAGCCTTCTTTGTTTTACAAAGGGAACTAACCTAGCACGCTGTTGGAGGAGAGGAGAAAGGACCCTTTAGAAAAGTCTGGTAATGCGTATGTCTGCCAGAATTTCTTTTGTAAAAGCAGGTCAAAGGGAAACGTAAATGGATTCTTTAAATAGCCGGGGGGGCTTCCCCCTCCTCCCATTATTAAAATGAGAAAAAAATATATATAGTTAGATGATCTCTCCGAATTGATTGTTTGTTTTCAGGTGGAAAATTCCAGCACCAGTGGGATCTTTTAATCCATTTTTCTCTGTTTGCCACACTAGCTTCCAAAAACTTTCACCCAAGAGGCTACTGCTCAGCAGATCACAAATTTGCCTGTGTTTTGCGTCCCCCACCCCTTGCTGTAAACCATGATTTTGGGAGGGGGGAAATGCGCCAGGATGTTGCCTTCCCCCTCCCTCCCCAGCCCAAACCACTGTGGTAAAGCCATGTGAACCCTCCCCCCAACAAAAAACTTGGCCTTAACTTTTGGGGAGGAGAGCGGGAGGGAGGAAATTAGCCCAACTCATCCTTGCTTCGCCATGTCAAAAATTAAAGAGTAAACAAAGGTCCCCCGATTCCCTTGATTGCATTAATCATTCAAATGACGTATTAGCATTCTTCAGACTTGGCTGTTGCGCTTCCAAATTAACACCTCCAGGTTCAAGGGAATAGAAATTAACTGAATTATCTGGCAGCCCCAGATGTCCTGGCGTGTTCTTCCCTCTCGCTGATTTAATATGCCTGAAGAACAGTTATGATGCAGGAAAACTGCTAATGGTCAAGAAATAATTTATGACATGTGTAACGGATAGGCCCGGCTGCCTTGCGCATACCAAAAAAAAAAAAAAAAACCACACACAAAAAACCACAAGGAGTTTGGTCAAACAACAGATGCACATTTTGTTTCTTGGAAACTTTCTTGCCGATATGCCGTGACCTACATTTGCTGGCTCTCGTCAGAAGCCAGCTGCCTCATCTCCCCGAGTCTTTTGGGTCCAGGAGTGTTGGGGGCAGATGACAACGTAGGCTGGGGCACCACCAAACATGCTCCACCTTTCCCTCCCTCCATGGATTTATCAAACCCTGACTGGATTCGCCGGAAGCACTCCACCATTCCCTCTCTTCTGGAGTTTCTCAAATCCTGACTGGCTTCTGCCTAGGCTTCAGATTAGCTGAGGGCCACATCTTTTAAACAGCAACACCCTAGTGGTCCCAGACCCTAAGGAAGTTAGATTAGCTTCAATCCAGAGCCAGGGCCTTTTCAACTCTGGCTCCGGCCTGGTGGAACGCTCTGCCTCATGAGACCAGGGCCCTGCAGGAGTTGTCCCACCTGGCCTTTGGCTTGGAGCCAAGTTGATTCCCTCCCTCTCTTTCTTTTTTCTTTTCCTTCTCCCCCTGCAATGAGGCCACATTTTAATATTTTAATGTTTCAATATTTTAATGTTGTATTTTAATTTTGTTTTTAAGTTGTAATCATTCAACTTGTTTTTATTATTGCTTGTAAGCCGCCCTGAGCCCAGCCTTGGCTGGGGAGGGCGGGGTATTTATTATTATTATTATTATTATTATTATTATTATTATTATTATTATCTTTTGTCCTTGGGGTCCCTTTCCAAACTAGGACATGTGCATGTCTCAGTCAGAGACACTACCAGTCACTGTAGGCAACGCTGAGCAAGATGAATACTTGGTCTGACTTGGGATAAGTCTGTTTCCTATGTTCCCCTTTTGGCACCTGAGAGTAGGACATGTCATTTTAGGCAGCAAAACATAATTTTTGTAATTTTCTTCGGCGAGGGGTCTTAAAATATGCTTTTGGTGTGAGGAGTTCAAATCTGCTATTTATTTATTTTTAATTGGACAACACTTAGCTCGGTAAGTCTACATCCTTGCAGACGTGGGGATACAGGGCATAGCCCGTAACTGGTTGTGCTCTTTTATCTCTGGTCGGGGACAGAGGGTGGCACTAGGGAGGGAAATGTCGTCGCGCCACTCCTTGGTGTGTGGAGTGCCGCAGGGCGCAATTCTCTCCCCGATGCTTTTTAACATCTTTATGCGCCCCCTTGCCCAGATTATCCGGAGCTTTGGGCTGGGCTGTCACCAATATGCTGATGACACTCAGCTCTATCTGCTGATGGATGGCCACACCGACTCGGCCCTGAACACACTGACCAGATGCTTGGAAGCTGTGGCTGGATGGTTTCGTGGGAGCCGATTGAAACTAAATCCTTCGAAGACAGAGGTCCTATGGCTAGGTCGGGATGGCATGGGGATGAGGGACCAACTCCCTTCTCTTGCGGGGGCCCAATTAGTGCCATTGCCTTCCGTTAAGAGTTTGGATGTAATCCTTGACGCCTCCCTTTCCATGGAGGTGCAAGTTACAGCAACAGCCAAGGCGACATTTTTCCACCTTCGCCGCATCAAGCAGTTGGACCCTTACCTTTCCCGCCCCGACCTGGCCACAGTGATCCATGCAACGGTCATCTCCAGGCTTGACTACTGTAATTCGCTCTACGCAGGGCTGCCCTTGAAGCTGTCCCAGAAACTCCAGCGGGTACAGAATGCTGCAGCGAGGCTCCTCACGGGGTCTCTGCCATGGGAGCATATTCACCCAGTGCTTTTCAAGCTGCACTGGCTCCCGGTGGAGTACAGGGTCAGATTTAAGGTGCTGCTTTTGACATTTAAAGCCCTTCACGGCCTAGGACCCTCGTACCTACGGGACCGCCTCTCCTGGTATGCCCCACGGAGAGCCTCAAGGTCCATAAATAACAACACCCTAGTGGTCCCAGGCCCTAAGGAAGTTAGATTGGCTTCAACCAGAGCCAGGGCCTTTTCAACTCTGGCTCCGGCCTGGTGGAACGCTCTGCCTCATGAGACCAGGGCCCTGCAGGATCTGATTTCTTTCCGCAGGGCCTGTAAGACAGAGTTGTACCGCCTGGCCTTTGGCTTGGAGCCAATTTGATTCCTTCCCTCCCTCCCTCTCTTTCCTTTTTCTTTTCCTTCTCCTCCTGCGATGAGGCTACATTTTAATATTTTAATGTTCCATTATTTTAATGTTGTTTTTTATTTTTGTTTTTAAGTTGTAATCATTCATCTTGTTTTTATTATTGCTTGTAAGCCGCTCTGAGCCCGGCCTTGGCTGGGGAGGGCGGGGTATAAATAAAAAAAATATTATTATTATTATTATTATTATTATTATTATTATTATTATTATTTGATGAAGAAGCACATAAACTGCTTTCAGAAAACCAAGGAATTTTAATTTTACCTTTGGAAAATGTCAGGTATTGCTGAATAATAAATAATAATAATAATAATAATAATAATAATAATAATAATAATATAACTGCAAGTACTCAGCAATCATTTTAAATGAGTTGTGTGCAATTTGAAACACATCTTATTTACCCAGAAAAAACTAAATTATGTTAATTTAATCAAAATATCTTTTGAATTCCCAAGTCATGCCTCAACTTTTTTTTGCACCTCTCATTTGGGGAATTTGAAAGCTGAAAAATTCAACATGCCCTAATCTGAGTTGGAAAATCCCACAAGTCCTTCTCTACCACCCCAGCAATAAAAACACAACAATAATAATTTCAATAACTAAACATTGGCTGCATTTTCATGACACTCTGACCAGCTACTTGGGGCGGTCACTATTACCCAGCGATAGGGGAGGGAGAAAACTATATGTGCTGCTTTGAGCTTGTTGGGCTGTGAATGTCATCAATACATGGTGTGTCTCCCAGCTGGCTTCCACAGGCAGCTGAAGACATTTGGGCAAAACAAGAAATGGTGTTTCCCCACCTACAAGTCAAAGTGGATGGCACCCAATGCCAGCCAAATTACTTTGCCAGTTGTGGCAGAAAATCCCTATTCTCCACCCTGGTGCTAAACACAAGAACTCATTATATAATTAAGAATTTGCTGCCTTTTTATGGCACCCAAAATCAACTGCCTGAAATGGCCACGTCACTCTCCCTCATGATAGAGCCGGCCTTGAATATTCCCCTTGAATCTTTCTTTGCTGCTCATTGTGGCATTTGGAGGTTTGATTCCCATTGTCTCCTGGGTGTCCGAACATTCACACAGCCATCATAGGTTTGAGACGATGCAGCATAACGGACTGTTCAGGAACTCAGGAATGGTCCGAGGCAATTTGATGACCTGAGTTGAAGGACAAGATGGCACAATTCAGGCACTCTGAATTGTTCGATGCAGTTTCCCCAGCCAAGCAATGTGTACAAAAATGCATTTGCTAGGCCAAAGTGTGCATATATTCACGAAAATCATATACAAAATGCATGATTCACCCAATAATAATAATAATGTTTTTGTTGTTTAGTTGTTTAGTCATGTCCGATTCTTTGTGACCCCATGGACCAGAGCACGCCAGGCACTCCTGTCTTCCACTGTCTCCCACAGTTTGGCCAAACTCATGCTGGTATCTTCGATAACACTATCCAACCATCTCATCCTCTGCTGTCCCCTTCTCCTTGTGCCCTCTATCTTTCCCAACACCAGGGTCTTTTCCAGGGAGTCTTCTCTTCTCATGAGGTGGCCAAAGTATTGGAGCCTTAGCTTCAGGATTTGTCCTTCCAGTGAGCACTCAGGACTGATTTCCTTCAGAATGGATACGTTTGATCTTCTTGCAGTCCATGGGACTCTCAAGAGTCTCCTCCAGCACCATAATTCAAAAGCATCAATTCTTCGGCAATCAGGCTTCTTTATGATCCAGCTCTCACTTCCATACGTCACTACTGGGAAAACCATAGCTTTAACTATACAGACCTTTGTTGGCAAGGTGATGTCTCTGCTTTTTAAGATGCTGTCTAGGTTTGTCAATAATAAGAATAATAATTTGTTATTTATACCCTGCCCATCTGGCTGGGTTTCCCCAGCCACTCTGGGCAGCTTCCAACAAAATATTAAAAATACATTAAAACATCAAACATTTAAAATTTCCCAATACGGGGCTGCCTTCAGATGTCTTCTAAAAGTTTTATAGTTATTTATCTCCTTGACATGTGATGGGTAGGTGCTCCACAGGGCAGGTGCCACTACCAAGAAGGTTCTCTGCTTGGTTCCCTGTAACTTCAATTCTTTCAGTGACGGAACCACCAGAAGGCCCTTGGAGATGGATCTCAGTGTCCGGGCTGAATGTGCATTATTGCACTGATTGCTCAGCTGTCAAACTGCCCTGCAACATTCAGAGCAGCAAATCTCAAAGGCTGGCTGTGTTTCAGTTTGCGTGTTGTTTCAGAAAGTGCTAATTGCAGAGGTTCGCCTCTGAATGCAAACCATATTGCATTGCTGCCCCATACATGTAGACCATGTATCTCTACATGGTCTTCACCAGGAGTAGGCAACCTAAGACCCGTGGGCCGGATGCGGCCAAATCGCCTTCTCAATCTGGCCCGCAGATGGTTGAGGAATCAGCGTGTTTTTTATATGAGTAGAATGTGTCCTTTTATTTAAAATGCATCTCTGGGTTATTTGTGGGGCCTGCCTGATGTTTTTACATGATTAGAATGTGTGCTTTTATGTAAAATGCATCTCTGGGTTATTTGTGGGGGCTGCCTGATGTGTTTACATGATTAGAATGTGTGCTTTTATTTAAAATGCATCTTTGGGTTAATTGTGGGGCATAGGAATTCATTCATTTCCCTCCCTGCCCCCCAATATAGTCCAGCCCACCACATGGTCTGAGGGACAGTGGACCGGCCCACGACTGAAAAAGGTTGCTGACCCCTGGTCTACACTGACCGCCAACGGGTCTCCAAGATCTCAGATAGAGAAACACTCCTGTCCCTATCTGGAGATAACGGGAACTGAACCTGGGACCTTTTGCATGCAAAAAAGATGTTCTGCCGCTGAGCAATGCCCTTTATACTACCTGGGTACCAACAAGCTACTCAAAGGTCATAACAAGTAGATTGACCTGCCCTGCACACTCTCATTTCCCCCCAGTCTGCAAGAACATCAGAAAAACACCCCAACTTCGATGCCAGCCTTGGCACTCACAAAATATTTCCCATCCAATTTCTCCCTTTCCTGCGTACGTGGAAGGCAATGCGCAGGGAAGGGCCAGGGGAGAAGAGAACGAGTTCCATTGCCAAAAGCATCACCTGGGTCCAACGGTAGCAAAATAACAAGCAGAACAGCAGCTAATTTTTCATGCCTCGGTGGCAAGCGCCACATTCACTGTTTATTAAATGACAGTCGCCGCAGTGACTCTTCCTCACACGTCGAGCCCAGAAGTGTACGCTGTCGCTTTAAAAGAGAGAGAGAGGAGGGGGGAGGGGAAGGAAAAGACCGCGGCGATGCCAAGCAAGTCACCGTAATGCTCCCTTGGCATAATTAGATGCATACCCGGGGTTGTATTTGCATATGATATTCAGGGCATGATTTTTTTATTGTTCTTAATCAGAGCCGAATGTCAACAAAATAAATGAAGTTGCGAGTGGAAGTGAAATTTTTATCACATTGGGGATGTGCCTTTTCTCCCATTTATCACAGTCCATATTGAGAGTGCGGATTCTTTTTTTTTTTTTGGTTGTTGGGTTTTTTTTTGAAAATGTGGTAATCAATGGAAGAGCTCCATATGGCAGGGATCAAAGGTGTTACATAGTGTGTGGTTCTGCTTTATTGCCAGCCAGTGCTGTTAATTGGACAACAAGATCAGAGGCAATATTAAAATCCAATTAAATTGATATGAACAGATTGCCAAGTGATGTACACTAATGTATAATTGAGTATCAAGCAAATGCGAGTCCCCGTCTTCTGCTTCTACCTCCTGAATAAATGATAGAGCCATAGAGGACAGATACAAGTTTGCACATTAGCTCTACAGCTCTGGGCTTCCATTTGTTACTTTCAGAGTTGATGACTTTAGTTTCCTACTCACTGGCCTTAAAGGCATATAGAGGCACACCTCTTACTTCTTTCCCCAGCTCCCTGCCCTGCTTTCCCACACCTGCTCCTAGCATCCTTAATTTCTCATGCTTTCTGTCTTCTTTTTCGTTGCTTGGCAAAGCAGACCACTGTTTCACAAGGCGTATCTGTCAAGGCTGGCGGAAGGCGGAAGGTTAATTCTGTGTCCAGGGCGGCTGTCTACCAGCTCCACCTGGTACGCAGGCTGAGACCCTACCTGCCCGCAGGCTGTCTCGCCAGAGTGGTGCATGCTCTAGTTATCTCCCGCTTGGACTACTGCAATGCGCTCTACGTGGGGCTACCTTTGAAGATGACCCAGAAACTGCAATTAATCCAGAATGCGTCAGCTAGACTGGTGACTGGGAGCGGCTGCCGGGACCACATAACACCAGTCCTGAGAGATCTGCATTGGCTCCCAGTATGTTTCAAAGCACAATTCAAAGTGTTAGTGCTGACTTTGAAAGCTCCAAATGGCCTTGGCCCAGTATATCTGAAGGAGTGTCTCCACCTCCATCGTTCAGCCCAGACACTAAGGTCCAGCTCCGAGGGCCTTCCGGTGGTTCCCTCATTGCGAGAAGTGAGGTTACAGGGAAGTAGACAGACGGCCTTCTCGGTAGTGGCACCCACCCTGTGGAACACCCTCCCTTCAGATGTGAAGGAAATAAGCAGCTATCCTATCTTTAAAAGACCTCTGAAGGCAGCTCTGTTTAGGGAAGTTTTTAATATTTAATGCTGTATTGTTTTTAACAGTCGATTGGGAACCGCCCAGAGTGACTGGGGAAACTCAGCCAGATGGGCGGGGTATAAATAATAAATTATTATTATTGTATTATATATAAAGCTGGTCATAGCCCAGTGGTAGAGAGTTTGTTTTGCATTCAGAAGGTCCCAGGTTCATCTCCTCGAAGGCCCTCTGCTTGAAACCCTACTGCCAATCGGTGCAGACATTATGGAGCTAAATGGACCAGTAGTCTATTTCAGGGATAAGGGCAGCTTCCAATAGTCATGTTGCCGTTTGCCCAACACAACAGGCCAGGAGTGCCAATGTGGCCCCACAACTGTGGGTGCCTGGGGTCGTGGGTGCCGCGCATTGCCCTGGCACCAAAATTTGTGGGTGCCCAGTCCCTTCATGGGGAGGCTCCCAGGGTCCCAGGGAGTTGCCACCTATGAACAGGGCCATGCTGTCCTGAGTGCAAGAGACTGCAAGTCAGTGTTTCTCAAACTTGGGTCTCCAGCTGTTGTTGGATTACAACACCCATCATCCACAGCTAGCAGGACCAGTGGTCATGGATGATAATCATCATCATCATCATCATCATCTTTCATTTATATCCCGCCCGCCCTGGTCGAAGTCAGGCTCAGCGCAGCTAACATCAAATATATAACATTAGTACAAAATCAAACAATAATTAAATTACCTCCTAAAAATAGGTCAAAATCAAATTAAAGTCTAATTAGATGGCTTTCCGCAGGGTTAGGGTTGGGAACAGTAAGTGCTCATCGGCCCAACTGTTTATACTGATCTTATATGGGCCTGTGAGAATGTTGAGAGGCCTCTTTCATATTAGTTCTTATACAAAAAGAAAAGGGGAGTCAGGCTGGTCCCCAGCCAAAGGCCTGGCAGAACAACTCTGCCTTGCAGGCCCTGCGGAAAGATGTCAAATCCCTCAGGGCCCTGATCTCTTGGGGCAGAGAATTCCACCAGGCCGGGGCCAAGGCCGAAAAGGCCCTGGCCCTGGTCGAGGCCAGCCTAATCTCTCTGAGAGTTGTAGTCCAACAATACTGGAGACCCAAGTTTGAGGGGCGCTGACCCAGGTGCACACACGATGGCATGCAAAGTTTCGTTTTGGTTTGCGCAGAGTGGGGTTTCCAATGAAAGCCTGACAGATTGAGAAGTTGGGCTGGGAAGAGTCATGGCTGAGTGATAGGAAATGTGCTTTGCATGCAGGAAGCCCAGGTTCAATCCCGGTATCTCCTGGTCTGGGGGGTTGTCCCCTGCCTAAAACCCAGGAGCGTCACTGTCCATCAGGGTAGACAACCTTATCTATCTGCTTCAAGATTCTAGTCAAAGCTAACTTTGGAGGAGTCCATACTTACACTGTCTGCGTGAGATAACCACCGCATCAAGTGAATATTTGAAGGTGCTTGGGTGGGAGCCAATATATATCACCCTCTTTTCTCCCTTTGCACCCTATCAACCTGATTACCAAGTGTGTTAAAGGTAAAGGTAAAGGGACCCCTGACCATTAGGTCCAGTCGTGGCCGACTCTGGGGTTGCGGTGCTCATCTCGCTTTATTGGCCAAGGGAGCCGGCGTACAGCTTCCGGGTCATGTGGCCAGCATGACTAAGTCATTTCTGGTGAACCAGAGCAGTGCACGGAAACGCTGTTTACCTTCCCGCCGGAGCTGTACCTATTTATCTACTTGAACTTTGACGTGCTTTTGAACTGCTAGGTTGGCAGGAGCAGGGATCGAGCAACGGGAGCTCACCCCATCGCAGGGATTCGAACCGCCGACCTTCTGATCGGCAAGTCCTAGGCCCTGTGGTTTAACCCACAGCGCCACCCGCATCCCGACCAAGTGTGTTAGCTGGAAACATTTTATCCCAACTCCCAACTTAGGTTTTCTAGGCAGGATACAGCATAATTAAAGCCAGCAAACTCCCTGCAAAAAAACACAACAGCAACAAACAAACAAATAGGCTAACGACACTAACAGCCAGCGGTAAAACAAGAAGTAAACACCATTAACGACAGCAAAAACAATAAAAGCACTTGACGGTAAAGAGGCTGGCAGTCAACAACATTTGAAGTTTGTTTTTGGAAGCTGGGAGGAAAATGTGTTTAAAGGATCCTAAATGCTGTTAAAAGCTTGCTTAGATAGCAGTGTTTTCAACGGATATTTAAAAACCAATTGGAAGGGAGCAGAGCAAACTGAGAGTCAGATGGTGGTTCAGAATCGAAGGGCTACAACTAAAAAGGCCCTGTCGGTTGTGGCTGCCCATCTCACATCCAAAGGTGGAAGCCCTCTGATCAAGGCCTAGGAAGAATCCAGAACCATTCATTCAAAGGTGGGCAGCCCTTCAGGTCCCAGAACATTTCAGCCTTGTTTCCACCTTGGTTTCCCCAGAATCTTAATCCTGTCAGGATTTACCTCAGAGGTGCAAATCCTGTAAAGCAGAGAAGCTCGTCACAAGATCAGGAGCAATATAATCTGGAGACAGATCAAGCTAATTGATGAAAAGCCATTGTGAACTTTTTGAGCGGCAAAAGAGGACGGCTGAGCCTGCAAAGGAAATGTGAAAAAATACCATTTAACAAGAAAGCACGAAAACATTAATTTTAATGACAGATAGAAATTTTCAATATATGTATTAATAATAATATAATATAATATAATATAATATAATATAATATAATATAATAATAATAATAATATAATATAATATAATATAATATAATATAATATAATATAATATAATATAATATAATATAATATAATATAATGGCAGTGCCAACAATTGTCAGAAAGCATTGTGGAAGTATCTTTCTTCTATTTCTTCTGTCTTTTCGCTTGCTTTTTCTTTATTCTGATTCTTTTGATATGTTTAGCTTTTATAAATGAGTTTGGATTTTCTTGCTTAATACGTTAAAAACATTCAATAAAACATTTAATAAAATTTGATTTAATTGAAAACACTTAAAATGAATTTTATTCATTAATATGCTAAAAACATTTAATAAAACATGTGATGAAATTTATTAAAATTAAAACATTTAATAAATTGATTAAAAATTAATAATAAATGCTATAGAAAAGGATTCGCCTCGGAGGCACTAATCCCGCAATGCAGGGATGGGGAGCCTGTGGCCTTCTAGAAGTTCTTGGACTCCAGCTCCTGCCAGACACAGCCAGTCAGAAAGGGTCAGACTTGTAGCTGAGTAACATTTGCAGGTCCACTAGTTCGCCACCCCTGCTCTAAAGCCTACTCAAGGCCCAGTTACCTCCGGGTGTTTGCCTTTCAAGTGTATCGGTTGCTTATTTGCCATAAAGGATCTCCAAAGCAGAGTAAAGCAAATAATAAAGACATGGTACTATAGGTAAAAAGGTAAAGTAAAGGTAAAGGACCCCCGGAAGGTTAAGTCCAGTCAAAGGTGACTATGAGGTTGCAGTGCTCATCTCGCTTTAAAGCCAAGGGAGCCGGCGTTTGTCCACAGACAGCTTTCTGGGTCATGTGGCCAGCAGGACTAAACCGCTTCTGGTGCAACAGGACACTGACATAAACCAGAGTGCATGGAAACACTGTTTACATTCCCGCTGCAGTGGTACCTATTTATCTACTTGCACTGGCATGCTTTCAAACTGCTAGGTTGGCAGGAGGTGGGAGAGAGCAACGGGAGCTCACCCCGTCACGGGGATTCGAACCGCTGACCTTCTGATCAGCAAACCCAAGAGGCTCAGTGGTTTCGACCACAGCGCCACCCACGTCCCAAATGATACTATAGGTACAGCTATCTGCAGTGGGGTAGTACAGCTGAGGTGGCAATGGAAGGGTGGCACTGAGCACTTGGCTTTCTAATGCCAAGCATTGCTTACCAAAAGGGATTGGAATGAGGAACAAGAGTTCAGTGCAGTGTGGGCATAGGAACAGGAACATTAGATTGGCTCTACCACTGTGCCTGCATGACACCAAACTCCCCCTGCCTCATCCCAGATCCTCTCCAGTTCAATAAGCAGCAGCAATGCTCAATGTCAGGAAGCCTGTCTGTGCCACTCCACCAACCACCAACCACGGCCACAAACAATATGGGAGCCCTGTTCCCGTCAAAAACCTATAGTCCCCAGAGTTCCATAGAAAGAGGAACTAGTTCTGAGAACTGCAGCTCTGGGAGGGGAATAGAGAAGAAGAAGAAGAAGAAGAAGAAGAAGAAGAAGAAGAAGAAGAAGAAGAAGAAGAAGAGGAAGAAGAGGAGGAGGAGGAGGAGGAGGAGGAAGAAGAAGAAGAAGAAGAAGAAGAAGAAGAAGAAGAAGAAGAAGAAGAAGAAGAAGAAGAAGAAGAAGAAGAAGAAGAAGAAGAAATAACTGCAATTATTATGTATTGGATACGGTTATGTGAATTTTGTTTTTGTTTTGAAGTCCTCCTAAAAATCCATCTTTCGGTATGAATTTATCCAGATAGTCACATATATATATATTTTGCAAGCAGAGTTCCCTAATTTAATGCATTTTGTATGTCACCTTCACTGACCTAGGCATTTTCATGCACGCTGTCTCCTAACATGGTTTGGTCAGAGAACTGCGTTTCAGAAGTCCAGATTTCAAAGAAGAGCTATTTTCAGTTCACGTAGTTTCGGGAAGTGAGAGTGAGGGAGTTTCCAAACCAAACTTCTCTCCCAACCCCAGGCAGAGCTCATCGGTGGGAGCCCAAGAAGGGCTTCCCCCACAGGACGCAGGACCTGATTTGGTAGATATAAGAAAAAGCAGTTAAACATACATAGCACATACATGCACAAAGGTTTTGCATGCATGTTGACTGAAGTTGTGTTTACTTAAGGCTCTCCTGCATCCTGCTCCATCAGTAACCTGCCTGGACTTTTGCATGAATAGTCCTTGGACTCGTGAGTCATTTTTGAGAACTCACATCCATATAAATAGACACCTTTATTAATGATAGGGCTGAACGAGAGCAGCTAATGTGCTGTTTCCTTCCCCTCTTGCCCTCTCGCTTTCTCTCCCACCACACACACACTCTTGCGGAGGAAGATAAGCTCTGCATCCAACAGATGTTTTGCACGCACACAAAAACACCCCTCAATTTATGGCATTCAGTGGTTAACCTGTGTGCCGCAGCTTTCTCAAGGTGGAGGACTGTCTAGGCTGGGTGACAGAACAAAGAGATATTCCCACTTCACAGTTTATCTCCTCTAGAACTTTTTTTTAAAGTCCCTTAACTAAGATTTGCTACTTACACGCGGACAGTGTATGTACATGTGTGTGTGTGGGAGGGAGATGTTGCAATGCAAGGGGTTGGACCAGATGGTCCTTTCCAACTCTATAATTCTATGGACTACAACTCCCATCATCCATGACTGATGACCACCCCTGGTTCATGGAAGGTGAAGTCCAATAGCACCTGGAGGGCCACATATCCTGGACCTCTGTTACAGGGAGTACATTAAAACTCTCCTCCTCTTCTTCTTTATCAGTCTGGAGCCCTGGAGAAAAGGTAGATCAACAAGTCAATTTTGTGCGGCTCAGAAGAGCATCATACTCACCCTCCATCATCTTCTTGCTCTTGTTGTCAGTATTCAACATAGACTGAAGGAGAACCTTCTATCACCACAAGGATTCCTTCTTGCACGACAAAACATTCTCCTACTTCTCCTTCCTTACTCCCCCCCCCCATGCCCCTAAATTTGTTCCGAAGCTCCTCCAACTCTCCAGTGCAGATTTGGGAATGGTGCAGGACACATGCCCGTCAGGGGATGGGAAATTTGCTAGTGCTAATCCTTTCACTACTGCAATTTTTTTTTTATGCCACCTCATCACAATACTTTCAGTCTGAATTTTTGCCCAGGGCAGTGCGTGACAAAATGTAATTTTTTATAGCGATGCAAAAACCACAATGCAACCATATCAAGCCAGATTTCAAGAAAACATTAAAATAACATGAATCAGAAATTACTGGCCAGCAGCCTGTCCAGAAACTTTAGCCATCACCCCCATCCTCAAATTTGAGCTGGGAATGGGTAATTTAAGACGTCTCTGCTCGGCTACACTAAAACTTTCCAGAAATAAGCGTGCACACCTGCCAGCTCTCTCTCTCTCTCTCTCTCTCTCTCTCTCTCTCTCTCTCTCTCTCTCTCTGAGAGCCAATGTGGTGTAGTGGTTAAGAGCGGTGGACTCGTAATCTGGTGAACTGGGTTCGCTTCCCCGCTCCTCCACATACAGCTGCTGGGTGACCTTGGGCTAGTCACACTTCTCTGAAGTCTCTCAGCCTCACTCACCTCACAGAGTGTTTGCTGTGAGGGAGGAAGGGAAAGGAGATTGTTAGCCACTTTGAGACTCCTTAGGGTACTGATAAAGCGGGATATCAAATCCAAACTCCTCCTCCTCTTCTTCTTCTTCTCTTTCTCTTTCTCTCCCTGTATTGTTTTTATTGATGTTCATCTCTTTCATCCCCCTGCACCTTGCTCCACAGTGATTTCACAGCCTATGTCCACTTTGGACACCTCATGAGAAGAGAAGACTCCCTGGAGAAGACCCTGATGTTGGGAAAGATGGAGGGCACAAGGAGAAGGGGACAACAGAGGACAAAATGGTTAGACAGTGTTCTCGAAGCTACCAGCATGAGTTTGACCAAACTGCAGGAGGCAGTGGAAGACAGGAGTGCCTGGTGTGCTCTGGTCCATGGGGTCACGAAGAGTCGGACACAACTAAATGACTAAACAACAACATGTCCACATGTCCACATTTGTGGCTCCTAATGCAGTTAGATCCTTCCCCTCTCCCCGCTGCCATTTCAAGTCACTTGCACCAGGGAAGGAGTAGGCATGTCTTTGTCCAATGCACACAACCTGATTTATTGATAAAGCTGTCATCTGCTCACATGCTATCATCTGGGCATGTGCAACGACTGCCTCAAATGTACTCACCTCAGCTTCGCTGTGGCTTTTTTTGTTGTTGTTGTTTTTCCAAATCAGATGGAAGCTGGATTGAGGGGGAAGGCATCAAACAGCCGCATTTCTCCAGAAGCCACAAGGGTGGTGGCTGGAATTCCGTGAACTTGGTTTCAAACACCAGTGGTGGGAAAACACCGGGGCTGGTCATTTGCACACAGCTACCATCTTCCTATGGCGCCCTATTTCTGGAGGGGTTAAGTGGGGGGGGTGTCATCAGCAAACAAACAAACAAACTGCCATCACAACCCCCAAAAGGTCACTTGCCAAACTGCTGCAGACGGAGGCGGTAAAATGATTTACAGATGCAGGAAATATAATTTGGCAGGGACAAAAATTCCTTCAACGGTTAATGGAATTAATTCAGCACATCACATCCCAGGATTTTTTTTTAAATAAAAAAACAACAACTCGGGACTGAACATGAAAGAAAGAGGGGGGAAAGGGGAAAACTCCCAACTCTTAGAAAAGAACCAGGGGCAGCACAGGGTTGCTTGATGAGTGAACATTTAACTGCTAACCAGAAACACTTTGCTTCAGGGATGGAATCTTAATCCGAAACCTCACTCCGGCAGCCGCCAAACCTATTATGCAGCCAGAGAAATTTATTTTGGAATTACACAGGATACACACGCTGTCCGCAGGGTCCCCTTTGCTGGCTGAGTGTTGAAACTGCACTAATAATAACATTATTGTTACTAGATTTAGCAGCGGAGAGGAATTCTGTGCACCTCCAAGAACACAGGCGCATAAAAACCTGCCTTGCTCTGAGTTGCACTATTTGTCAAACCAGCTGAGCCTTGTCTGAGCTGATGAGGAACAGCTCTTTCTAGGATTTCTGGCAGGAAACTCCCAGGCCTTTCCTGGAGAAGCAGGCGATAGATAGAACCTGCTCCCCAACTCTTTCTAACCAACAGAAATCCCATCTGCCGCCGTGATCCAGTTGTTGGAAGTACAGTGGCTGGCCTGGCGTCAGTGTGGGAATGTTCAGGGATGCAGAAGAGGATATGTTGTTTGGTTATAGCCTTCCCAACTTCTGTTAGCAAGTTCACAATTTAGCAGAGTAACGTTCCCCTTTTTAAACTTGCAGCGGATGTGTTTGCTCAGGCTCGCTAAAGCCTCTGTAATAACTGTTTTGGTATTTTCCCCTTATTCCCTCATAAAAGATAAGACACAACACAGTCTTCTATAAAAGTATAAAAAGAGTTTACTCACATTCTGTTCACAGTCGGATCCCAGAAAGCAGACTTAGCTTAGAAAAGTAACATACACCTGGAAACTATCTCATAAGGAGACAGTCCCATTGTCCTCTCTTGGCTGGAAGCCCAGCCAGATTGGTGGGGTATAAATTTATTATTATTATTAGTAGTAGTAGTAGTAGAGAAATCAGATCCCCTCCATTCAGGAAATGCTGGGCAAAATTTCTTCTCCCCCTCCCCCAATTTTTATTACAGTTTTTGCAATACTATAAAATTATATGTAGAATGAAGTCCCCTGCACAGACCCCTCCCTTCTAACCATCACCTCTCTGTATGTAACTTAGAACTGTAGAGATTCAACCTCCTTGAAGTTCAGGAATGTGCAGCTGTCCCATATGGGGATCGAACTTGCAACCTTGGTGTTATCAGCACCACGCTCTAACCCACTGAGCCAAAGTTCCTTCTGATGGACCTGCTGTTATGTTGAGGCTTCCACCTGGCTTACTTGGAGCCGGCAGAAGCACCCTAAGGGCGACAGGGAGCCGTAATTTCAATTTCTCAACATGCCCCGCAGAGTGTCAATGCAGGACACTGGAGATGTGGAAATGTCGTTCTCGGAGCCAGCTGCTTGATGCGGAAGGCCCAGGACAGGTATCAACAATGCTGGGCCCTGCTGGGATATTAAGTACTGGGCAGCTGTCCTGGGATGCTTGGTGCTGACTGTGGGGTGTGAAACACAAGAGCAGTCAAGTACAACATTTCTAGAGTGAACACATGGGGAGGAATGTTTGTCCAGCCAGCAGGTAAACTTCCTGTTTCCTTCTGGGCTGGGACAGACTTCCTCTGCATGTGACTAGAGGTGGGTGTGGCCTCACCTGTGCAGGTAATGACAAAAGCACAGGGCAGGGAAGCCATCTCTCTCTCTTTGACTAAATGTATCTTCTTAGCCATTGCAATAAACATCAAGGCAATAAACAACTATTTTACTTTTAAAAGACAACTGAAGGTGGCCCTGTTTAGGGAAATTTTTAATGTCTGATGCTGTATTGTTTTTAATATTTGGTTGGAAGCTACCCAGAGTAGCTGCGGTAACCCAGCCAGATGGGTGGGGTATAAATAAATAAATAAATTATTATTATTATTATTATTATTATTATTATTATTATTACTACTACTACTACTACTACTACTACTACTACTACTACCCAAACAACCCTGTCTACCATCCCATGACTGAAAAGCCCTATTTTCAAATGCCTTTTCGGCCAGTGATGCACTAGAGGCCATGGGCAACCTCTCTCTTTTTGTTTGTTTCCTGACTGCAAAAGACAAGCAGCACACACACACACACCTTTCAGGGTTCTTGCAAACATGTACAAGGTTGCAAAGTGCTTTTCCTGGTCAGAATAATGCTAATCAGAGAGGAACGTGGTTTCGTTCTTGTCGTCGTCGTTGGCTTGTCCTGAAAGGTCCGCATCTCATGTCACTTTCTGCATGAAGATATGCGCACGCTAGTCAAAACTGCATATAAAATGTGTTTACAAGGAGAAAATCACACTAAAATATGGATGAATTTCCATGTGGGGTTTTTTTAAAGGACAGTCATCAATTGCTGCAAAATGCGTAGATCTGAATTTAAGGTTGGAAAAATGAGACAGAGAACTAAAATCAACAGATCCTTCCATCCCTGCTTAGGAGCAATGCTGTGTTGTCAATATTTACATACTACTTAATGTGTGGTTTTGGGGTTGTAACTTGTTTTTGTTTTTATTATGGTTTTTTGTGTTTTTATATTGTAATTTTATATTGGGATAACCAACCTGAAACCTGCAGGTATAGAGCAGTATACAAATTTAATAACTAATAAAAATGACTTTAAAATTTTAAAAGAAAAGAAAAACTATATTCAGCTTTATAACCAAAGTCGCAACAAAATACATAAATTAAAACACAGACCCCCATCAATAAAACATTCAGTTAAATATGGATAAAGAATAAAGCAGAGCAATGGGGTGAATCTTATGAGCCAGGGAAACCCTACCTTTCCCCGTGTCCGTTTGTTCAACATTAGGTAAAGGTAAAGGTACCCCTGACCAGTGGGTCCAGTCGTGGCCAACTCTGGGGTTGCGGCGCTCATCTCGCTTTATTGGCCGAAGGAGCTGGCGTACAGCTTCCGGGTCATGTGGCCAGCATGACTAAGCCGCTTCTGGCGAACCAGAGCAGCGCACGGAAACGCCGTTTACCTTCCGGAGCGATACCTATTTATCTACTTGCACTTTGATGTGCTTTCGAACTGCTAGGTTGGTAGGAGCTGGGACAGAGCAATGGGAGCTCACCCTGTCGCGGGGATTCGAACCACCGACCTTCTGATCAGCAAGTCCTAGGCTCTGTGGTTTAACCCACAGCGCCACATAGCATCTTGCTATTGTGCATGCTCTCGGATTTCTTGTGCATAGTCGTACACGCGAGACTACATTGACCCGGGTTGTCACACGCCATCCACCGGCATCACCCATGGGAAAAAACTATTTAAAATATTACAAGGCAAATTGCAGAATGGAGAGAGATGAGCAGAAAGGCATTGTGGCCGCTTAACAGTATCCACACCTCTCTTCTCGGCAGACCTCAATTAACACTTCTCCCACCATGTATCATGCCACCAAATGAACTGGCAACTGTTTGGCAAGTATCAGTAATGATGATTCCCAATTTTTTATCATACAAACTTCTCCTTGGATTTTAGCATTCCGAATTACCCGGTGTCTTTTCCGACAATGCCTTAGAAATCCTCAACTGGGAAAACGGGGAGCTCAACTGGGAGCTATTACAGTGGTACCTTTGGTTACGTACTTAATTCGTTCCGGAGGTCCGTTCTTAACCTGAAACTGTTCTTAACCTGAAGCACCACTTTAGCTAATGGGGCCTCCTGCTGCCGCTGCGCTGCCGGAGCACAATTTCTGTTCTCATCCTGAAGCAAAGTTCTTAACCCGAGGTACTATTTCTGGGTTAGCGGAGTCTGTAACCTGAAGCGTATGTAACCTGAAGCGTATGTAACCCGAGGTACCACTGTACTATGTGCATCCAAGTTTCCTTAATAGTGGAGACCGAGCGAGGATGCAAAAATCAGGTGACAGAGCTAATAGCTTTCTCCTTTAGATTTCCAAATGTAGACAGGGAATCTTCTTGGCGTTAAAGGCAAAGTAGAGTGATAATATATTAGAAAGTGCAATTCCCCCCCCCCTGCAGATTCCCAAATGTTGGAAAAGGGACCAAACCAAGCAGGAATATGGGAAGGTTTATGATGTTTGCTTTGTCTAGCTTCAGAATAGGCCTGGGATTGAATTTGAGGCCCGAGTATTCTTTTCTGGTGACATCCATCCGCCATGTTTTTTCTCCCTTTCCCCCTTCTTTCAGACTTGAATGGCAATTAGGAAAAGGTTAACAGAGTGTCTTTCTCCTAGGAATCCTCTTCCTCTTTTCAAAATAACGGCGTTAGCAAGAGAAAATCCCAGATTAGGCTAACAGGTAGAAGCGTGGTGAAGCCTTGGGAAATGCTGTTGGAAGTGGGGAGATTGGGAGAATCATCCCAGCGGGGGGCTAATACTCATCATTCGGAACTGCAGCTGAGACCCATTTGACTGACAGGCAGCCGGGAGCTGAAAGAGCAGCTCATATCCCACAACTGCTGGCATGCAGACTTGAAAGAGATTTATTTCAGGATAATTAGCCGGGAGTATTAAAGTGGCAGGAAAGGGGGGTGCAATTACTGTTTAGCAAACAGAATGGGGGGGGGAGGACTGCAGAGGGGGCTGGTGTAGGGGGCGGGAGGGGAGAGGGCCCAAAAGCAAGGGATTCCTGTGTCCCAGGTGCTTCAGGTAACATCGGGGATATAGCCAGGGGCTCTGAGCCTGTCTGGACCAGGCTGCGGGCAGCAGCCTGGAGTAAACAAGGAGCCAAGAGATGTGTGGTGAAGTAAGGAGAGGAAGAGAGTCGCTCAGGCCACATTTAGTGCCTTGGAAGAACAGTGGGGATGTAGATTCCAGCAATCAATCAATCAATCCATCAATCAATCAATCAATATTTGTTCAGGAGTTTGCTTGAACACCTTCTTTCACTCACTCACTCACTCATTCATTCGTTCTTTTTCTTCAGGGGTTTTTCTTAGTGGTAGCAGGGTGATTGCTTGTTTGCTGACTCAGCGGCAGCAGCAACTGTGTTAGGAAGGAATATCGGAAGCTGCCTTATCCTGAGCCAGACCATTGGTCCATGTATTTCACTCCTGGCAGAAGATTTCCAGGGTTTTTTCAGGCAAGGGACACCCACAGCCTCACCTGGAGCCTTACCATTGGGGACTGAACCTGAGACGTTCCGCACGCAATCCTGCATGTCAACAGATTGGCATCCATTTTGCATCCATGCAATTAATGCCATTCCTGGATACTGTGGGGAGGAAAATGCAGAAGCCTTTTCTAAATTAAAAAAATGGTGGTGAATATTCTGAGAAAATTCTGCAACGCGGCCTTCTTTTTCTAGCAGCCAGGTGAGGGAAAAAAGAAAGGTCTGTGACATTTTCTCAGAAAGATGTCGTTGGAGGGATTACAAACTAAGCTCTCCTTTCACACCCCCACCTCTGGTTTTAAGCTGAGTGGGTATAACTGTAAACGCCAGCGTGGTGTAGTGGTTAAGAGTGGTAGACTCATAATCTGGTGAACTGGGTTCGCATCCCTGCTCCTCCACATGCAGCTGCTGGGTGACCTTGGGTTAGTCACACTTCTCTGAAGTCTCTCAGCCCCACTCACCTCACAGAGTGTTTGTTGTGGGGAAGGAAGGGAAAAGGAGATTGTTAGTCGCTTTGAGACTCCTTAAGGGGAGTGATAAAGCGGGATATCAAATCCAAACTCTTATTATTATTATGATTACCCCTGAGAGCTTTTGCCAGCCTGGACGCAGTGGATGGTATCTGGCAAAGTTTTCCCTTAGCACAAGGACTTCCGCCTGCACAAAGGAACTTGTCTTTTACTTCCCTTCCCTTCCACTCCCTTCATCAGTTCTAGAGCAGATTGCTATGACGACTTAAGGCCACTTTCTTTGTTAGATACAACCCAGCATTATTACCTCTGGCCATTTTCTTCACGTAGTCTCATGAGTGACATTTATTTATTTTATTTATTTAATCCCATTTATATGCCACCTTTCCCTCCAAGGAGCTTAAGGCGGTTTGCAAGGTTACCCCCCTCCCCATTTTATGTCATCCCTTCCAAACATGTCGCCGCAGAAAACCGGGAGGTGCATCTTTCAGGATGTGCTCCCATGTGAGTTGCATGACCTGTGTGAGATCAAGGCACCCAAGAAACACACATTTTTGGATGGATGCTTGAGACCACGGCCCACAAAAATGAGATGTTGTTGTTTAGTCGTTTAGTCGTGTCCAACTCTTCGTGACCCCATGAACCAGAGCACGCCAGGCACATCTGTCTTCCACTGCCTCCTGCAGTTTGGTCAAACTCATGCTGGTAGCTTCGAGAACACTGTCCAACCATCTCGTCCTCTGTCATCACCTTCTCCTTGTGCCCTCCATCTTTCCCAACATCAGGGTCTTTTCCAGGGAGTCTTCTCTTCTCATGAGGTGGCCAAAGTATTGGAGCCTCAGCTTCAGGATCTGTCCTTCCAGTGAGCACTCAGGGCTGATTTCCTTAAGAATGGGTAGGTTTGTTCTTCTTGCAGTCCATGGGACTCTTGGGGCAGTTGAGGGATATGTTATCTTCGCTATGACTCTGGGAAGTAGGTTAGGCCAAGAGGCAGTCAGTGTCCCAAGGTCAGCCTTAGAGCTCCATGGCTAAGTGGGGATTCAAACTCAAGTGTCCCAGGTCCTAATCCAACACTCTAGCCCTGGCTTTCTCAGCCTTGCATCCCCACTTGTTCTTGAACTGGAACTCCCATCATCCTGGACCATGGGCCATGCTGGCTAGGAATGATGGGAGTTGTAGTTCAAGAAGAAGTGGGGACCCAAGGTTGAGAAAGGGCTGCTCCAACCATTATACCACATCGCCTCTTTTCCCCTCTCTGACATGTGGATGGAGTCTGGGGTCACAAGGAGGCTCAAACTATTTACATGGAAGTGTTTATCATCACTAATGCGAAGCAGACGCTTATGAGTGAAGGCGGATTAGCATTTTGGCCAGTGTACTTTTGACATTTGCATTACAAACCCAAATTAAGCAAATGCCACTTGAGGCCTTGTCTGCAAAAATGCCCTGTCTACAACTTTCCTTTCCTTTCCAAAAACAGAACTCTTTTGTAATGACTCCAAGTGCCAAACAAAAATTGACTGTGGCAGGTTTTGGACCAATTCCGCCTCTCCCCACATTGGCCCAGATAAATCTTGCTCAGTTACATCTTGGCAGTGGCTGGCATGGAATGCGCAGAAATCAGACAATGCCAGGAAACATCAGAGGTCTTCAGTAGTGTAAATCCCCTGTCAAGTGTTCATCCACGCAACTACCAGGAAGCAGAGCCATGCATCCTGGCCTCATCAGGGCAACCCCATGTCGGAGCAGACTTCTGCACCGGAGAACCCTACACCTGAGCAGTTATTCAACAATCACCTGCAAAATGATTGGGACTACCAATCATGCAGGTGTGCCAATTGCAGGGAAGCCTATGCATGTAGACCTCACTGTTCCAGACATTCACATCAACGTGCAGACGTCCAAAGACGGCCATGTGCTCCCTGTTTCTTCCCAAAGGCCAGGGCAGCTGCTGGTGCTAAACTATCTCCCCAGCCACAGATGGCAGTGGTTGACTAGACCACGAAGAAACTGCCCTCCTATTACGCTATGTGAATTGTGTCTCAGTGGCTGGTTTGCAAAATTCGAGAGAGCTTATGGTTGCTTGATATGGCAATGGCATTCCTTCTGCAGTTGCAGGAGAGCAATGGCATCCATCCTCTGAATGGGCCAGCGACATCAGCAGGCCGCAATCGGCAACAAGAAAACAGAGAGAGAATATTTCTCCTCCTAGATAGCCCATCTGTTTAGAGCGTGGTGCTGGTAATGCCAAGGTTGCATTTCTGATCCTACGGGTTGGACTAGATGGTTCTCGGAATCCCTTGCAACTCTGCAATTTTATGATTCTATGATTCCTATGAATCTGTCCTAAATCCTTCCCCACATTTTGGCAGGGGCGAGCTTCCTCTACCCCCGTGCACAGCTCTCTCTTTTTGCCATCTTCGTAAGACTCAGGGAAGTCATCGATAGTCAAGGTGGAAAGCGAAGTGACAGTGATTTCTGATGCTGGAATGAATGGCGCCTACTTTGTAAACAAAGACGGTGATTTCTGAAAAGGCATCCTCTCTTTTTCTCCTTTTCCCTAGAGTGTTCTTACAGTGCCTCGGTTCACTTGCATGGCTGCTGCGTGTCCCACCCCCCTCCCACGGCCATTAGGAGCGCCACAAGAATACTAAAACGGCCGGCCGTGCTCATTGCTGGTTTTGTTCTATAAGCTCTGGGCCATTGAAAGACAACAGAAGACTCAGCCCAGGTGTTCCTGCTTGGCACTATAATGGATGCAAATTGATATGATCTGGAGGTAAAGGATATTAACATCCTCAGACCTTCCTCAGGCACACTGCCAGAGCATTGCCAGGAGAGAGTGGGCAAAGCGGCGCGAGATTATTTGCTATCCAGGACACCTCACAACAAGAGCTCTTATTACAGGACTGGGCTGCGAGGCAGGTGTTCTTACATCGTACAAGAGAATAAATAAGGAGTTGAATGGACAGACAAGATGGACTGCTTGTGTTATTGATTTAGCATGGCCAGCTGACGGGAGAGCGCTGTGCCCTCTGTTATTTATTTCCACAAGGTACATCTTTCTCCAAACTGAATCATCTTTGATTTTGACCACACACAAAAAAGAAGAAGAAGAAAGGGGAATGGGAGACACACAAAAAAGCAGGAATTTTTAGACGAAGCAGAATCGTATCTCTGTCCATCTCTCAAGCTGGATTGACTTTGCTACCCATTTTTTGTGGCACTGAAATGAAGGCGAGGACGGTGCCTCGAACACAATTTTTTCCATCCTCCCTGTTTAAATACGCCGCATGTCAGTCAAAACGAAGTTTGAGGCACATTATAATTACAAAATATATCCCCGGTTTATAATCAGTCTTGTTTGTTATAGGGGATTGGAACAGTGAGAGCCGGCTCGAGATGTAATCCTGAGAACTAGCCGCATGGTGGTTTTAATATGTGTGCTAAGGAAAAATACACTGTCAGTTTCGAAACGGGTAAATAAGGGAGCGCCAGTCTAATGAAATATCATTTCATAAAGTGGGGGGGGGCAATCCTGGGCATTTGCATATACAGGAATTCAGGCAAAGGGTGGTGTGATATATAGAGAGGGAAATGCAGTGAAGCCCAGGTGGAAAATACATCATCAATTCAGAAAACTAGAGATTTCAGTTAAATGTAGTCCACACACCAGGGGTGCTGTTAGCTACATAAGGTAAAGGTAAAGGGACCCCTGACCATTAGGCCCAGTTGTGACCGACTCTGGGGTTGCGGCGCTCATCTCGCTATATTGGCTGAGGGAGCCAGCGTACAGCTTTCGGGTCATGTGGCCAGCATGACTAAGCTGCTTCTGGTGAACCAGAGCAGTGCACAGAAACGCCATTTACCTTCCCGCCAGAGTGGTACCTATTTATCTACTTGCATTTTGAAATGCTTTCGAACTGGTAGGTTGGCAGGAGCAGGGACCGAGCAACGGGAGCTCACCCCGTCGCGGGGATTTGAACCGCCGACCTTCTGATTGGCAAGTCCTAGGCTCTGTGGTTTAACCCACAGCGCCACCCGTGTCCCCGTTAGCTACATAGAGAGCCCCGATATAGTTTTGCGTCGCATCTTCATTGAACTGTAAGAGGTTCAAAGCATCCTTCATAGCAGGGGTAGGGAACCTCCAGCCTATGGGGCAAATGTGGCCAACCACATGCCCTGAGCACTTCCAGCAACTGCCATCTTGAAGCACTGCTGCCTCCAGTTGTGAGAGCAGAACTACCTGACTTTTAGAAGCCATCTAAATACAGCCATGTATAGGGAAGTTTTTAATGTTTGATGTTTCATACTGTGCTTAATGCTTTTAATTTGTTGGAAGCAACCCAGTCAGATGGGCAACATCATCATCATGATCATCATCATCATGATGTCAATGTTAGTAGCCTTCGATAGCCCTCTCCTCCATGAACATGTATAATCCTTATTTAAAGCCATCTAGGTGGACTTCAAGTCATTGCTTCCTGCGGAAGCGAGTTCCATGGTTTTCAAAAAGTTCACAGAAGAAGATTTCAACCGCCAGTCACCCCTAGTTGCATGTAAAGGTAAAGGTAAAGGTAAAGGGACCCCTGACCATTAGGTCCAGTCGTGACCGACTCTGGGGTTGCAGCGCTCATCTCGCTTTATCGGCCAAGGGAGCTGCTGTACAGCTTCCGGGTCATGTGGCCAGCATGACTAAGCCACTTCTGGCGAAACCAGAGCAGCGCACGGAAACGCCGTTTACCTTCCCTCTGGAGCGGTACCTATTTATCTACTTGCACTTTGATGTGCTTTTGAACTGCCAGGTTGGCAGGAGCAGGGACCGAGAAACGGGAGCTCACCCCGTCACGGGGATTCGAACCGCCGACCTTCTGATTGGCAAGTCCTAGGCTTTGTGGCTTAATCCATAGTGCCACCCGCGTCCCTCTAGTTGCATGATTCCCTGGTAAATGCCCCTGTTGTGGGATGTGCCTTGACCAAAGTTTGGCACAAGATATCACTAAATTAAACTACCTTGTTGCTTTTCCAAAACATTTGTCATATATTTTGCAGAGGGTTGTCCTCTTGACAGCCGTGTGTCCTACTTTACACTCCTCTGCTTGAGAAGTCGTCTGAGGACATTCATGTTTTTAGGAATAAATCGTGGCCACTCCCCATTGGGACTGGTGGGGCCGGAGCCCAACAGCAGGTGGCGCCAGAGGCAATGGCAGGCAGGGCCCACTCACAGAATCATAGAGTTGGAAAAGATCCCAAGGGTTGTCTAGTCCAATCGCCCTCGATGCAGCAACAACAGCATCTAGTTTTGTCCCAACCTCCCCTCTGCAGAGTTTGGCAAGGGCATCATGGAGAAGAGTGATAAAGAAGCTAAGAAGCAGTGCCTCCTTCAGGGGAATTTCCTCCATATGTGGTGGACTTGTATTAAGGTGGAAGCCTTCTGGGATTTAATATACAATGAATTAAAAAAGGTTTTTAAATATAATTTCAGTTTTAAAAAAAATAGAGGCTTTCTTGCTGGGTCTAATTGGAGAGAAAAAATTTTTTAAAGATGTAAATTTGTTTATGTGTGCCACAACGGCTGCAAGGATACTTTTGGCTCAGAAATGGAAACAGCAGGCTCTTCCAACATTGGAAGAATGGTGGATAAAGATGATAGAATACTTAGAGTTGGCAAAGCTGACGGGGAAGATCCGGAATCGGCACAATGAACTGCTTCAAAAGGACCGGAGCAAATTTATATTTTATATGAAAGAAAATTGTAAACATTTGAAAACGTTTGTAGGTTTCAGCTGAAATGTTTTGTAATGTGAATATAAGGAGATGATTTACATATAATGAGGTGAAATGTTAATAGGAAGATAGAAAGTAAAAAGGGGGTTATAGAGATGCTAAGAATTTAGTAAAGACGTCCGGAAGTCAGAAAGAGGGAGGGAAGGAAGTCGGTGCTCAGTCGAGCAATGTTTAAGGTTATTGTTGTATGTAGTGTTGTATGCTGTATTGCTTTTAACACTTGATTGGAAGCCGCCCAGAGTGGATGGGGAAACTCAGCCAGATGGGCAGGGTATAAATAAGAAATTAGTAGTAATAGTAGTAGTAGTAGTAGCAGTAGTAGTAGTAACAAAATGTGATTACGATAAATATGGAAAACTCAATAAAAATTAAATTTTTTAAAAAAAGAAGCAGTGCCTCTCTCTGGTCTGTTTCTAGGTAGGAAGCAGGGGTGTCAACTTTCTGCCCACATTGGGGGGGGGCACACAACAATAACAATAATCATAATTCCAGTTACAGATAGGTAGCCGTGTTGGTCTGCCATAGTCAAAACAAAAAAAAAAAATTCCTTCCAGTAGCACCTTAAAGACCAACTAAGTTAGTTCTTGGTATGAGCTTTCGTGTGCATGCACACTTCTTCAGATACACTGAAACAGAAGTTGCCAGATCCTTCTATATAGTGAGAAGGTGGGGAGGGGTATTACTCAGAAGGGTGGTGGGAATGGGTGATTGGCAGATAGTGTGCATGCACACGAAAGCTCATACCAAGAACTAACTTAGTTGGTCTTTAAGGTGCTACTGGAAGGAAAAAAAAAATTTGTTTTGAATAATCATAATAATGATGTCCCTATTTTCATCAGAGACATGTACCTGGACAGCAGAGTGAGCAGGCACACAGGTTACCAGATCACAGTCTTGTTCCTCAGCACAGTGGGGTGGACTGTATTTCTGTTTAAATGACGGTCCTTCTTTCCAAATGTTCATTATATGCATAACAGCTGTGCAAATCTGTTCCCTCTCTTTATGGAGCAATGCATTTCCTCTTTCCCGCCAAGGGAGGAGCAGGCCGTCTACTTTGGCAGGCGGGGCTGGCTGGCTTCTTGCGCATCATGCCTCGTAGACGTTGCCCTGAGTCGTCCCCGGGAAGCGCTGCCGACGAACTTCCATTTCATTAATACAGAAATATATGCGCTTGCTTCAGGCGCTGCCAAAGTGAGCCGCTCTCTCATGTATGTTGCCACTCTGGTCTAATAAAATGTGAAAGTCTAATTGTATTAGCAATTTCCCTTCCGATTATATTAATATGCATCATGCTCGTATCCATTTGCTCTAATGCGACATGAAAGGCAGTAATGTGATTACTTTGCTTTATGATTATGGTGAAAAGGTGTGTCCCTGTTTAGGTGTGCAATTTATTTAGTTGCAGCGGTGGGGACACAACACATCCATCGTATGGATTTAATGGCTTCAAGTAGGCCTTGGTACCTAAACACAAAAATGGAAGCCTTGATTAACCCCTTGTTTTGTTTTGTTTTGTTTTGTTTTGTTTTGTTTTGTTTTGTTTTGTTTTGCTACCACATCTGGAAATGTGAGGTGGTTGCTGGGTGTTGTTGGTCCCAAGTTAGATTTCGTTTTCTCCAAATGTTGTTCGCAGAACATTCCCTCCAGGCACACATTCAAATGTGGCAATATACACACAGGAGTCGCCAAACATTTGGGGCAGCGGATTCATTTGGGATTTTGTGGTAATGTTGTGGGCCCCAGCTTAGGGTGGGGCTGTAGCAGAACCCAAAATGGCTGCCGTTCAGAAATGGAGGAGAGGCTGAGCCAGGGCAAAAAGAAACTGGGGAGAATAAACAGTCTCTCATAAATGATGGGCTTTTGAGGAGATATTCACTGAGACATTTCACGGGCACCAGAGGAGGTACCAGGGCACCTACAGGGCCTTTATTGGTAAACACCTGACACAATGTCCAATCTTTTCTTTTCTTTTCTTTTCTTTTCTTTTCTTTTCTTTTCTTTTCTTTTCTTTTCTTCTCTTCTCTTCTCTTCTCTTCTCTTCTCTTCTCTTCTCTTCTCTTCTCTTTTCTTGGCATCTGCCCAAATAAAATTTCCTGGCAGTTGCTAAAATGAACACAACTCAAACAACTTGAGTTTGGATTTTTTAAAATAATACAGTGGTACCTCAGGTTAAGAACTTAATTCGTTCTGGAGGTCCGTTCTTAACCTGAAACTGTTCTTAACCTGAAGCACCACTTTAGCTAATGGGGCCTCCTGCTGCCGCCACGCGATTTCTGTTCTCATCCTGAAGCAAAGTTCTTAACCCGAGGTACTATTTCTGGGTTAGTGGCGTCTGTAACCTGAAGCATCTATAACCCGAGGTACCACTGTAATAATAATAATAATAATA
Organism: Podarcis filfolensis; assembly: GCF_964270895.1. Classification (NCBI taxonomy): domain Eukaryota; kingdom Metazoa; phylum Chordata; class Lepidosauria; order Squamata; family Lacertidae; genus Podarcis; species Podarcis filfolensis. The sequence continues at coordinate 113,383,011 of NC_139606.1, forward strand.
ATAATAATAATAATAATAATAATAATAATAATAATGGGATGCTTCCTATCTGCCCTTGCTGTCGTTCAGGACAAAGGCAAGCCTGTGTTCAGTTTCCCAGCTGCAAGCCCCGTCCCAGAGGCCCTGGCAGGAAGCGGATTCCCCCGAAGGGCACCTGAAAGACTTCCTGCTCCTTGCGATTTATCATCATCACCAACCCTCCCCCACGATTCCCTAAGAATGAAATCATAATCGGATAGGTTAATTCCGATAATTAAGGAGAGCTTAAGCTGGTGCGCAGGACTGAACTGTTGTGGGGGTGGGCCTGGAATGGTTGTTTGATGTGAAAGTCAATGATTGAATTATTCAAAGAGAGCGATTCTCAAAATGATAATTTCATATTTTACCTAACTGATTGTGATTTATTATACCGGGGGCCCCGTTAGCACTTTGCAGCTGTTAGGAGAGCCTGTCTGAGCTTCCTCTCTCTGGCGTCGCTTTTTTTGATTTGGACATTAATATCTCCATTACGGTTGGAAGTTAAAATGAACTATCTTAACCCAAAGGTTTTCTTTCTCTGCCATCCCTCTGGAGGTTATTACTTGGTTAGACTGGGCACTTTACACTTCCCAAGTGTCGGAGGAAAGAGAGAGATTGCCTTCGCTGTTTGGTTCCTGTAATACATGAAAGCATACCTTTATTATCTCTTCAGTTTCAAGCTTTCTATTTTCCTCTTTTAATTTTTTCTCCTTTGCCTTGATAGTCCTAAATGATCTGATTCAGATAAGGAACCACTTAAAACTCTCTGTGTCCCTATTTTCCAGGGACAGTCCTGCATTTACAGAAGGCATCCCCATTCCTGATTTGAACCCAGAATGTCTGCTTTTCCGTAAGGTAAAGGTAAAGGGACCCCTGACCATTAGGTCCAGTCGTGACCAACTCTGGGGTTGCGGTGCTTATCTCGCTTTATTGGCCATGTGGCCAGCATGACTAAGCCGCTTCTGGCAAACCAGAGCAGCGCACAGAAACGCCGTTTGCCTTCCCGCCGGAGCGGTACCTTTTTATCTACTTGCACTTTGACATGCTTTCAAACTGCTAGGTTGGCAGGAGCAGGGACCGAGCAATGGGAGCTCACCCCATCGCGGGGATTCGAACCACCGACCTTCTGATCAGCAAGCCCTAGGCTCTGTGGTTTAACCCACAGTGCCACCCGCGTCCCTGTTCCTTAGGACATCCCTAAGTTCATCGGAGAAATGTTGGTGGGTGTGGAGTTATCCGACCCCTGAGCCAAGGACAGAAGTAACTATACAACCTTTAGAAGCCATCTGAAGGCAGCCCTGTATAGGGAAGTTTTAAAATGTTTAATGTTTTATTATTTATATATATATATATATATGTTGGAAGCCGCCCAGAGGGGCTGGCGTATAAATAATAAAATCTTTATTAGTATTATTAGCATTATTATGGAATAGGACGCCCCTATTTTCATCAGAGAAATGTTGAAGAGTATGCTGCTTCCAGCCAAGACAGAACAGTCTCCTCATTAAGTGGGTTATAGTTCAGACTTCTTCTTTGGCGATCACTCGTAGCCGAGTAAGATTGTCTCCCATAAACACGGTCTTAACAGTGAGTCCGTAAGTGACTGTGGAGGCCAGTTCTGGATCCACACATCCTTCCACAGTGGGGACATGGGTTTCTGGGCAGGAGTTGATCATGCTGAGGGTTTGCCAAGCGTGCCTTCCTCTTAGCACATTTCTCCCTTTCGTCCTGAGTTTGAGCGGCTTCAAAGCTCATGACACCTTTGGTAAAGTTTGGAAGAAGCCTGTGTGTGAATTCATTTTATGTGTGTAGATCAGTGCATAGTCTTCACAGTAAGGCTCTATTCCAATGGCATGAGTAGTTACGGCAACCAGCCTTCATCTGCAGCCTTCATCTGCCTTCACAGCCGTTGTAACATACCTCTTGTTATCTTCTGCCTGTTGAGGACTTTTTGGGTCATTCTTTGTCTAGCTCCTCCCCTTTGACTTTACCGCCTTGGGTGACCCAGCTGGGAGTACGAGACTCCCGACGGCTTCTCTCACAAGGGTCATAGGAACATGAAAGCCCACTCACCACAACAAGGTGATGATCCAGTTTGGGCTTAGAAGCAGGGCAGGCATGTGTGTGAATGGCCACCCCATATCCAGATGTGGTCCCTGGGGCCTCTCCAACAGGCCCACAACTTCCCCTCCACCACTTCAGTAGGGTTTGGGGAGGGGAGGGAGTTAACAAACTTCAGACCTGAAAAGCTGGGTGTAATGTCTCAGCTCTGCATTGCGCGATTCTCAACCCACCCAGACACACAAACAGGACCAGTCAGCGCTACAGTCATACCTCGGGTTACAGAAGCTTCAGGTTGTGATTACCGGAATGGGTTACTTCCACGTTTCGGCAGTCGCGCATGCGCAGAAGCACCAAATTGCAACCTGCATGGTTGCGAACATGCATCCGGCACAGATCACGTTCGCAACCCGAGCGTCCACTGTACAGTCGCGCATGCGCAGAAGTGCCGAATTACATCCCTCGCATGCGCAGATGTGCAGCTGTGGGTTGCGAACGCTGCGGCTTGCGAACGTGCATCCCACACGGATCATGTTCGCAACCCGAGCATCCACTGTACAGTAATACCAATAGAAGTACTAGCATTTGAGACCATTAATGTGCATGGAACTTTGCAGAGTAGCATAAACTTGTAAACCGCCCTGTGATCTTCAGATGAAGGGCATTATACAAATTTAAGAAATAATAATAGACTTAGATAATATGTTCCTTCTCCTAAGAATTTGCAATCTAGATACTAGCAGTATAGGAGACAAGCAGGCAGAAGCGCCGAATCGCAACCCGCTCGTGTGCAGACATGCCGCTTTGGGTTGCGAACGCTGCAGGTTGCGAATGTGTATCCCGCACGGATCACGTTTGCAATCCGAGTGTCCACTGTATCTATTTAAAGAGGTATCACACCACTTTAAGCAGCCATGGTTTCCCTCGCCCAAAGGAATCCTGGGAAGTATAGTTTGTTCAGGGTGCTGAGATTCCTTAGGAAACCCTCTCACAGCCTAGAATTCTCAGAGCGCCCTAGGAATAGGGATTGGCTGTTCAACCACTCTGAGAATTGTAGAGCCGAGGGTGGAATAGCGGGGGAGGGAGTCTCCTCAAAACTCCCAGCCACCCTTAACAAACGACACCTCCCAGGGATCTGGTTGGCCACTGTGAGGACAGGATGCTGGACCAAAGGGGCCATCGGCCTCATCCTGCACACTCTTCTTGTGTTCTCATGTGTCTTATGGACAGGAGAATACCTACAAATAGAGGAATCTTAATCTCAGGGTCGTCGATTCGAGCCCCACCTTGGACAAAAGGATTCCTGCATTGCAGAGGTCCAACGAGATCACCCTTGTGATCCCTTCCAACTCTACCATTCTATCCCATGACCACCCTCTATAAAGGAGGGTACATGACCACCCTAAGTCTTGCTCAGTGGGGAAATGGCAAGGGAATTAAAATGATGATGATTAGGAAAACCACACGGCTACCATCATTAACTTTCCGCCCCACCGCCCCCCGCTCTCGAAAAAAAACCCAAACCCCTGATTTTTTTACTTCCTCTTCTCAACGTGACATTGATACACACACATATATATTACAATTTTAGTCAGCGGCGGAGGAAGCAACTCGAGCACCCTCAGTGGGGACAGCCAGGGCGGCCCACCCCCACCGCACCCTCCTTCCTCCGCCCCGATTATACACATAGCAGTAGAGGAGAGACCACCAGAGCCTTGTGACACTTGTGGGGCAGTATCTGATCAGTGATAGCCTGGCCATGCACTGGTACCACGAGGCAGGATTACTGTACTGAGCTCTTTGTGGGGCTGCCCTTGGACCTGGTGCAGATCGCTGATGGGGGCACCTGGCTGACAACATGTGACCCCATTGTTGATTACTGAGTTGATTTGCAGGAGTGCCTTTGGTCATTCCCCAAGCTTGCAAGGTTCATTTGACAACAAGAAGCACACCTTGGCTTCTGAAATCAACAGGGTGGGAAAACGCAACAGCAGCGCAACTTAGGTAATTAATTAATTACGCAAGTTACGTAATTTCACCACAGCAGACAATGAGACAAGAGAGGTTCGGAGGGTGGCAACAAGAGAACGGGGCCTTCTCTTCAGTGGCTCCCCGTCTGTGGAATGCTCTCCCCAGAAAAGTTCACCTGGCGCCTTCATTATACACCTTTAGGCGCCAGGCAAAAATGTTCCTCTTTAACCGACTTACATCCTATGCCCTTTTAAAATGTTTTTTTTGGGGGGGTATTGGGTTGCTGTTTTTATTTTTGTTAGGTATTTGTGGTTTAATATCTTGATTTTATTCTGTGAACCACCCTGAGACCCCCGGATATAGGGCAGTATATAAAGAAAGAAAAAAGGGAAAGAAGCGATTTTTGGTAGAAGACGAACTGTAGGAGAAGGGAATCAGTGTTGCATGTGACCCAAAACAGGGTGAACTGGAAAACACTGCTTACTTACATCCCAACTATTGCCACTGAATAGTAGAATTAGAATTTTAGAATGCGCAAAATTTCAGAAGAGATTCCAAAGCAGAATCTAGCATGATTTGGAGTTGGGGCTTCTCAGGAGAAACACCTGAGTCTTTTTTTCCTTTTTGCGGGGGGTCGGACGGGGGGAAGCTAAAATAACTTTGCTAGCCCAGTGAAATTTCTCCGGAAAGCTCTGCACATGCCATTGCCACCATCAGATTTCGCCCAAAAGAACATTCACCATGAAGTCGGGGTAATCCCACTTCAGGAGAAACATCTAAGTGATTTTTGCGAGACCGGCGAGATTTATCCAGAGAGAACTGCACTTTCCTACGCGGAGCTCACAAACCAGCAAAACAAAAATATTTCTGATGAGGTTGCCAACTATGCACAGACAACAAAACCTCGCTATCGAAAGTTCTCTGAGAGTACTTAAAAGTCGAACAAGGCAAAACCCCAATGAATATGCCTTAAAGCAAGAGGTCATTGCAGGCTGAATAGAGGAACTCTCCTGACACATCTCAAATAAATGGCAGGAGGCTTGCGCTTGAAAGAAATGAGTGTCTCTTCTACCGACGGTTGCAAATCTTGCCACGCTGGGAGAGGGAAAAAGGGACATTATGCACAGGCAGGAGTTGAAGCAATTAATCCTTTACTTAAAGAATAATAAGCAGCCAGATTTTTTTCCACCCTGGAAGTGGGAACAAGGTAAAAGGGGTTAAAAACTAAAAGCAAGGACAGCAGACACCAATTAACAGAATGCTAATTGACAATTTCCCCAAGACTCCCTGAAACATGCCAGACCTATTTCCCCAATTGCTAATTAAATCAAACTGCACACACAATACTAATTTCCCGAACTTTGGGAAGCTCAGGCGACAAATCAGATGTGAAACTAACTTAAGCATGTTGTCAAAGTCCAGCGAGAAAAAAGGAGAGGGAGGGTGAAGAAAATGGAAGGGTGGGTGGGTGGGGTTTAATAAAATGGAAAAAAAAATTATTCTGATTAGGTGAGTTATGACTCTCACGTGTTTCCAGGTATTATGGGCAAAGGGGGGGGGAGAGAAATGACTGGGGCATTCCCCCAGTTCTATTTAGGGTAATTTATCAAATTGTTCTCCCTCTCTGTCAGTATGTGGGGTTGCATCCAATGTAGCGCTGAGTAACTTGCTGCATCAGTGCAAGGATGCTCGCTCACACAACTGAACTTTCCTCCCTCTCCTCATTCTGTGTGTCTCTAAATCTGTTCTGGGCATTCCCTGTGTTAAGTTGAGGGTGAACATATCAGATGACACAGCGATTCTTCAAACAGCTCTTGTTTATTCACAGGCCAGAACAGAACTGAACTGAAGGGTTCAGCCAGCCTGCTTATATAGAGCTCCAGTACAACGTAACTGTAACAACTTTCTGTAACTATCCAATCACTGAACGTCACTTTCAATCCCTTATTTGCATATGTGGACCTGAACTATCTACAGTATCCCCCTGCTGGCCCAGGGTGAGAACTTCAATACATAACACCCTGGCTCTCTGGAGCAGATTTGGAGAAGGTGCAAGGTACACATGGCGGAGTAAGGTGGGGTGGAAGTCTCTGAGTTAGAGATCACCCATGCAATCCTTAACGTGATCTACCTGCCCCTTCCGATTTTGTCTCCTATACTGCTAGTATCTAGATTGCAAATTCCTAGGAGAAGGAACATATTATCTAAGTCTATTATTATTTCTTAAATTTGTATAACGCCCTTCATCTGAAGACCACAGGGAGGTTTACAAGTTTATGCTACTCTGCAAAGTTCCATGCACATTAATGGTCTCACATGCTAGTACTTCTATTGGTATTACTTTACAGTGGACGCTTGGGTTGCAAACGTGATCTGTGCGGATTGCACGTTCGCAACCCGCAGCATTCGCAACCCGCAGCTGCGCACACACGGGTTGTGATTCGGCGCTTCCGGTACTTCCGGGTTTTGGCAGTCCGTAACCTGAAAAAATGCAACCTGAAGCATCTGTAACCCAAGGTATGACTAATATATTATAACTACAATCAGGGCAGAGGGAGGGGGTGCGGTGACTGCGGGTCACCCTGGGTGTCACCACTGAGGGGGGTGACAAAATGCCAGGCGGCACTCACCGCAGGGCCTGCAGTGGGGCCGAGCCATGCGTGTCTCCTGGGAGAGACACAGTGGCTTGGGCAAACGCTGGCTCCACACTGCCCAAACGGTCCGCCCTCTGCCTCTCCCCCCCCCCAGCTGTAGGGCGGCTGAGTGGAAGGAGGCAGACAGACTCCAGAGGCCCAGCGGTGTGCCCTGCCCCTATGGGCAGCTCACCCCACCCCTGGGCGCACCGCCCTAGGCACCCAAGCGGCTTCCTCCGCCGCTGTGTACGATGCAAATATTGTAGGACCTTTCACTGGAGCAAGGCTGTTTAGATGCGGCATTTTTAACATGCATGCATTCAAACAGACCTCAGCACTTAACATCCCAACTGACTTAAATAATAAATTATTATTATTGTATTGTTTTTAACACTCGATTGGGAGCTGCCCAGAGTGGCTGGGGAAACTCAGCCAGATGGGTGGGGTATAAACAAATTATTATTATTATTATTATTATTATTATTATTATTATTATTATTACTTGATGGCATGGAAAACCTGCAACACCTTCCGTTTCTTTCTTAATCGTTGCCGGCTCCATTTTGTCCCAAGCATATTACCAGGGGCTGAAAATAGAAGCAGCAAAGTACTCTCTCTCTCTGAAAACCCCTGCAGACGTTTGCCCATGCCGCAAGACCCACCATGCTCTCCAACACAATTAGCTGCCTTGGCTCAAGAGAATCTCTGGGCTGGGAGTCCTGGGGAATGATGGGTCAACCCTGACGGGGATTGGCAAGGCGCAGGACGGGGGAACTTCAACAGTTCTCCAAAGGCTCTGTCCTTGCCACTGCTATTAACCTTTCCTTCCGGCGAGCACCAAAAACAGAGTGCGGTTTTTGCAAACAGAAACCAGGAAAGGGGTGCGGAGACAATTATATTAGAGGGGAAGGGGAGAGCCTAATACGGACTCTGCATGTTAACCAAGTAGTGGCAAGAGATTCCCGTTCAAAGCTGGCGTCTCCTCAGTCATTTATGCCGTTGTGTCCAGCTATGACAGAGAGGGTTAGAATTCATTAGTGCAGGAAGGGAATATTAATTAATTGTTAATTATTATTAATTTAGAGCAGGAGCCTGCAGAGTGTCTGATTGGGATTAGTGCATTGCATGTAAATGGCCTTGTGAGAGTCAACAGAACATTTTTTATGTGGAACAATATAAATGTGGGTGAATGCGCTGTTGTTGGGGGCCAGTGGTTTTTGATGGTGTGCATAGTTTTGAAGAGCACTGAGGCGCATAAGAACATAAGGAGATGTTGCAGGATCAACCCAAATGCCCATCTAGTCCAGCATCCCGCTCTCACGGTGACCAAGAAGACAGAACCATAGAATTGGAGAATTGGAAGGGGTCCTGAGAGTCATCTAGTCCACCCCACCCCCTGCAATGCAAGAATCTTTTGCCCAACGTGGGGCTTGAACCCACAGTGCTGACATTCAGAGTCTCCTACTCTACCAACCGAGATGTTTCTGAGAAGCCTACAAGCAGGACCTGGGCACAACAGCCCTTTCCATCTTGTGATACCCAGAGACAGAGTTATTCTTAGATACTGTGGCGCACCAATCTCGCTTCTTCTTTTGTGTATATACCGTATTTTTCGCTCTATAAGATGCACCAGACCATAAGACGCAGCTAGGAGGGAAACAAGAAAAAAATATTCTGAATCGCAGAAGCCAGAACAACAAGAGACATCGCTGCGCAGTGAAAGCAGCGATCCCTCTTGCTGTTCTGGCTTCTGGGATAGCTGCGCAGCCTGCATTCGCTCCATAAGATGTACACACATTTCCCTTTACTTTTTAGGAGGGAAAAAGTGAGTCTTATAGAGCAAAAAATATGGTAATTTTTATTAACTTTTCTGTTTTACAATTTAAAGCACTCATTTTCACATCCTTAAAATATCAATGATTTCCCATCTTCTCTTTCCATGGTTCATTTTGCATATCATAAACCCCTGCATATTTTACAGAAACTATACCATTCGGTATTCCATTATTACATCCATCATAACTTATTTACACTGTTGAATTTATCTTAATGCTGCCAGCATTTTCAGCTGCACACAGTTGTTTCCCATATATTCAATAAACGTTTTCCAATCTTCTCTAAACGTATGTTCTTCTTGTTCTCTTATTCTGTATGTTAAGTCTGCAAGCTGTGCATATTCTGTCAATTTAAGCTGCCATTCTTCTTTGGTTGGGACCTCGTTCGTTGTCCATTTTGGGGCTAACAAAATACAGGCCACAGTAGTGGCGTACATAAATAACCTTTTTTTGACACCTGGAAATTTCAGTCTGAATTATCCCCAACAGAAAAGACTCTGGGGGGGGGGTTGGGGGGGACACTTTTAAACATTTTTTTCAATGCATTATGGATCATTTCCCAATACTCTTTTACCCTTTTACAAGCCCACCACATATGAAAGAACATTCCCTCAACCCCTTTTCATCTCCAGCACTGATTCAGTCCTATACATCTTAGCAAGCCTACTTGGAGTTAAATACCACCTGTAAATCATTTACAAGTAGTTCTCCTTCAAAGAACATGCTGTGAACTTCAAATCACTTTTCCAGAGATTTTCCCAGAGGTTAAAATCTATATTGTGACCTATATCTAATGCCTATATCTATTTAACAAGCTCGTCTTTTGTTTCCCACTCTAGTAACAAATTATACATTTTGGACAAAAGACAAACACCAACCTCTAGGTTGTGATGTCTCACCCCAGGGTCCCAGCTCTCTCCCAGGGTTCAGTTTCCTTCATTCCAAGGTCACTGGAGACTGTTGTGTCTTTAGGGTATATGGTTTTATTTACACATATATACAACCTCAGCAGGGTCGCGGGTGGCGCTATGGGTTAAACCACAAAGCCTAGGGCTTGCCGATCAGAAGGTCAGCGGTTCGAATCACCGCAACAGGGTGAGCTCCCGTTGCTCGGTCCCTGCTCCTGCCAACCTAGCAGTTCGAAAGCATATCAAAGTGCAAGTAGATAAATAGGTACCACTCTGGCGGGAAGGCAAACGGCGTTTCTGTGTGTTGCTCTGGTTCGCCAGAAGTGGCTTAGTTATGCTGGCCACATGACCCGGAAGCTGTACGCCGGCTCCCTTGGCCAATAAAGCGAGATGAGCGCCACAACCCCAGAGTCGGCCACGACTAGACCTAACGGTCAGGGGTCCCTTTACCTTTACCTATTCCATAATAATAATTTTATTATTTATACTCTGCCCATCTGACTGGGTTGCTGCAGCCTCTCTGGGCAGCTTCCAGCATATATAAAAACATATAACAATATTAACATAAAAACTTCCCTATACAGGGCTGCCTTCATATGTCTTGTAAAGATTGTGTGTGTGTGTGTGTGTGTGTGTGTGTGTGTCTGTCTGTGTGTGTGTGAGAGAGAGAGAGAGAGAGAGAGAGAGAGAGTGTAACGTTTTTCATAATATTTTTATTTTTCCTGTTTTTCATTTTACAATGTTTCTACAACAAAAATTACATCTAAGCAAAAAAACACACCATTTTATTCAACTTCCATCCCCGCCTCTCTGCGGTTCCTTATTTTATATCACAATCTTACCACATAACCAATTCCAACCTATTTATAAATTTAATCATTTTGCTCTCTATAAGTTATTTTTTTACTGCTCGGGTTTATATCAATCCTGCTAACGTTTTTAATTGTTTGCAGTTTGTCTTCATATATACAACAAATTTTCCTCATTCTGTTAAAAAAATAGTCTCTCATCGTGATCTCTTATTCTTCCTGTAAGTTTTGCCATCTCTGCGTATTCCATCAGCTGGGGCTGTTTCTGATTTTATAGCTCGGGGGGGTCACATAACTCCATACTCTCCAACATTTCTCCGATGAAAATAGGGACGTCCTGAAGAAAAGAGGGGCATTCTGGGATCAAATCAGAAACAGGGACAGCTTCTGTAAATCCAGGGCTGTCTCTGGAAAAGAGAGACACTCCTATAGGTACCGCTCTTTTCAACTCTCTGCACTCTAAACAAACTACAACTCCCAGAATGCTTTGGGGAAGCCATGACTGTTTAAAGAAGCATCACAATGTTCTGAATGTCTGGTGTGAAATTGGCTCAGGTCTCTTCTCTAAATATCCGCTGGGCTGCCTTCAATGCTCTAAGCTCACGGCCTAGGACCCTCATACCTACGGGACCGCCTCTCCCAGTATGCCCCACAGAGGACCCTAAGGTCCATAAATAGCAACACCCTAGAGGTCCCGGGCCCTAAGGAAGTTAGATTAGCTTCAACCAGAGCCAGGGCCTTTTCAACACTGGCTCCGGCCTGGTGGAACACTTTGTCTCATGAAACCAGGGCCCTGCAGGATCTGATTTCTTTCTGCAGGGCCTGTAAGACAGAGTTGTTCCGTCTGGCCTTTGGCTTGGAATCAACTTGATCCCCTTCCCCCCTTTCCTTTTTCCTTTCTCCTTCTGTGATGGAACTCCTATTTGGGGACTTCCCTGGCTTTTTTCTGGCCCATGTAGGACCAGTCTGGATAGTTAGCCTTGGTGAAGACTGGACGTTTTCATCCCAAAAAAAGTTTTTGATTTGAGTTTCCATTGAAATGAGGCTGTATTTTAATGTTTTAATGTATTTTAATCTTGTTTTTAAGTTGCAGTTCAATCAATTTGTTTTATATCGGGTGTTAGCTGCCCTGAGCCTGGTCTTGGCTGGGGAGGGCGGGGTATAAATAAAATTTATTATTATTAAGCCTCTCCCCTTGCCCGAAGAGAATCATAAGAGGGAAATGTAGGCAGATTCATAGGAGAAAGCAGGTCTGCTAGGTGAGTGGTTGGGAGAAAAAACCCAACCTTGGGAGCTCATGTGTTCAAGGCTGCTTCTGCATGAGTTTGGCAGCTGGCCAACGGCAGACAGAGGCGAGTCTTGAAAAATGATTCAGAATGCAATTAAACCTCAACCTTCTGAGTGGGTACATCACTGCCTGGTAACAAAAGACCTTTTTCGCTTTCCTGCCTTGTACCTTGCGTGGACCAAGGGCCAAGACAAGCAGCCCAATACGTGGAATTCAGGAGCCGTGACCTGACATATCCTTAGCCTAGAACAGAATGTTGAGTTCAGGAAATGGTACAAATGTTTCTAAGCTCGCTTGGCTTTGCATAATCTGTTGTGCTCCTAAGCAGAAGACCCATTTCCAAACCTTGGAACCTGAAATTCTTCCTCATCCCTCCTGATATCAAGAGGTATGTTTAGCCATCTTCCAATATCTCAAGGGCTGTCACGTGGAAAATGGAGAAAATAGAGAAAAAGCTTGGTTTCTCCTGTTCTGAAGGGTGGGAACCAAACCAATGGCATAAAGCTACAAGAAGGGAGATTCTGACTAAACATCAGGAAGAACTTTCTGACAGTAAGAGCTTTCGACAGTGGAACGGACAGTGGAACAGTCTCCCACAAGACGTGGTGGACTTTCCATCTTCGGAGGTTTTTAAGGAGAGGGTGGATGGTGGTTTTTCAAGGATGCTTTAGTGGAGATTTCCGCATTGCAGGGGGTTGGACTAGATGACCCTCGAGGTCTCTTCCAACTCTGTAGTTCTGTGATTCTATGAAATACTTTAGACATTGAAAAAGCTGATGAACCACACTCCACCATAATACTCAATTAAAAATAATAATAAACACAGTACAGTTACTAAGACAGGGACTTATTATTCCCAGGTCAACAAATGCACCACAAAGGTGTGGAATGTGGTATCTGTTTCGGCATTTAGCATTCAGAGGACTCGAGCTTGAAAATGAAGCTTTCTAGTGCTCATGGCTTTGTGCAACATTTCTGAAACCTGGGAATGGCTGAGCAAGAGTCGGAGGCTTTTGTAATCGCAGCAATGCTTACTTGCTTGTACAACACTATGAGAAGAGAATTAGCACAGGTACACATTTGTTTAGAGAGTGCATACTTTTTCCAGGTTATAGTAATTGGTTTAACTGCCAGGCAGAAGTCAGGCAGTTATAGCAAAGATGTTGAGCTTATGTGTTTGTTGTTTTTTAAACCAGCCAGTATACAACCATGGGTAAAAAGGTAAAGGGACCCCTGACCGTTAAGTCCAGTTGCGGACGACTCTGGGGTTGCAGCGCTCATCTCACTTTATTGGCCGAGGGAGCCGGCGTTTGTCCACAGACAGTTTCCGGGTCATGTGGCCGCATGACTAAGTCGCTTCTGGCGAACAAGAGCAGCGCACAGAAATACCGTTTACCTTCCCGCCGGAGTGGTACCTATTTATCTATTTCACGTGCTTTCAAATTGCTAGGTTGGCAGGAGCAGGGACCGAGCAACGGGAGCTCACCCCATCGCGGGGATTCGAACCGCCGACCTTACAACCATCGGTAGGGGAAGCCAAAGGATGATGGCAGTAGTATTGCATTCAGCTCCAAAGATCTGCAGATTTGCTTGGGAAATGTTTAACAAGGCAATGAAATGAAGGATAGGTTGTGTGTGTGTTGTTCTTCTTCTTTTCGGTAAAGGGATATTTATAAAGAATTAGAAACCACCAATTAAAATGGTGAGTTGTCAGAATGGCCCTCTGCTAATACCATCTTTGCAATAATTATCTCGCTGGAACCTCAGATATGGTATTATTTTCCATTGGATTTACAATTAATCTTGTAGAAACAATAAATCCTCTCGGATTGAGGGTATGGTAGTATTATTAAATGCTCAGCTCTTGAAAGTTCGGAACAATTGTTAACTAATTAGCTCGCATGGCCTTCTTAGTTTAAAAAAATAAAACCCTACGGAAGTGCAGAAGCTGCTTTGGGATGTGGGAAGGGGGAAAAGGAATTGGGTGAAGGCTCAGGACCCAATCTGTGTGTTGTCGTCATCCCGCGCTGCTAACTGGTCCCCAGTTCCAGGTGCTGGGACAAGAAAGAAGTCTGGCAGTAGGATTCACCGGTGCTCTGGTTTGGGGGAATGATAAAACCTGGGTTCCTGCCACCAACCCATACCCTCCAACGTAACCCAGTGGAAAAAGAGGATGCACGTCTTTCAGGGCTGCTTTCCAGTAGCTTTCCAGGGCATTGGGGAGAAAAATGGCACCCACCACAAACAAAACATTGCCACAGTTGGGCCCTCCAATGTTTGCACTGCCTGCGAGCTTTGTAGTGTATTACACACCAAACACACAATCACACACACAAGAAGAGCTCTGCTGTGGTGGCCAAAGGTCCATTTAGACCAAGGTCCAACACATGGCCCAGGGGCCACATGCGACCCTCAAGGCTGTTTTAGGTGGCCCTCAGCAACATTCAGGACCTCTCAGGTAGCTGGCTTTTTGTTGCTGCTGCTGTGAGGTGTGTGCGAAAACAAACAGCAAAGGCACTTACCGTGTCTCCCTCAACTCCTGAAAGGCCCAAAGGGCCTGTCCTCCCCTCTGCAAATATATTAACAATAACATAATAATCAAAGCAATAATATGTGAGAGAGGTATCCTCCCCCCAAACACACAAACAGGTATGGACAACTAAGTACCTGCACGTATATATTTAAGGCTGCAGCCCTGTACAGTTTGTATTTACCTGGAAGTAAGTCTCAGTGAACTTATCGGTGTTTGCTTAAGAGTAGGCACGTCGAATGTTGACCTGAGCAGGGCTTAATCCCGGGTCAGTGCGCACAGAGTTGTGATCCTGTCCTACGGATCGCAGCCTAGCAACCCGATCCAGCTCATACTTACTCGGGAGTAGGTGCCATTATGTTTAGGAGTGCCTACCCTTAAATCTATTAACTGTGTGCATTCTATAATATTAACCTTATTGCAAACTCTTTAATGGACGATATTGAAATTAAATTCAGTGTGCAGCCTCCGGATTCTGAGTCGGGCAATTGTGGCCCACTTGGTCTGAGAAGTTGGACCTCCCTGATCTAGACCAAGGCTTTGTTCTGACAGCGGCCAGCCAGAGGCCCATGCGAAGCCTGCCAGCGGATCTTGCTGCTCTCCCATTTGTAATTCCCAGCAACTTGTGATCCCCAGCATACTGCCTCCGACAGTGGAAGTAGAATGTGTGCATTTAAGGCATTCCTGGGTAAAGAAAATGGGGCCTAAACTGATGAGAAGGGATCTCTATGGTTGCCACCCACATGTAGTGGAAATCAGCGAAACTGCTCCCACCAACCTACCCCAAAAGCTCTGGAGAACAGCAAAGTTTTGACAAAGCCAATTAGCTAGTCTTACTTCCCTTCTCAGTGGTTTTTTCCCCCCTTCCCATGGACTGTGCAACGACTGGGCTCCAGATGGATTCTATTTGATTTCTACTCAACCCCTCCCTTTAAAAGAAAAGAGAGAACGCTACCAGATGTTTTTTGTATGTTTGTGTTTGACCAGCCATCACACCGCATCGTGAGTCTAAAACAGCGCTTAACGGTCGCTCCCACTGTGTGTTGTGGGAGTATTAATTTTATGATTGACTTCACATACTTTTGTATACTGTAGCTCACTTTTCCGCCCGACAACATGCCTCCAATGAGGCTAACGGAAAGAAGGGAACGAGTAGCACACAATAAACGCAAGATTAATATGCTGTTGCTGCTGTTTTAAGACAGTGGCAGTTGATGAAAGTCTCAGCCTCTCTGCCAAACTCAGCCCCATCATTGGAATGCATACCCAGACCCAACTCATTAGATTAATCCGAAAAACCTCTCCTCCCAGTTCAGTACCGTGGTAGCGATGTTCATAGAATTGCAGAGTTGGAAGGGATACCCAAAACTCATCTAGTCTCATTAGATTAGAGAGCCAGCGTGATGTAGTGGTTAAGAGTGGTGGACTCGTAATCTGGTGAACTGGGTTTGCTTCCCCGCTCCTCCACATGCAGCTGCTGGGTGACCTTGGGCTAGTCACACTTCTCTGAAGTCTCTCAGCCTCACTCACCTCACAGAGTGTTTGTTGTGAGGGAGGAAGGGAAAGGAGATCATTAGCTGCTTTGAGACTCCTTAAGGGGAGTGAAAGGTGGGATATCAAGTCCAAACTCTTCTTCTTCTTCTAGTCCAACCCCCTGCAATGCAGGAATCTCAACTAAAGCATCCATGACAGATGGCCATCCAACCTCTGCTTAGAAACCTCCAAGGAAGGAGAGTCCACCACCTCTCGTGGGAGTCCATTCCACTGTCAAGCAGCTCTTACTGTCAGAAAGTTCTTCCTGATATTTAGTCAGTATCTCCTTTGCTTGGCGTGTTCCCGCCCCCACCAGTGGAAATAATGACACATGACACAATTATTAAGGTTAATGGGATAAATAAGGCCACAACGTTATTGGTTACAGGTGATGAGCGGTGTTGGCTTAGGCATTGGTCCTAACCGACTATATCCAACTTCAGCCCGTCCGCTTGAAGTCCAGGAAGGGTTAACCACCAGTAGGGGGAGTCCTGCTGATGCACATCAACTAGGAACTCCCCCAGGGGTCACCGATTGAGGGCGTGCCTTAGGCCCTCACCTCCCCAGGGGGTGATGCGGCCAGGAATCCCCCCAATCACGCCGGGGCTGGTTCCAGCCGCAGTGCGCATGTTGGGACCATGAAGCCCGCAACCCCACCTCCTCCATAGGACGGAAGTGGCTTTCTCGCATAGTGTCAGGCAGCTGCCAACAGCTCCCACGGCTTGAGCGTTTTAACAACCAGCCTTTATTCGCAGGGAACATCTTGCAACAGGAGCTGGGGTAGGGGACTAGGGGTGTTCCTCAAAGCTCTCAGCACCCTTAACAAAGTACAGTCGTACCTCGGGTTACAGCCGCTTCAGGCTGCGTTTTTTCGGGTTACGGACCGCCGAAACTCAGAAGTACCGGAACGGGTTTCTTCAGGGTTTTGGCAGACGTGCATGCACAGAAGCGCCGAATTGCAACCCGCGCAGACGCGGGTTGCGAACGCTGCGGATTGCAAACGTGCATCCCGCACGGATCACGCTCGCAACCCGAGTGTCCACTGTACAGCTCCCAGAATTCTCTGGGGGAAGAAGCAATAGCTATTTAAAGTGGTATGGTACCGCTTTAGATGTATAATGCAGATGTGGCCTTCATCTTCCATGGTGGAATGGAAGTTTTTGTTAGAGGGGTTTTTTCCTCTGGTGGCAGATGACAGAAACTACGACACCACGAGACCAGTGTAAAACCAAAGCAAATGAAGGTTTTATTACATAACAACAAAGCTTGTGGGTATTTTTCCTTGCAGGCAAAGTTCAAACTGCAACTTTCCCTCCTTTTGTAGCCATGACCAGCTGTACCCAATCTGCCCAAAGCTCACAGAAACAATTCTTAAAAGGTACAAACATCTTTACTGTTTATTTGCAGAATGACTCCCAACAGTTTTCACTCTCACACAGCTACAGTTTCCAACACCTTTAACAAACCGCAGACCCCAGATTCTTTGGGAGAAGCAAAGCTCTTCAGGTGTGTCGCATGTGCTTTAAAAAGCATGCTGTGTGTCTCTGGTAAACGTCTGACCCAGTACACGGACTTCTGAATTAGAGTTGCAGGCAAGGTAGTCTTTAAATGCTCCAAGCCATCCTGCGTTTATAGAATACGATGGGGTTATATGTTGAATTTATTAAGCCTGCTTAAGTGATTTATGGATCTCAGCCTTGCAGGTGCAATCAACAACCCATACAAGCCAGCGCCTTTGCAAATAAAAGATTCTATCCCGCAGAATACAAAGTTTAATCAACATCAGAAATAAAACCCAAGCCATCAATAGCTGCAATTTCTTACCCACTTAAAAAGCATTATTCTAGGGTTATATTTTTCCCTGATTTGTGTTTTTTTTCTTCCTCAGTTTCAGTTTTAAGTGGGGCTATTGGAGGCGACCACGGACATGTTTCGATATGAGTTAATTAGAATTCTTGTATGGTTTTCTTCTGTTAATTATAGCCTAATTTGATTGCTTAATAGCTCTGCTTTTCGTAATGTTTAGCACCTGTTGTAAATTGCACAAGATAAATGGTCTTCCACCTTCTACCCTGTTTACCACCAACTTCTACCTTCTCCCTTTCATACCACGGAGAGGCATTCTCCGTTCTCCTTGCCACCCGCTCAACAAAGACAACTGCTCCTTCGCCGTGGATCCCAGCCAGAAGAAGAAGAAGGTGATTTTCACTTAAATACCCTTTTTTATAATAAAAAAAAAAACAGTAACAACTAAAAAAAGCACACAAAACACCACAACAACAGCAAGGTTTCTTTAAAATAAGAAGAAGAATGAGGAAAATTGCACGTGCCCTAAAAACCACGCCGGCGTTGACCCACAGCAGAAAGCTGACTTTCACTTATGGGTCATCTATTTTACATTCCCTTCTCCCCATGGCGGGGGTATGGAAGGGGGGGTGAGAGCGAAGGAAAGATCACACGTGTGTTGTCGCTGTTGTTGTTTTTCCACTCCTCCTCCTCTTTTACAGGATTATTGGGCCGGAGTGGGAGCCCGAGAGCCATTAATTGATTTCACACACACACACAAACACACACACATGCACATTGTACTATGATACAATTTTTCAAGGCTGCGCATAATTGTATTCTTTCTGCCAGCATTCCGTGTATGGCGTCCTTGTCATGCTGTCATTGAAGGCTGATCCCAACCTTCCGTAATTGGAGATGTTCTACTTTTGGACAAAGGTGTGAGGGGCAGCTCAGGGGACCGGAGCTGACATTTACTTCATCAATTTATTTTTATTGTTCCTCCATTTATGGCCGCTGTAACAGCCCTTTAATAGTTATATCTCCTCCCTGTAGGGTATTCTGGTATTTGAAATTTTTTTTCCCCTAACTCATTTGTTCTCCTAAATAACAGTAAAGTGCATTTCAGGCTAACCTTTTTAGACTTCCCATCTCCTCTCCTCTCTTTGGCTTCTCAAAGCAGTCGCGGCTTTAAACTTTTTACAGCGCTGTCAGCCCGAAAGGCCAATGCCATCGGGTCCGCCTTGCTGCCGGAGGAACCGCGAAACCAGTGCGGGGGCTCGAGGAGATTTTCAGCGGGGCGGCCCCAACCTCCTAGAAAAGCTGCCCCTCATCATTCAAAGCCCGTCATCCTTTTAATGGAGGCAAGGGAAACAGCAAGGTGAGGAGGGAATACAATTAATACAACCACCCAGGCTCCTTTTTTTACAATCTCCAGTCAAAGATAGGACCGTAATTAAATCTTTATGACTGACAGTGTAAGTGACTCGTATAATTCTGGAGTTTTGTGTCCTTCCATACTGCCCTTACGCAAAGAAGCAAATAGCGAAATCTGCAACTTTCTCGATACGGTACTGCACAGCATCTCAAGCTGCGGTCCCCTGAGCACTGCCAGTACACAAGTACCATTCAGGTGATCGGCAGAAAGGTTGCCGAATGCTCGTAAATATCTGTACCTGCGCCTGAATTATTCTTCCGATGACCAAGGTTGGGACCATTTTAACAAGGGTCAGATTTATCAGGCACCCTTAAAAAGCTCTAGCTAGGAGCCCATGATTTTCATAATATGGAGCTTCTGCTGAAAATAGAATCCATTGACAGATAGATAGGTAAAGGTAAAGGGATCCCCGACCATTAGGTCCAGTCGTGGCCGACTCTGGGGTTGCGGCGCTCATTTCGCTTTATTGGCCGAGGGAGCCAGCGTACAGCTTCCGGGTCATGTGGCCAGCATGACTAAGCCACTTCTGGTGAACCAGAGCAGCGCACGGAAATGCCGTTTACCTTCCCACCGGAGTGGTACCTATTTATCTACTTGCACTTTGAGGTGCTTTCAAACTGCTAGGTTGGCATAGATACACCCTAAAAACTCCCATTGATAAGGGTT
Source organism: Podarcis filfolensis (assembly GCF_964270895.1). Classification (NCBI taxonomy): domain Eukaryota; kingdom Metazoa; phylum Chordata; class Lepidosauria; order Squamata; family Lacertidae; genus Podarcis; species Podarcis filfolensis. The sequence goes on from NC_139606.1 coordinate 113,402,486, forward strand.
AGCTATGGCTGTTCCTGGCAGAGGTGGATTGCGATTGGTTTGGCAACACTAGGCCCTGGTGTCTCGGGACGCCACAACTATGATTTACAATGGAGTGCTAGAGCCAGGGGGGGAGGCGCCACTGAAATTTGAGGCCCCCAAGGCCCACCACTGTTCCTGGATTGGGACAGTTTATCCATTGGTAGCCTCAAGGTTGGATTAAAGGTAAAAGAACCCCTGACCATTAAGTCCAGTCGCGGACGACTCTGGGATTGCGGCGCTCATCTCGCTCTATGGGCCGAGGGAGCCGGCGTTTATCCGCAGACAACTTCCGGGTCATGTGGCCAGCATGACTAAGCTGCTTCTAGCAAACCAGAGCAGCGCACGGAAACGTCCTTTACCTTCCCGCCGGAGCGGTACCTATTAATCTACTTGCACTTTGACGTGCTTTCGAACTGCTAGGTTGGCAGGAGCTGGGACCAAACAACAGGAGCTCACCCCGTCGTGGGGATTCAAACTGCCGACCTTCTGATCAGCAAGTCCTAGGCTCTGTGGTTTAGACCACAGCGCCACCCACGTCCCTTCATGGTTGGATTACCCCATTGCATTCTTGGTCAAGAGGCAGCGGCTACAAGTTTGTCATGGTCTTTAGCTACAATAAGCTTACGAACTGAACTGAAGTGAACAAATAAATTTGGTCCATTTATTTGAATTGGTACTACCAACAATGGAACTCTCACTTTTGTGGTGGGGAGACACCAATCAGAAGCAAACATATGGCAACAAACTTTGTGGGTGTGCAGAACTTGGGATATCTTGACATTCACCCTTCCCCTTCCCCACGCTCTCTCTCATTTTATGAAAGATGCCCTCCTTGTGTGTTACACTTTTTAAATAATACAGTGGTGCCTCGGGTTAAGAACTTAATTCCTTCTAGAGGTCCATTCTTAACCTGAAACTGTTCTTAACCTGAGGTACCACCTTAGCTAATGGGGCCTCCTGCTGCTGCTGCCGCGCGATTTCTGTTCTCATCCTGAAGCAAAGTTCTTAACCCGCGGTACTATTTCTGGGTTAGCGGAGTCTGTAACCCGAAGCGCATGTAACCCGAGGTACTGTACAGTAAATGGGTCACTTGATAGTGCTTTTACTGTGCTTTGCTGAAACTTCTTCCAGAGTTTCCTCTCTGTGGGCCACCCCCTAACTCCCCTTTCATTGCCATGTGATTAGTTTGTTCGGGTGTCATGGTGTCCTTTGATGTTTTCGTCCTTGTCTTTCTTCTTTCCTGGAGATGTTCGTTTTCGCCTTCTGCTCCCCTCTGCATTTTTTGAAGAATCCAAAGGAGCCTTTTTACGCCTTCCAACAAGCACACATAAAACGGCCGCACCCTTCCTCTCTCACATCTGACACTCCTTGTAAAACGTGTGGGATTCCTTTCTCCTTCGCTTCGCACGCGCCCCGGACCCTCTCTTGCCTTGTCCTTCCTTTCCCTCCCCTTCCCCCTCTCTCTCTCCTTTCTGTGGGTCACAACCACCGGAGGGTTTTATGTTATGTCTGACATTGTTTGTTGTGCCTCCCACAAGACTTTAAATGCTTCCCAAGATTGAAAGACAGTGGCATAAATGTCAGGGAAATGCCTCTGCAGTGTCAGATCTAATTAGGCGCCTGCGCAGATGGGACAAGCACGGTCCCCATAAAACATTAGGCCTTCTCCCCATCTCTCTCCTCTGCTCATCCCTTCAAAGGCTGACAAAGAGAGACCCTGTTATTGCCGTGGAGACCTTATCACGGAGAGCAAGGGTCCTGAACCCCTGGCCTACCTGGCGGCAAGCTGGCATGTCAAGTCCCCAGTCAAGAGTCAAGCACAGTCCTTCAGAGATCCTGGAGCATCCAAACTGAGCTCCATCAACGTGGGCAGTTGAGCAGACACAGCACCTCAGCTCTGCTGCCCTTTTTATACAAGGTGTGACCAGAAAGTTCGGTGAATGGTCACAGAAATCGGACAGCGAGAAATATTCAAACAGACAATCAGCATCGGAAACCCTCAAAATGCTCACAATTGTGTACAGAGATGAAGCTGTAACTCAAAAGACAGTGTATGAGTGGTTTAAGCTTTTCCGTGAAGGGCGGCAAACCACTGAAGATCTGCCTGGTCTGGCAGACTGTCGATGAGCAGAACGGCGGCAAATGTCGACAGAGTTCATGAGTTATTGATGCGGGATCGGCTTTTTTCCATCCGAATTATGGCGGAAGAATTGCATATTCCGCGTGAAATCGTTACTGAGGTTACTGAGTTGTCCCACCCTCCATATTCTCCCAATCTGGCCCCACCAGCCTGCTTTAGATCCATATTTCCCAAACTTCCAATAGCCAACACAACCAAGGGATGAGGAGAATCGTGTTGGCTATTGGAAGTTTGGGAAATACGGATCTAAAGCAGGCTTCGTCTATTATCCAGCGCTGTTGGGTGAGCCAAGCTGGTGGGGAGGAAGAAGGGGATCCCAGTGTTAGGAGTTCAGCCTACACTCGAGTAGGACCCTGGCAGAGACACATACCCGACTGGCATGTTCTTCCCCTCCTGGTCGATCGTTCGGGAGCTTCATAACCTTTCTTCAGCCTGAACATCACAGCGACCGATGCCAAAAGACACCGGCACACTTAGGGATCCACAGAGTTTGCGCACCTTGCGTGACAGACCTCAGCAACTCGCATTTTGGCTAATCTACTTTATTTACATATAAACACACACGGAGCACTGCAACATGGCTCCCTCTCTCCCTAGCATCAGACAGCAAAGAGAAAAAGAACAAAGGACAATAGTCCCACTTCACAGAACACAAGCATCCTGTCAGCGTCACTTCCCACTCTGTGGAGTCAAAACATATACCGTCATGTGATAGACAACAATCCCATGACTGCAATCATGGAGCAGGAATTCTAACACCCAGCAAGGGGGGTCATCCTGTTTGGCCAAAGGCCCATCTAGTCCAGCATCTTGCTCTCACAGCAGCCAACCAGATGCCTCCTGGAGGCCTACAAGCAGGACCCGAGTACAAGAACCTTCCCCCCCGAGATTCCTGCACTGCAGGGGGCTGGAGTAGATGACCCTTGGGATCCCTCCAAACTCTGCAATTTTATGATTCCCAGCAACTGGCATTCAGAAGCATGCTGAAGGTGGGACACAGCCATCATGGCTGGTAGGCATTAATCGCCTGAACCTCCACAGCAAGAGCTTTCCAAACTGTGTATCGCGGCACATTAGTGTGTCAGCTGCAGTGTGTAGGTTTGCCGCTCGGGGCTGGAAAGGGGCTAGTCCAACCTGCGGTTTTCTAGTACAGTGGTACCTCGGGTTAAGAACTTAATTGGTTCTGGAGGTCTGTTCTTAACCTGAAACTGTTCTTAACCTGTGGTACCACTTTAGCCAATATGGTAAAGAGCCAGTGTGGTGTAGTGGTTAAGAGTGGTAGATTCGTAATCTGGGGAACCAGGTTCGCGTCTCCGCTCCTCCACATGCAGCTGCTGGGTTACCTTGGGCTAGTCACACTTCTCTGAAGTCTCTCAGCCCCACTCACCTCACAGAGTGTTTGTTGTGGGGAAGGAAGGGAAAGGAGAATGTTAGCCACTTTGAGACTCCTTCGGGTAGTGATAAAGCGGGATATCAAATCCAAACTCTTCTTCTTCTTCTAATGGGGCCTCCCACTGCCAGAGCACGATTTCTGTTCTCATCCTGAAGCAAAGTTCTTAACCCGAGGTACTATTTCTGGGTTAGCAGAGTTTGTAACCTGAAGCGTCTGTAACCCGAGGTACCACTGTAAAACTGAACTGCTGTGTCACGAAATGATACATGTCTAAAAAGTGTGTCACCGACACGAAAAGTTTGGAAAACTCCGCTCCACGAATTTGTTGAAACTTCTTTTGAAGCCTCCCAAGTTGGTGGCACCCCTCCTGTCTAGTCGTGTTCCTTGAATGACCTAAAGAGTGCTTCCTCTTATGCAGCTACTTAGTCAGTGGTTGAATCCATTTGGGTGGTGGGTCGGGGGGGAGCCAGCACATGAATTGCTGATTTTTGAGAATCCTGAAGAGGCGAATAAAGGCACCTTCCAATAAATGTGGACCTCTTTCTTTAACTATGTCAGCATCCAAAATCAAGACCTTGCTCAATATTCCCAGTGGAGATATTAAACTAAGTAATATGTTTGAATGTTGAATGTGTAACTATATGTCTAGAGACAATGGAGAAAACAAACACCATTGCAGTGGTGCCCCGCAAGACGAATGCCTCGCAAAACGAAAAACGCGCAAGACGAAAGGGTTTTTCGGTTTTTGCGTCGCTTCGCTAGACGATTTTCCCTATGGGCTTGCTTCGCAAGACGAAACATCTTGCGAGTTCTTGCGAGTTTGTTTCCTTTGTTCCTTTGTTTCCTTGTTTTCTTAAAGCCGCTAAGCCGTTAATAGCCGCTAAGCCGCTAAGGCGTTAATAGCCGCTAAGCCGCTAAGCCACTAATAGCCGCTAAGCCGCTAATAGCTGTGCTATTAGCACCGCAAGACGAAGAGACTCGCGGAACGGATTAATTTCGTCTTGTGAGGCACCACTGTAGATGTACAGTGGTACCTCGGGTTAAGTACTTAATTCATTCCAGAGGTCCGTTCTTAACCTGAAACTGTTCTTAACCTGAGGTACCACTTTAGCTAATGGGGCCTCCTGCTGCCACTGCGCCACTGCTGCACAATTTCTGTTCTCATCCTGAAGCAGAGTTCTTAACCCGAGGTATTATTTTGGGGTTAGCGGAGTCTGAAACCTGAAGCGTATGGAACCTGAAGCATATGTAACCCGAGGTACCACTGTACTGCTGGACAAGTGTTTAATGGCTATTGTATCTGTTTAAAAACCAATAACTTTGTGGGGGGGGTAGGAATTCTGAGGAGGACTGTACCATTTCAGACTGCACATGGGTGGTACGCAATTTTCCCGTCTAAAGCAAAAAACCGCAAGTAAAATCTGGGACACCAAAGAGTAGTATTTGTCCTAGATTTCTACCTGCAAGGAGTTTTTGGGGGGTGGGGGGAATGTTGAGGAAGCTTTCTCCAAAATGACCCATACACACACACACACACACACACACACACAGTGGTGCCTTGGGTTACATACGCTTCAGGTTACAGACTCTGCTAACCCAGAAATAGTACCTCGGGTTAAGAACTTTGCTTCAGGATGAGAACAGAAATCGTGCTCCAGCAGCGCAGCGGCAGCTGGAGGCCCCATTGGCTGAAGGTTAAGAACAGCTTCAGGTTAAGAACGGACCTCTGGAACAAATTAAGTACTTAACCCGAGGTACCACTGTATACAGTCGTGCCCCGCAAGACGAATGCCTCGTAAGACGAAAAACTCGCTAGACGAAAGAGTTTTTCGTTTTTCGAGGTGCTTTGCAAGACGAATTTCCCTATGGGCTTGCTTTGCAAGACGAAAACGTCTTGCAAGTTTGTTTCCTTTTTCGTAAAACCGTTAATATCCAGGGTGCATTGCTTGAAGAGGTGCAGTTGCGACTTGACTTCGAGGAGCAACTCATAGCACGCGGTGTGGTAGCCTTTTTTTGAGGTTTTTGAAGACTTTGCTGATTTTTGAAGCTTTTCCAAAACTTCTTTTGCAGCCATTTGGTAAGTTAAACTTTTAAAACTTTTTTGGGGGGGTTTGGATTTTGGGTTGGGGTGTTTGGAATTCAAGGACTTGGTGTTGGGGAGGGGTTTGCAAGAATCTGGAAGCTTGTGTGGTTTTTTTCTGCATTTTTATGATTTTTTGTGACCATTGGGCCACTCTGCTGTTTTTTTAAAAAAAAATTCTGGGTTTGAATTTCTGTGTGGTGGGTGGCTGGGGGAACAGTTGAGGAGGGGTTTGCAAGAATCTGGGAGCTTGTGTGGGGTTTTTTTATTTATTTTTATTTTTGTGTGACCATTGGACCATGTTGTTTTTTTAAAAAAAAAAATCTGGGTTTGAATTTCTGTGTGGTGGGTGGCTGGGGGAACAGTTGAGGAGGGGTTTGCAAGAATCTGGGAGCTTGTGGTTTTTTTTTTTTAATTTTTTTGATTTTCTGTGACCATTGGGTCATGTTGTTTTTTTTAAAAAAAAAATTCTGGGTTTGAATTTCTGTGTGGTGGGTGGCTTGGGGAACAGTTGGGGAGGGGTTTGCAAGAATCTGGAAGCTTGTGTGGGTTTTTTTTTAATTTTTATGATTTTCTGTGACCATTGGGCCATGTTGTTTTTTTTAAAAAAAAAATTCTGGGTTTGAATTTCTGTGTGGTGGGTGGCTGGGGGAACAGTTGGGGAGGGGTTTGCAAGAATCTGGGAGCTTGTGTGGTTTTTTCTGCGTTTTTATGATTTTCTGTGACCATTGGGCCATGTTGTTTTTTTAAAAAAAAATTCTGGGTTTGAATTTCTGTGCGGTGGGTGGCTGGGGGAACAGTTGGGGAGGGGTTTGCAACAGTTGGGGAGGGGTTTACAATTTCTGTGTGGTGGGTGGGTGGCTGGGGGAACAGTTGAGGTTTTTGAAGACTTTGGTGATTTTTGAAGCTTTTCCAAAACTTCTTTTGCAGCCATTTGGTAAGTTAAACTTTTAAAACTTTTTGGGGGGGTTTTGGATTTTGGGTTGGGTGTTTGGAATTCACGGACTTGGTTCTGGGTTTGAATTTCTGTGTGGTGGGTGGCTGGGTGCTTTTGAATTTTTTGGATGTAAAGCACTGATTTTTTATTTATTTTTTTGAGTTTACGAAGGTAGGAGCTGTGCTGCCATGGGACCCAAGAAGACTGCTGCTGCAGAGGCCGGCGAGAGGAAGAAGGAGAAGGTGACGCTGGAAATGAAGAAGGAGATCATCCGGAAGCACGACGGTGGAATGCGTGTGACAGACCTCGCCAGGGAGTACGGGAGGAATCCATCGACCATCGGGACCATCCTGAAGATGAGGGAGAAGATCCTTGCGACTGATGCAGCCAAGGGAGTCACCAGGATCGTGAAGAATCGCCCAGCTGTTCTGGAGGAGGTGGAGAAGTTGCTGCTCATCTGGTTAGAAGAGAAGCAGCGTGCAGGGGACACAGTGACTGAGGCCGTCATTTGTGAGAAGGCCAAGGCCTTGCACGCAGACCTCGTCCGGGAACAGCCAGGAACCTCAGGCGAGCCAGAAGTCTTCAAAGCAAGCAAAGGTTGGTTTGACCGGTTCAAGGCAAGATCTGGAATCCACAGCGTGGTCAGGCATGGAGAGGCTGCCAGTTCTGATGTTCCTGCGGCTAAAGACTTTGCAGCGGAGTTCCTGGAGGTTGTGAAGATGGAGGGCTACATTCCACAGCAGGTCTTCAACTGCGACGAGACTGGGCTGTTTTGGAAGAGGATGCCCAAAAGGACTTTCATCACACAGGAGGAGGCCAAGTTGCCTGGCCACAAGCCCATGAAGGACCGTCTGACCCTGCTCTTCTGTGCCAACGCAAGCGGCAACCTGAAGATCAAGCCCCTGCTGGTGTACCACTCGGAGAACCCACGGGCCTTCAAGAAACACAAGGTCGACAAGGAGCAGCTGAGTGTCATGTGGCGATCCAACAGTAAGGCTTGGGTCACACGTGTGCTGTTTGTGGACTGGGTCAATCTTGCTTTTGGCCCTGCTGTCAAACAGTACCTGCTGGACAACGACCTGCTGCTGAAGGCTTTGCTTCTGATGGACAATGCTCCTGCTCATCCTAAAGGCCTTGAGTTGGACTTGTTGGAGGAGTTCAGCTTCATCAAAATCATGTTCCTGCCGCCTAACACCACGCCACTGCTCCAGCCGATGGATCAGCAGGTCATCGCCAATTTCAAAAAACTCTACACCAAGGAGCTTTTCAGGCGATGCTTCGAGGTGACTGATTGCACCACCATCAACCTGCGGGAATTCTGGAAGGACCACTTCGACATCGTCATCTGCTTGAAGATGATCACCACAGCCTGGAACGGGATCAGCCAGAGAAATTTGAATTGCGCTTGGCGCAGCCTGTGGCCGGACTGTGTGGCACCAAGTGACTCTGATGCACCAGAGTCAACAGTGGTGCAGGACATTGTTGCCTTGGGGAGGACCATGGGCCTGGAGGTCACAGAGGAGGACGTCAGTGAGCTGGTGGAGGAGCACGACCACGAGCTGACCACCCAGGAGCTGGTCGAACTGCAGGCAGAGGCTGCGGAGGAGCAGGCCTCGCTGGAAGAGGAGGAAGCAACTGAGGAACGGCTGTCCTCCAAAGAACTGAGAGACATTTGCATGAAGTGGAAGGATGTGCAGGCTTTTGCACAGCGGCACCACCCTAACAAGCACGTGGCACATGACCTTGGGAACACTTTTGATACGAGGGTCATGTCGCCTTTCAGGGAGGTGCTGAAAAGGCGGATGAAGCAGCAGACCATGGACAGGTTCTTCAGCAAGAAGCAAAGAGTGGAAGAGGAACCTTCTTCGAGTGGTCCCCCAGAGTCTTAGAAAATGTACTGTACACTTCGTTGATTTTTAAATGTTTTTCTGTCATGTTTAGAAACTTAATTTATTGTTCCTTCAATTTTTGAAATGCTCTTTACAGTATGTGTGACTTTAAAGAGCAGTTAATAAACTCTTGTTGTACCAAATTTGGCTTTGTTTGAACTTTTTTTGACCATAGGAACGCATTAATTGATTTTCAATGCATTCCTATGGGATTTCGTGCTTCGCAAGATGAAAAATTTGCTAGATGAAAAAACTCGCAGAACGAATTAATTTTGTCTTGCGAGGCACCACTGTATATACACAGACAATCTGTTTTGTTGAATGCTACAGCCCAGTCCAGCCCAGCCTCTTCTCTTGCTGCTTCTGTGGACCCCATTTTAATCAAAACATTTGATAATGCTGTCATTTTTTAATTACTCCCTGGCTAGTTAGATGAGCATCAATGCAACACGTCCAAAATCCTGTCCATCTGCATGGTCTTTTCAAACTGGTTTTTGGGCAGGCACATACAAGACCAGTTTCTACTCCATGTCTCTTTGTTCAAGCTTCAACCGAGATGAATTATTCAAGGAAGGAAGGAAAACCAGAGTAGATTCTCCATTTGACATATATCCGCAAAGGGGCCAAGCCCTGGGGAACTTTGCTCACTCTAAGTAAACGGGTTTTGCCATCAGGAAAGAAACATAGCTGGGAGATTTAAGTTTCTATCAATGCAAGCTGTCTCGCCAGTTTACACCGATTCTGCCTTCAGTAGAACAGGAGAGCATTCCAAAGGGTTGTGTGACTCGGCCAAGGAGCCAACGAAACAAGATGGCAGGGGCGAAATTTCCCCCAATGTACACATATCCTGTATGCAATATTCTCTAATATACACACTTTTGCAAAGCAGTTTCCCCGAATATAATGTGCTTTGAAATTATATGCATTTCTATGTAAACTTCACCCCAGTATATGCATTTTTGCACACATTACCCGGCTGCAGAATTACACTGTGAAATTTGGAGGAGTGCAGCAGAGTGCTTTAACCTATTCTGATTGTATAAACTTACATTTCTGGTAAACCTCCTGCAAGATAGTGACAATCGGGAGGCCCCCAGGTTTTCCAAAAAACCACTCCAAACTTCCTAGGGTTTCTTTCCCCCCAGCCCCACCTAAGCCCCATAGGACTCAGGCATAGTCCCACAGACAGAGGAGACACAGGCAAGGTGAGCAGCTTTAAACTCAAGGGGCCAGGTCCACATCATTCTCTTCTTCTTTAGCTTGCATGGCGCCATGTTGGAATCAGGCCTCAGTGAAGAGATTTAAAGCAGCCTACAAATGCTTAGTATAGTTACAAAGGCCCGTATAGTTAAAGCTATGGTTTTCCCAGTAGTGATGTATGGAGGTGAGAGCTGGACCATAAAGAAGGCTGATCGCCAAAGAATTGACGCTTTTGAATTATGGTGCTGGAGGAGACTCTTGAGAGTCCCATGGACTGCAAGAAGATCAAACCTCTCCATTCTTAAGAAAATCAACCCTGAGTGCTCATTGGAAGGACAGATCGTGAAGCTGAGGCTCTAATACTTTGGCCACCTCATGAGAAGAGAAGACTCCCTGGAAAAGACCCTGATGTTGGGAAAGATGGAGGGCACAAGGAGAAGGGGACGACAGAGGACGAGATGGTTGGACAGTGTTCTCAAAGCTACCAGCATGAGTTTGACCAAACTGTGGGAGGCAGTGGAAGACAGGAGTGCCTGGCGTGCTCTGGTCCATTGGGTCACGAAGAGTCGGACACGACTAAACGACTAAACAACAACAACAAATGCTTAGTGTATTGGAAAGATAAGTCCAGCACTCTCTCGCTGCCTTCACAGGCCAGCTTACACTCAGAGCAGCTTCCATCAACCAAATTTTGCTCCCTGTTCTTCATTTCAAAAGATTAATTGCTCACATCAGTACTAATCTGCTTCACTGCTCTATGGAAAACACAGAATATATCTATAGCTTTGGGAAGGCCTTGTCACGAGAAGACTTGAAACTTAGGGAAACAAAATAATTGCATTTCTCTGGCTTTTGGTGTGAGGGTCTGGCGGGGGGTGGGGAGTACTGATTAATCTTAAGCCCAGCCTGTCAGAAATCAATACCATTGTGCGGCAATGTTTTTTTGCACCACAATTATACATTTCTTTCCTCCACAGAGAAAAACTGGGCTCTTTTCCTCCCTCCCTCCCACCCCCACGTTTTCGCCGGTCGTAAATACACAGGCGGATAGAAGCCCCCATGCTGTGCGGGTTTAGAATGACCCCCCGACGCTGTAATTCAAGGTTTGGCTACTGTAGCAATGTAAAGGCACTATTTTGTTCATGTAAATGAGGTGGTTCCACGCTAGAAAGGAGCCTTAAATACAAAAGCGGAACCCGTTGAAAACCGTGCTTATGTTTTCTATCTCCTTCTATCTCCCTGTTTTATTTATCTCAGTGTGGTGGTTGGTTTTCATCCTGTCCTTCCTTTCACAGAGGGCCCCGGCAATTTGCAGAATTTAAAGCAAAATGCATTTCCGTAAAAATGAGATGCAGGGGATTCGGGAACGGCAGCGTCAAAATCTCCCACTCTGCCACCCAAAGTTGACAATGCAATGCTCTGATTTTATCCCTGTTCCATATTCAGACGACAAGTGCTGGGCTCAATGGGACATTGGCTAACCCATCTCTTTGAACACACTCTAGACTAGGGTTGGGGAGAAAGTAGATGCAGTTTGCACTGAAAGGTGAAACGATCCAATTTGCAGTTTGCAAAAAAAACCAAAAAAGCACACGCAAACTGAAGTACAGTCACCCTTTCAAATCCACACTTCCCAGAATTCTGTAAGGAAATGCGTAACAAAAGCACATGTACTAAGGTGACGTCCATAAAAATGCATATATTTGTGAATTTGTCGTTGTTTAGTCGTTTAGTCGTTTAGTCGTGTCCGACTCTTTGTGACCCCATGGACCAGAGCACGCCAGGCACTCCTGTCTTCCACTGCCTCCCGCAGTTTGGTCAAACTCATGCTGGTAGCTTCAAGAACACTATCCAGCCATCTCGTCCTCTGTCGTCCCCTTCTCCTTGTGCCCTCCATCTTTCCCAACATCAGGGTCTTTTCCAGGGAGTCTTCTCTTCCCATGAGGTGGCCAAAGTATTGGAGCCTCAGTTTCAGGATCTGTCCTTCCAGTGAGCACTCAGGACTGATTTCCTTAAGAATGGAGAGGTTTGATCTTCTTGCAGTCCATGGGACTCTCAAGAGTCTCCTCCAGTACCAGAATTAAAAAGCATCAATTCTTCGGTGATCAGCCTTCTTTATGGTCCAGCTCTCACTTCCATACATCACTACTGGGAAAACCATAGCTTTAACTATACAAACCGTTCAATAAAATGTAAATGCAGCAAATGTGTATATACAGTATTAGGTAAAACCGCATGCCAAAAAACTGCCTATTAGTAGATAACCGTACTAAAATGCTGGTCATTTTTTTCCCTGGCGGATATTAAAAATAAAATGCAGATTGATGTAAAGAACCAAACTCACGACTGGGGAAAATGAGAAATTAGGAGAAACAAAAACTGGCAAGTTCTCTCTCTCTCTCTCTCTCTCTCTCTCTCTCTCTCACACACACACACACACACACACACACACGTCTGTGCTACTAGCTGCCAATAAATTTATGGGTTCGGTACAAAGTGACATTTTTTATCTTTAAAGCCCTATATGGCTTAGGACCCCAATACCTAAAGAGCCACCTGGACACTGTGATAATCATCTGACGCCATTTTCTGTGTCCCAGCCAAAGGACCACCACCTCCGGGGCATCTTCGAAATGCTCTCTCTAGAGAGCATCATGGGTACCACCTTCACTTTTGACACCATATGGGCAGCTTTAATGATCTTGTGTTACAGTTACTCAATTTGGGCTCCGGTGTCTGGGTTTGGTTTTTTTAAAAACCATTATTGCTGTACTGATCTCGTGCAATGATTTAATGCGGTTTCATTGTATGCAAGAGAGGCTTTTGGGTTTTGTTTCAGTGTAAAGCGACACAGAAGTCCAGCAATTTGGAGTCCAGATTTTGGAGAGTTAAAGAGTCACACACTTGTGCAGTGCTGAACACTCCCTTTGCCCAGAGCCAGAGTCAGCCGACAGCCATTTAAACTACCCACAATGCCCTAGAGGTAAGTGTCACTTGGGGGCCTTGTGGGAAATGTAAACAGCGTCACATAAATCCACAAGAGGTACTCTCTGTTAGACCAACAATACAGAGAAAATAATTGTGGCCATATGCACCAGCTCGGGGGGGAGGCTCTTTGGGCCCCCTCAATCTTTTTTTGAGGGGACTGGGGGGCCAATTAGGGACTGAATAGGGAGCTGGGTGCACATTAGGCTCCCCAATGTTCTTCAGAAGGTGGGGGCTCTGATTGTGACCTACCAAACGGGTGTTGTACAGGTGACTAAGCATAGCTGTCAACATTTCCCTTTTTTAAAGGGAAATTCTCTTATTCTGAATAAGATTCCTCACAAGAAAAGGGAAAAGTTGACAGCTATGTGACTAAGTGAATGCATGGAATGCTTTAATAAAAATTATTATTATTATTATTATTATTATTATTATTATTATTATTATTAATTATTATTATTTTATTGGTACCCTACCCATCTGGAAGCCACTCCAGCCTGTACAAAAGCATAGAACATTAAAAACACTGAACCACTGCATCAATTCTAAGGATCATTTTTTAAAAATTGCAGCCCGTGTTTCTTTCAGATGTGTTGTTTTTGCTGTTGATCCTGATGTCGGGTAGCATTGCCAAAGCCACTGTTTTTCTGCAACCCCTCTGAGTACTCAGGCAGACAATGGGATGTTGTGGTTACTCCAGGACCCGGAAGACCAGAATTCACACCCCAACTCAGCCATGAAGATCACTGGGGTGACCCTGAGCCAGTCACTGTCTTCTAGCAAAGCCTATCTTGTTGTGGGGGTGTGGTGGGATTGGGGGAACACCACACAGATTGCATAAGAAAATTAAAACGCATCGCCTTAATCATTCCTCTAACCCTAATAGCTTTCCTGTGCCCTCTGATATTCCCCTTTGAGGTCTTTGAGTCTGCACAGAGATAGCAAGATCTGCAAATGGCCCCTTTTACGCTGGCAATGGGAGTGCCCCACACCGTGACGTCACAAAGCGAGGCATAGTTTTGTCCCACACCCCCGGCCATCTTTCACCCCAGCGGATTCGCTTTTCTTTTCTTTTCTTTTTTCTTCTCCACAGACAAATTGATTTGCAAAGGTCCAGGCCTGCCAGCAAGGCCTGCTCTGCATACAGAACACTCCCTTGTGACACGATAATCATATAAAAAAGGGGGGCAGGGAAGAGGGGGGTGGACCTGGCCTGGCAAACAGAGCAGCCCAGCAGGACGTGGCCGGCTGAAAGTCCAAACTCCGCACAGACACACCTCGCCCCAGCCTGATTTGAAAGGTCACTCTGTGTCTGGGAAAACGGTCTCACGGTATAGTCCCTTTTATCAGAGGTCATTATTGCTGTTTTTCTTCCTGGTTGTACCCTTGCACGCAGGCAGAGGTCGGGAGAGGGTGGGGTTGTGCCAGTTATCGTACAGGATTCCTCTCTCATGGTCCATTTCTTCAGCATCCAACTTCCCCAGGCCTCCTTCACTGCATGCAGAAAGGGAAGCAAAACCATGTTTTGTTCCTTTTGATTGTTTTCCTTCCCTAAGGATTTGCATTGCTTTTTGCTGCTCCTCTCTCCTGCCTGAACCCACCAGAATAACATCTACTACAGGAGGGGTGAGGAGCTGAGGAATTGAATGTGGCCCCCAGTCTCCCCTACCTGGCCCTTGGGATTCTGTCCAGGCCACGCCTGCTCTCCACAGGCCACGCCTCTCCCTGGCCCTGCTCTTGGTCCACCTGAAGTGCTTTTGCCCAGGTGAATTGTTCTCTCGAATATAAGAACCTAGGAAGCTGCCTTATACGGAATCAGATCATTGGCGCCCAACCATCTAACCATCACACGACACCTGCTAGCAGCCACGGGGCAGCAAGCAGAGAAGTATTCGGAGCCAGCCCGGGGTCAGAGTCCAAGCAAGCAGAGCCCACAACAAAGGGCCAGGCAAGAGGCCAAATCAGAGCAGTTCGGGTTTGGCCCAGGGAGGAGATCTGATAGCAGAGCTGGCACACAGGCAGGCATGTATATCCTACCTTTTCCCCAAAAGGAAATCAAAGTGGCATACATGGTCTCCTCCTCATTTCCACAACAATCCTGTGAGGTAGGTTAGACTGACAAGTAGTGACTGGCCAAAGGTCCTCTAGTGAGCTTCATGGGTGAGCAGGGATTTGAACCCTGGTCTGACACTCTAACCACTGCACTGCCCCTCTTCCACAGCAACTGGCTCTCTGTCTGTCTGTCTGTCTATCCATCTATCTATCTATTTATCTATCTATCATCATCTATCTATCATCTGTCTATCTATCTATCTGTATCTATCATCTATCTATCTACTATATCTATCATCTATCTATCTATCATCTATATATCATCTTTGTATAAAATAAAGTTGTTTTGATGCTGTAAGAATCTGCTGAGCTCGTACTGAAAAGATCTGCTAGGGACTCTTCTGAAAAAACCACCTTTGTTGGTTCTTCAGAGCACACCTCATCTGGATCCCAGCGCAGGGTTTTGCTCCTTTGCAATGTCTTCAGCACCTCTCGACGTATATTGATTGCGCTCTCATTAAAACGGCGAGACTATAAATAAAAAGCCAAAGACGAGAGACAGAGGCCAGTCAAGAGGAACAGTTCTTCACATGCAGAGAAAGGTAATCTGCAAAAAAAGGAGGTGCGCACAGACACACACACACAAAGATAGAGAGAAGGGAAACGAAAATAACAAGGTAGAAGTGAAACTCCTTTTTTTTCAGAAGCCTTTTGTTCCTGAGTTTATTGTCAAACATACACAGCTATTGACGCAGATGTAAAGCCCATTGGGTTAGTGGGGCTTACGCCTCAGTAAGAGCACAGCGGATTGTGGTTCGAAAAGGTACAAGGCCGTCCTGCGTAAGTTGCACGAGAGGAAGTGGAATGTGACGGCCCACCGACCACGCGTGACGGACCGCCATGGGCCGGATAAACCTCCTGCCTTGCTTTCCTCCAGGGACTACAAAACCGGTTTGGGCTGAGGGGCCAGAGGGTGGGAGGGGTTGCATCAAGCACCTGGTGTTTGTAGCTGCATTCACCTTGCATAGCCTAAAGAGCCGGTGTGGTGTGATGGTTGGAGTGCTGGACCTATGACCTGGGAGGCCAGGGTTCAAATCCCCACTCGACCCATAAAGTTCACTGGGTGACCTTGCGCCAGTTTCTCTCGGCTGGACCTACTTCACAGGGTTCTTGTGAGGATGAAATGGTTTCAAGGCAGGGGTCGGGAGCAGGGTCAGCAATAAGCTCACAAGGTGTCAATGAAGTTAACTCTTTGTATATCTGAAGGAGCGTCTCCACCCCCATCGTTCTACCCGGACACTGAGGTCCAGTGCCGAGGGCCTTCTAACAGTTCCCTCACTGCGAGAAGCCAAATTACAGGGAACCAGGCAGAGGGTCTTCTTGGTAGTGGCACCCGCCCTGTGGAACGCCCTCCCACCAGATATCAAAGAGAACAACAACTACCAGAATTCTAGATGACATCTGAATGCAGCCCTGTTTCGGGAATCTTTTAATGTTTGAGGCATTACTGTATTTTAATATTGTGTTGGAAGGTACCCAGAGTGGCTGGGGAAACCCAGCCAGATGGGCGGGGTATAAATAATAAATTATTATTATTATAAATTATTATTGCTCAAAGAAACAAAACAGCTGAGGCCTAGTGAGTGCAGCAACATCTTCCCAGTAGATCTTGCCTCAATGAGGCAGCTGCGAGGACTGAAGGTCCTGTTCTTCCCACAGCTCTCTAAGGCCTCTCCTCCCCCAGTTCCTTCACAAGCAACCTGAGACTTCACCACTTGGTCCGTCTCTGCTCTGCCCTCTTCATACCTCTGCAGGTTCTAGGAGACCAAGTGGGAGGGGGGGCATACCTCCTGACTTCTTCAGCAGCCTGCCTCATCTCTGCTGTTTGCCAGGGAGTAGCATCACTTCCCTTTTTTTGCTGGCAGCATTAAAAAAAAACCTGCTAAGATGGGCCTCCTTGGGTAAACATGTCAACCTTTGGTGAGTTACAACTAGGCTGGCCAGTGATCTCATCTCTTCATCCTTGGCTTGTGAGTGTCAAGATTTTTTTTCATAGAATCATAGAGTTGGAAGAGACCACAAGGGCCATCGAGTCCAACCCCCTGCCAAGCAGGAAACACTATCAGAGCACTCCTGACATATGGTTGTCAAGCCTCTGCTTAAAGACCTCCAAAGAAGGAGACTCCACCACATTCCTTGGCAGCAAATTCCACTGTCGAACAGCTCTTACTGTCAGGAAGTTCTTCCTAATGTTTAAGTGGAATCTTCTTTCTTGTAGTTTGGAACCATTGCTCCGTGTCCGCTTCTCTGGAGCAGCAGAAAACAACCTTTCTCCCTCCTCTGTGTGACATCCTTTTATATATTTGAACATGGCTATCATATCACCCCTTAACCTCCTCTTCTCCAGGCTAAACATGCCCAGCTCCCTTAGCCGTTCCTCATAAGGCATTGTTTCCAGGCCTTTGACCATTTTGGTTGCCCTCCTCTGGACACGTTCCAGTTTGTCAGTGTCCTTCTTGAACTGTGGTGCCCAGAACTGGACACAGTACTCCAGGTGAGGTCTGACCAGAGCAGAATACAGTGGCACTATTACTTCCCTTGATCTAGATGCTATACTCCTATTGATGCAGCCCAGAATTGCATTGGCTTTTTTAGCTGCTGCATCACACTGTTGGCTCATGTCAAGTTTGTGGTCAACCAAGACTCCTAGATCCTTTTCACATGTACTGCTCTCAAGCCAGGTGTCACCCATCTTGTATTTGTGCCTCTCATTTCTTTTGCCCAAGTGCAATACTTTACATTTCTCCCTGTTAAAATTCATCTTGTTTGTTTTGGCCCAGTTCTCTAATCTGTCAAGGTCATTTTGAAGTGTGATCCTGTCCTCTGGGGTGTTAGCCACCCCTCCCAGTTTGGTGTCATCTGAAAATTTGATCAGGATGCCCTTGAGTCCATCATCCAAGTCGTTGATAAAGATGTTGAATAAGACCGGGCCCAAGACAGAACCCTGTGGCACCCCACTAGTCACTCTTCTCCAGGATGAAGAGGAACCATTGATGAGCACCCTTTGGGTTCGGTCAGTCAGCCAGTTACAAATCCACTGAGTGGTAGCATAGTCAAGACCGCATTTTACCAGCTTCTTTACAAGAATATCATGGGGCACCTTGTCAAATGCCTTGCTGAAATCAAGGTAGGCTACATCCACTGCGTTCCCTTCATCTACCAGGCTTGTAATTCTGTCAAAAAACGAGATCAGGTTAGTCTGACATGACTTATTTTTCAGAAATCCATGCTGACTATTGGTGATCACAGCATTCCTTTCTAGGTGCTCACAGACTGTTTGCTTAATGATCTGCTCCAGAATCTTCCCTTGGTGTCTTTCCCTTGGTGGGAATGGATTTCTGCTGGACCAATGCAGAGATGCCCTGGAGTTTGGTAGCCACTGGTTTGCTGTGTTAATTTGATGAAGAAGGGCTAAGTAGATAGAGCCACCTAGGTAAAGGTAAAGGACCCCTGGATGGTTAAGTCCAGTCAAAGGTGACTATGGGGTTGCGGTGCTCATCTCGCTTTCAGGTTGAGGGAGTCAGCATTTGCCTACAGACATCTTTCTGGGTCATGTGGCCAGCAGGACTAAACCGCTTCTGGTGCAACAGAATACCGTGATGGAAACCAGAGCGCACAGAAACGCCATTTACCTTCCCGCTGCAGTGGTACCTGTTTATCTACTTGCAGTGGTGTGCTTTCGAACTGCTAGGTTGGCAGGAGCTGGGACAGAGCAACAGGAGCTCACTCAGTCACAGGGATTCAAACCGCCTACCTTCTCATGGGCAAGCCCAAAAGGCTCAGTGATTTAGAGCACCACCTGAGAGATGAGTGCCGCAACTCCATAGTTGCTTTTGACTGGATCCTTGATTTCCTCATGGAAAGGTATCAGCGTTTTAGTGCAAATTTCTCCTAATATATACACATCTCCCCATGTAGTATTAACTAATATGCACACTGTTGCAAGCACTCTCCCCTAGTATAATGTGTTTTCGCTAATATCTGCATTTTTATGCCCATTTCCCCTAATAAATGCATTTTTCAGCCGGGCTGCAAAATTCAGAGAAATGCAAACTCTACATATTGGCTCAAGAAATGTGAATCAAGTAGTAACGCATTGAACAGAATCAGATTTCTCCCCAATCCCTAGCTCACTCAATATGATTAATTAAAACAGTAAGATGAATTAGTTCTCTATCTTACGGATGGCTCATATGACCACAAGCTGTCACTGGGTATCCTCTTCCTTCCACCCCCAAAAACCCACCACTGGATATGGTTGCCAGGATACTCTGCCACCTGGTGACAGATAGAAGAGGAAGGGACTCTCCTCTTGATAGATCACAAATCCAAGTTTTTTGGCCCCCAGGTATTGCCACTTCTGCTCCTTGGAAGCTCCAAGCTGCTGAAAGTATGTGAGAGACGGGAGCATCCAAATATCAGAAACTGCCTGTAAAATCCACCTAGCTCATTATTGTCCACACTGACTTTCAGCAGCTCTCTGGGGTTTCAACATGGAGTTGTGCCTTCGCTGGTTTTTGAAGCCACAAAGTACA
Source organism: Podarcis filfolensis (assembly GCF_964270895.1). Classification (NCBI taxonomy): domain Eukaryota; kingdom Metazoa; phylum Chordata; class Lepidosauria; order Squamata; family Lacertidae; genus Podarcis; species Podarcis filfolensis. The sequence continues at coordinate 113,421,778 of NC_139606.1, forward strand.
CAGCTGGGGGAGCAGGGAGCTTACAATCATGCAGGACTTGTTGTATGGGCTACATAGGTTAAAAATGGATAGAAACTCTATTCATAATGTTGGCATCAACCGGGTGATGCCAAACCTTTGGAGAATTACAGCACCCGCTGTGGATGGGGAGAGACATGTTTTGTAGCAGCTGGGGCAGATGAAGGTGTCCGGTTGTGTTGCTACAGATGCACAATGGCATTTCTCCTCTCCATGCTCCTCCCTGCGGCGAGTCCTCCTCTGGCTACTGCTATGGATGCACAGCCTGACTGTCTGTCTCCAGGCTCTGCAGTCGTCTGCAAGCGTTTCCTACATAGCAGAGTTGATGTTGCCAGACATCTTTGCAGACATCTTTGTAGTGCAATGTTGCTGTTGTCCAGTTACTGCTTTGGCATCTCCCTCTTACCCTGGCCAGAACCAAGGGCTGGAGGTCTGCTAAGGTCCTGCCCCAAGACAACTCTCGTGGGAGAGCCAGTGTGGTATAGTGGTTAAGAGCGGTAGACTCATAATCTGGTGAACTGGGTTCGATTCCCTGCTCCTCCACATGCAGCTGCTGGGTGACCTTGGGTCAGTCACACTTCTCTGAAGTCTCTCAGCCCCACTCAACTCACAGAGTGTTTGTTGTGGGGGAGGAAAGGAAAGGAGATTGTTAGCCACTTTGAGACTCCTTAGGGTAGTGATAAAGTGGGATATCAAATCCAAACTCTTCTTCTTCTTCTAAAGTCTACTCACATGGTGCTTCCATGGGTCAGGTGACATTACGGCCGGGTCACATGAGGCTTCTGCCAGTCAGCTGACCTCATGGCTAGGTCTTCCAAGGCTCCTCTAGATGAGCTCCCCACATGTCTACATCTCACACATTCTTAGATTTAATGGATTTTGTTGGAGATAAAGATTGGAGCGCTTAAGGAAAGCCACACACACAAGAAGCATCTGCAGTGCTGCACCAGAGCTTTGTTTGCAAAGAAAGATTTCCAGCAGCTGAAAACATTTGCATTTCACAAAGCGTTCCACGTCTGCCATCGTGGCCCAGAATCTGATGAAGCGTTCCGTGAAACCCAAAAGCTTGCGTATTTCCATGATAGCCTAAGATGAGCCAATTAAAAAGCTGGTGTGTGTGTGTATGTGTGTCACCCCTTCCTTTTGCTTCTCCAGAAGTGCCTGTGGCCCAAAAACGAGGACACTGCCAGACACAATTCATTTCCTTCAGGAATCCTCTGATGCCATTACAAGCCCGGCAGTAAACACAGTTAGGATTGGGAGTCAGCTTGCCGTGACCCCCCCAGTCAGCTTTCATCTCAAATAGGAGGCCTGGGAATTTGGGGGCCATGGGTCGGATTGTAAAAGAGGCAACTGCTCCCCATTACACGGCGCAGCCTGCATCCAGGTTCCACGCTCTCTTGAGGCAACCGTCTGCTTTAAACACCCAGTACAAGTGTCCCTCACAGCCATTACAAGAGAGAAAGGCTGGGGCTGAGCTGTAAACATAAATGCCTGTTGGAACGGAGACTTACAGCCCCCAAACGCACGTTCAAAGTCAGAGCACAGGCAGGGGAGACTCTTGCAAATGGAACGGAGAAGGCTCATCTGTCTCGACAAATGAAGCTTTTAGGACAGCTGAGAATGGAGAGCCGAGGCTGAGAAAGAGGTTGGGGAATTTGTGTGACCGGGAAAAGGGCCGGTTTTTCTTTCTCTCGTCTGCCTTTCCGTTGCTCTGTTTGTTTTGGGCACATCTCTTCTTCATGAGAATATAAAAAGAGGAGCCCTGTTTAGATCAGGCCAATGACCCATCTAGTCCAGTATCCCATTCTCACGGCGACCAACCAGACGCCTGAGAGGATGCTCATCAAAATCACAGGTGACAGCAAGCCAGGAGGGGTAGCTAATGTTGCTGAAGACAGAATCAGGATACAGGATGACCTAAACAGATTGGAGAACTGGGCCAAAACTAACAAAATGAATTTAACTCGAAGCATTAAGGACAAATGTTCTAGGCAGGAAGAACCAGCTGCATAAATGTAAAATGAGGGACACCTGGTTTGCCAGAGGTACATGTGGAAAAGGTCTAGGGGTCTTAGTAGAACACAAGCTTAACGTAAGCTTAATAGTGTGATGCAGCAGCAACAAAAAAGCAACTGCTATTCTAAGCTGCATCCACAGAAATATAGTGTCCAAATAAAGGAAATAATAGTTCCACTCTATTCTGCCTTGGTCAAGACCACATCTGGAATACCGTGTCCAGTTCCGGGCAGCATAATTTAAGAAGGATGTTGACAAGCTGGAATTGTTGCAACCAAGATGATCAAAGGTCTGGAAATCAAGCCTTATGAGGAATGGCCGAAGGGCTGGGAAAGAGAGACTGAAAGGAGGTATGATAGCCATCACAAATATCTAAAGGGCTGTCACATGGAAAGTGGAGAAAGCTTGTTTCTCCCTTATACTTTGCTTATTTAATGTGACTCCTCCAAAGGCTGACAATATGGTGGTGGCTTTTCGGTGGTGGCTTCCCAGGTATGGAATACCTTCCCTAGGGAAGTACACCTGGTTCCATAGGGATGTGGGTGGCGCTGTGGTCTAAACCACTGACCCTCTTGGGCATGCTGATCAGTAGGTCGGCAGTTTGAATCCCCGCGACGGGGTGAGCTCCCATTGCTCTCTTCCAGCTCCTGCCAACCTAGCAGCTCAAAAGCACACTTTTTTAACCTTTTACACCTGGTTCTATAATTGTCTGTCTTTGGTAATCAGCTAAAAACATCTTTAATTAAGTAGACCTTTTATAGTGGTGGGTAGCCTTCGTCCTTTTCCTATACATCTATGGGTGAGCATTTTTAGCTATTTTATTACTGTTTTTGCCTTTGGTTTTAACTTTCCTTGTCACTCCCATTCCTTATTTTGTAAGCCACTTGGAGACACTTCAAAAGCGGCCGATAAGTACAAATCATTCTCATCATCATCTCTGGGTGTAAAAAAGCTTGAGAAGCAGAACTGGGAAGTTCTTCCACCTCTTTGGTTACAAAGGAAAATAAGTACTGGATGATGAAAATCTGGTTTGAATTGGAGATTGAAGAACGGAGAGATCTCCTTATGTGGAGATCTGAAGACCTATGGATTACAAATTTGATTAAGGTGCAAGTTGGAGCTTTTGGGACAATTGGACTTAAAAGGAGTAAGAATCAAGATTCGGGCTCCACTTTTAAGTATGGAGGTCTGGCTGGAAGAAACATGGACCTTATGGGGACAGAGCTTCTCCGAGATCTGGTGTTTAATACTAAAGACTATCAAAAAAACTGGCAGAGAGGAATTGAGAGAGAATTAAGAGCCTCGGACGTGAGGGCTCCAGGCTGATAGTAGATTAAGACTGATGGACATCTGTTGGGGATCGAAACCAGGAAAGGGGGTGGTGGGGTTTGGGAATCCAAAGGGTGTATAATTATAATCTTTTTTTTATTTTGTTTTGTTATTAGTAAGAAAATTGGGGAATTCGTGGAAGGGAATTTGGGTCGACTTTAGAAAAAGGTTTTAAGAATGAACACTGATGTACAAATATTGATGTTTATAAGTTAAAATTGGTTTTTTCTTTAAAATGAACTAAATATAAAAAGGTTAAAAATTGGGGATAAGAACTTGTTGAACTAACAATTTGAATTGGAATACAAGAAGGGGGGGTGTGGGGAAGTCAGGGAAATATGTCATTGAAAATATGGATTGTAAACTTTATGTGTTTTTTTAAAAAAAAATTCTTTTTTTGATTTTTTTATTAAGATGGAAAATTTTAATAAACATTTATTAAAAACAAAAGCGGCCGATAAGTACAAATCATTCTCATCATCATCAGAGGGTTCTTCCGCTGTGGCCAAGCCAATGCCTGCACATTTCTCATGGCCCACACACACCATTGCAAAATGTCTGGGTCGTGCACTTGGCCTTTGCCTCGGCAGTAATTACAATTGTTTTTGACAGCCTTATCAGCCTAGCTGGTCATGCAGCTGCCGTGGTTGGGGGTCCAGTTTTGCAGACGTCCAGAGATCCATTATCGATTCCAGAAAGGAAGGCAAGATGTTGATACGGACTTAGGGTGGAGGGGAGACTTAACAAAGGGGATGAGCAGGGCATTATGCAAAGTACCGGATCTCTAACCTCCTGCACAAATTTCTCATGGCAGCGATCAATAGATCCTTAGGCTGCAATGACATAATTTTGTCATGTCTCAAAAAGGCTGGCTAAAAAGGACCAGCGAGGAGTGGTACGAACCAAAATTATAGATAGCTAGATTCATCAATCAATCAATCAATCATCTATCTATCTATTTTCCAGTGTGGCAATACCTTTTTCTTGGGATCTCCCTGCCTATTAATCATAGGCCAGTATCTGTACTGTTTTAGACACCTGCTAAAACCTAATTTGTTTAGGTAATCCTACCCAGGCATGCAATTTCATTAAGTACACTTGTATTTAAAACGGCTGATCTTATCGGTATGTTGATAATTTTACCACATCTGCTGTTTTTAATGTGTTTTTTGTTGCTACTTTAATGAATATTTTGTTCCATTTTACATAAACCGCTGAGAGATTGTGCTTATTAAGCAATATATAAATCTTGCTAAATAAATGATATAAATAAATAGATATAGGTCTGCGGACTTTAACTGGTTTAATCGGCCAATTAATCTGCTAAAAGTTAAATTAATTAACCAGAGGCGGCAAATTTCAATCAGTAGGGCTGGGAGTTAAGGGCACATGTGTTTATTTCTAGATGAACTTTTGGATAAGGCATCTTCCTGCAAACAGGAATTAATATATATTTATTGGAGGTGGCTTTTCCTGTTCCAATGTAGAGTGTGTTGTGGGCTGCTTTTTTAATTAACAGGAAAGTAAGATGCACTTCCTGTGAGTAAGCTTCACTGAAAAGAGTGAGACAATCTTCTGAATAAATATGCATTGAGTTGGTGGTGTTCCAAATTTTTCTTGTGCGGTTTTTTTTAAAATTATAAATAATAAAAAAGAAAATGCATTTGAAAATTTTCAAAGGAGAGAGAAAGAAATCGAGTATGAACAGGTTGCATGGTTATTATTATCAGGCTTACTTTTGTGGTGGCTGAGGGGTGTTTATGAGTCTCCTTTCGACAAATCATCTCACCAGTGGTCAGCACTCTGCAGCCTCCATGGTTGCCCAAATCAATTAAAAGCCCCTAAGGCTTTTTTTTCCCCGCCAGGAAGCATAGGCAACCAGGGAGGCTGCAGATGGCTGGAGAAATATTCCCTGGAAAGAAAAATGCACATGTGCCACCCTTAGATACCTCATAACAATGAGGTAAGCTCAAAACCCCACAATAACTGAAATTCTAACACCCTGAGAACGGTGTAGGAAACAGAAAGCCCCTTTTGCAGAGGAAGAAAACTTGTCAGTAACAGAGGACAGGTTTTGGATCCTATATAGGATTGCTCTGAAAGCTGCAGGTTATCTCACACCATCCAGTAAAAGGTGGTAGTAATAATAATAATAATAATAATAATTAATAATAATAATAATAATAATAATAATAATAATAATAATATATTATTTATACACCGCCCATCTGACTGGGTTTCCCTAGCCACTCTGGGCAGCTTCCAACAAAAGATTAAAAACACAATAAAAGATCAAACATTAAAAACTTCCCTAAACAGGGCTGCCATCAGATGTCTTCGAAACATCAGATAGTTCTTTATCTCCTTGACATCTGCTGCGAATGCATTCCACAGGGCAGGTGCCACTACCGAGAAGGCCCTCTTCTGCCTGGTTCCCTGTAACCTCACTTCTCGCAGGGAGGGAACCGCCAGAAGATCCTCGGAGTTGGACCTCAGTGTCCAGGCTGAACGATGGGGGTGGAGATGCTCCTTCAGGTATACAGGACCGAGGCCGTTTAGGGCTTTGAAGGTCAGCACCAACACTGTGAATTGTGCTCAGAAACGTACTGGGAGCCAATGTAGGTCTTTCAGGACCAGTTTTATATGGTCTCAGCGGCCACCCCCAATCACCAGTCTGGCTACTGCATTCTGGATTAGTTGTAGTTTCTGGGTCACCTTCAAAGTTAGCCCCACGTAGAATGTGTTGCAGTAGTCCAAGCGGGAGATAACTAGAGCATGCACCACTCTGGCGTAAGGGGCTAGTATTGCGCAGCTTGATTATCTAGGAGGCCATGGGTCAACTTCTAATTCTTCCATTGGTTGTCAGCTACTTAAAAAGAGCACACTTGAGACCCGGAAGCTGGAAGCCATAAACTACTCAGAGCATGCAAAGGGGCCAAGGTAGAGCAGATGTTTTCATACCCAACAAACACACAAGACGTAACCGGCTGTACTTTTGAATAAATAAGGTATAATATTCATTGTATCAAATTGTAGATTTCAACGGAAGTCTCATAAAGTTCAACGAAGAAAGCAGAAGACCCAGTGGATCAGATCATTCTCTAGTCAGTTCATTCATAAGGTCCATACAAGTATCTATTCTACCTGTCTGTTCATAGAGTCCAATAATCCACATGAAGGGTTATTACAATTCCACAGAATCCTTTCACAGAGTCTAAGACAGGATTTCCGGAATATTAGCCTTGTTTCGGCATCCTAGGCTTCATCAGTAGAACAGACTCTAGGTAATGCAAATAAATAAAATATTGTAATCTCACACATTTTTACAGCAAAATTAATATAAAAAACCATAAACAATTGTACATACCATATGTAATATTACAGGATAGTGGATCTTATAGCATATTAGTGGTTGCAGTTGGCAGCGACTGTTATTAATCAGGATTATATGGACAAGCACAATACAGTGCTACCTTGGGTTAAGAACTTAATTCGTTCTGGAGGTCTGTTCTCAACCTGAAACTGTTCTTAACCTGAGGTACCACTTTAGCTAATGGGGCCTCCTGCTGCCGCCGTGCTGCCGTCATGTGATTTCTGTTCTTATCCTGAAGCAAAGTTCTTAACGCGAGGTACTATTTCTGGGTTAACAGAGTCTGTAACCTAAAGCGTCTGTAACCTGAAGCGTCTGTAACCCTAGGTACCACTGTATTGGTTTGAGTAACAGGTGTTGGCAATCCGCAGTTACAAAATTTCTTCCTTAAAGTGACCCATATGGCACAACAGAAGTAAAGCAATCCATGCTCAGATGTTATAAACTCAACTCAAACGTAACTGTAATCAATTTTCAGATCTAAAGTAATAGCAGTCCACAGATACAAAATTTGTTTTTTAAAGTAATCATACCCAGTAAGACAAAACACTTGGTTAGACTGATACATGATGCAACCATTGCAGAACCATAGGCATGAGAAAACCAGGGTGGGTGTCTGCACCAGTGGCGTAGCGTGGGGGGTGCAGGGGGGGCCGGCCGCACCGGGCGCAACATCTGGGGGTTAGGGTTAGGGGGCGCAAATCCACAGGTTAAGGGGCGCAAATCCACGGGTTAGGGGGTGCAAATTACTTGCCTTGCCCCGGGTGCTGACAACCCACGCTACGCCACTGGTCTGCACAGTGGATCACTGTTTTGTTCATAGGGGAAGAAGCCATAGCTCGGTGTACTGGCACCAGATATAGGGAGTGTTAGGGGCTCCAGCCCCCTCAATATTGTGACTCAGGGGACCCAGCCCTGCCCCACACATTGAGGGGGCCAACATCCACTGCCAATCACCCTCGCATGCCCCAGCCCTCACCCAGGAGCTGGGAGGTGGCTGGGACAAGTGAGGGTGAAGATCGCCCCCGCAGGGCGCTTACTACAGGGAGAAGGAGGCAGAGTGTGGAGCCCAGCTCTGCGTTCCACATTCCCAACCTGGCATGCGAATTCCAGCATCACAGCAGCGGGGACCCACACAGCACAGCACAGCGCACAAGTGCTCACGCGCTGGGCGGGACGCGTCATGGGACATCACGGGATATGTCATTTCCCTGGGAAATGATATATAATGAACCGAAAAGGATGTTTAAAATAACCTTTGTTTTTTCAAAAAAAACCAGAAGCTTTTCTTTGGGGAATTATAGGGACAGAACTACCTAAATTGTAAAGAAATTTATTTATGTATGGGACTACAGCAGCAAGAATGCTACCCACCCCAAAATGGAAAGAAGCAGAAGTCCCGGCCAAGGAAGAATGGATATGAGAACTTATGGAATATGCAGAAATGGCGAAACTGACCGGAAGAATAAGAAATCAAGGTAACGAACTTTTTATAAAAGAATGGAAATGGCTTGCTGAATATTCACAGATAAATTGCAAACAGAGAAGAACAATGGCAGGATTATTGCAATAACCTGCAGTTTCATAAGAGTATATATTTAAAGTAGATAATTAAATGAGCAAATTAAATGAACTTGGATATGCATGAGCTATTGCAAAATAAATTTAAGGAACCGCAGAAAGAGCCGGGAGGAAGTCAAGCTTTGAAATGTTCAGATGATCGTAAAACTACTAAAACGTATAAATTTGAAAAGTATAAATAAAATATTTTTTTAAAAGAAGACATCACGGGAAGTGGGGGGCAAGTGGGGGGCATCTAATGAATACACCCCTTTTCTGAAAGCCTGGAGAACTGGTACCAGGCAGAAGAGACAATATTGAGCTTGATGGATCAATGGTCTTAATCGGTATAAGCCAGCTTTCCATGCTTCCATGTTTGAGGAGTTAGTTACCATAGTTAGTTAGTTAGTTAGTTTTTTTAAAAAGTATATCAGGGATTCTTTTTTAAAAACAAAACAAAGCCTGTCTATATCAGCAGCAAAGCAGAAAGAGAGACAGGTGGGGAGAATGATTTGCTCTCGCTCTGTTCTGGAGCTGGAAAATGCTTCCTCGCCCCTGCTTACGATCTCTAAAGTATCCCTTTAAACTACTTACGGCAGTTTACAGGAAGAGACCATGTGCGCATGTGGATTAAGGAAGATCAGACAGAAGGGATCTTCAAACAGCAACTAAGAGACACTTGCTGGTAACTAGAGACTGCAAAGGCGGCTTCAGAAGCTCAGGCAGGCGTGATTCAGTCCTGGGGAAAGTGGGGGGCGTGAACTTTGTTGCATGGACTATTCAAAATCTCGCTAGCAGGAGGTTGTCATTCTTCTGATTTTTCCCGCCTTTTTTCGCTTTTGCTCCCTTCCTGATTTTTTTTTAATGCTTTTCAGGTTTATACATTTTACAATCATTTTAGCATTTCATAATTAAATTCCTTCCCCCTCTTTCTGCGGTTCCTTACATTTATTTTTAATATCTTCTGCATATCCAAATTAACTTAATTTGCTCATGTATTCATCTACTTTAAATATATACTCTTACGAAACTGCAGGTTATTGCAATAATCCTGCCACTGTTTTTATCTGTTTGCAATTTATCTGTAAATATTCAATAAACCATTTCCATTCTTTTATTTAAAAGTTTGTTATTTTGGTTTCTTATTCTTCTGGTAAGTTTCGCCATTTCTGCATATCCCGTAAGTTTTTGTATCCATTCTTCCTTTGCTGGGACTTCTTCTTCTTTCCATTTGGGGCAAGTAGCATTCTTGCCGCATGTAAGAAACTTACATGAATAAGTTTCTATACAGTTTCTTCTTATTTCTTCTGAATTCAGTCCTCGTCACCAGATCTCAAGAAGTTAAGTAGAATGATGAGCAAAAATCAAATGCACTCTATCATGTCCAGCAAGTTATGATGTCCATAGAAAATAAGTTATGATGTCCATAGAAAATAAAAGGGGCCAGACTAGAACTCTAGGTCCGTTAGGAGTTAAGAGTTTGGGTGTAATCTTCGATACCTCCCTCTCCATGGAGGTGCAGATTGCAGCTATAACAAAGGCGGCATTTTTTCATCTCCGCCAAGCTAAGCAGTTGGCTCCTTACCTCTTTCGCCCTGACCTAGCCACTGTGATCCACGCGATGGTCACCTGCAGACTGGATTATTGTAACTCGCTCTACGTGGGGCTGCCCTTGAGACTGACCCAGAAACTCCAGCGGGTGCAGAATGCCGCGGCGAGACTCCTTACGGGGTCCTCGCTGCGAGATCACATTCACCCGGTGCTATACCAGCTGCACTGGCTCCCGGTGGAGTACAGGATCAGGTTTAAGGTGCTGCTTTTAACCTTTAAAGCCCTATATGGCCTAGGACCCTCATACCTACAGGACCGCCTCTCCTTGTATGTCCCACAGAGGAACTTACGATCTTCAAACAAAAACATATTGGAGGTCCCAGGCCACAGAGAAGTTAGGCTGGCCTCAACCAGAGCCAGGGCTTTTTTGGCTGTGGCTCCGATCTGGTGGAACACTCTGTCACAAGAGACCAGGGCCCTGCGAGACTTGACATCTTTCCGCAGGGCCTGCAAGACAGAGCTGTTCCACCAGGCCTTTGGCCCAATGGTTGCCATTAATCTGATTTGAATTAATTTTATAATGAAGTGATTTTAGAATGTTGTATTTATTTTACTGTTGTTAGCCGCTCTGAGCCCGGCTTTGGCTGGGGAGGGCGGGATATAAATAAATTATTATTATTATTATTATTGGTGTCTGGCTTGAGTATCAAAGTGATGGTTGATGGGCATAGACACTGGGGACCCACTGCCTTATACTGAGTTAGTGACCTCCAGTATTTCATACTGGGGACAATCCAAGCCCTACCTGGTGTTGCTCCAACATGCAAAGCAGATGGTCTACCCTCTCAGCTGTGGCACTTCTGAGCGGCAATCAGGTGTATCTCTACTGCTTATGTATGTAAGGGGCTATAAGGAAGGGATGCTCACTCCATGAATTTAATTCCATTGTAACAGTGTAAGTGATGGGTGTAATACTGGTTGCACAATAAAGACCTTATTTTTTTTTAAAAAAATGAAATTTGCATTTCTGCGAATTTTGCGATGCTGTTCTCCCACCAGGTAAGAGGTTCAAAAATGCACAGATTAGGGGAAGATGTGTTTCCAAATGCCTAGGTTCATGAAAATGACATTCAAAAATATATAACTTTAGGAAATTTCACTTGCAAAAATGTGTGTTTGATGTACAATTGCATATATTAAAAATATATGTTCGCTAGGAGAAATTTGCACTGCAATGCTGACAAATTTTCATGAGGAGTCAAAGGGTTCAGGTGAACTCTGAGGTACCCTAGACCTACAAAGCTCAGGGCTTTGTAAATTAGTGCAAGTATGCTGAACCTGATTGTTACCTAGCCCAAGTCTCTGGGGTAGGGTGGGCTACCAATTGAATAAACTGACAATAAATGCCATTTGGATTCTGAATTCAGAAATTACACACACACACACACACACAGTCCATCTGTGAAAGGGAAAAGTGACAACACAGCACAAACGCATGAAGCTGCTTCTTAGAAAAAGGTTTAGGTGAGGCTTGCAAATTTCTACCCAGTAAGGAAATAAAGAGGTCAGCTCGATGTCTGCAGCCCATGCTCTGTTTGTGGTCTTGCCCGGGGTCAGTAAAATATAAAAGATCATCCAGAAAGCCGAAAGAACAGGAGCAGCCGCTGCTCTTTGTTTTCAGTGCCCAAGGGGAAGAAACCAATGTTCAGAATACAATCTGGTGCGTGACTTCTCTGTGTAATGTCTGCCTTGCCCAGGGTGCTGGGGAGTGGGGGCAGGCAGGGCAGGAAAGGAAAGGAAAGGAGGAAAGAGCAAAAACCAACAACAGCAACAGTCTGGAAACATGCTGGGTGCTTGCGGGGGGGGAGTGTGTTGCGGGGCCATGTTTCTGTTCTTCGTCTGTTCTCAAACTTTGACCAAAACGAGCCCGGTAAGATTCTTCTTACTATTATTTCAAATCATCAGAAATGACACCGAATGGAACTAATCATGACTTCATTTGTGATTTGACTCTGAGTTTTTATTCTTTTATTTATTTTTACTTTTTTAAAAAGAAAGAACCGAGCACACCAAAACTGACGCTCCGGTCTCCTCCACATTCAGTTCACAAGCATGCTTCCTAAAGGTAAAGGGACCCCTGACCATTAGGTCCAGTCGTGGCCGACTATGGGGTTGCGGCGCTCATCTCGCTTTATTGGCCGATGAAACCGGCGTACAGCTTCCGGGTCATGTAGCCAGCATGACTAAGCCGCTTCTGGCAAACCAGAGCAGCACACAGAAACGCCGTTTACCTTCCCACCAGAGCGGTACCTATTTATCTACTTGCACTTTGGCGTGCTTTCGAACTGCTAGGTGGGCAGGAGCAGGGACCGAGCAACGGGAGCTCACCTCGTCACGGGGATTCGAACCACCAACCTTCTGATAGGCAAGTCCTAGGCCCTGTGGTTTAACCCACAACGCCACCCGTGTCCCTAAGGCACATAAAAAGAGTCCTGCTGGAGGAAGCCAAAGGCATGTCTAGTCCAGCATCCTGCTCTCAAAGTGGCCAACAAGATTCATCCTTCCCAGAACCATACGTGAACCAAAACTCAGCTATCCTTTTGAATCTGCACTTATCCAAATTTTGCGGTGTGGTTCTCCATTCTGCAAACTGGTGTAAGGGATGTGGCAAACCAAACTTTTACTTGGAAGAAACAGAAACTGAGAGATTCATCCAGCTGTACTTGCAGCTGCCAGACTCAATTCAGCTGATGGAAGAAGCCATGCCAGGAGGATTCTTCACCAACACTAAGAGCAACACAGGAATTCCAACCCCATGAAGTGGACTGGCAACTACACAGGTTTATTAATATGGTGCTTTGCATCTCAGTGATAAGGGCTCTTAATACAGGCCTGCAGCCAGATTTCTTTTAAATCTAAGAGATGAGAGGGTGGTGAGTCTAGAACCGCCTTCCCCGACCTGATGTGCTACAGATGTTTTGGACTACAACTCTCATCAGCTTGAGTCAGCACAGCCAAAGCTCAGGGATGATGGGAGCTGTGCTTAGAGATGCGAACTATTCATTGACTTCCATTTTGCCCCATATTCGTCACATGCAGCACTGTCTCTGTTTCACTGCAGTTCAGCTTCTGACACAAAACAATTTTATCGTCCTCTATGGTGAAACCCTATGCAATGAATTACATAATGAATTACGTAATTAATTAGGCTGTCATTACATTATTCCACACAAAAGGAAACACAATGCCAACAGGGAGGGAGGAAACACCACCAATTACAGTGGTGCCTCGCAAGACGAAATTAATTCGTTCCGCGAGTTTTTTCATCTAGCGAATTTTTCGTCTTGCGAAGCACGAAATCCCATAGGAATGCATTGAAATTCAATTAATGCGTTCCTATGGTCAAAAAAAGTCCAAACAAAGCCAAATTTGGTACAACAAGAGTTTATTAAGTGCTCTTTAAAGTCACACATACTGTAAAGAGCATTTCAAAATTCAAACCCAGAATTTTTTTAAAAAAACAGCAGAGTGGCCCAATGGTCACAGAAAATCATAAAAATGCAGGAAAAAACCACACAAGCTTCCAGATTCTTGCAAACCCCTCCCCAACACCAAGTCCTTGAATTCCAAACACCCCAACCCAAAATCCAAAACCCCCCCAAAAAGTTTTAAAAGTTTAACTTCCCAAATGGCTGCAAAAGAAGTTTTGGAAAAGCTTCAAAAATCACCAAAGTCTTCAAAAACCTCAAAAAAGGCTACCACACCGCTTGCTATGAGTTGCTCCTCGAAGTCAAGTCGCAGCTGTACAGTATTAACGGTTTTAAGAAAAAGGAAACAAACTTGCAAGACGTTTTCGTCTTGCGAAGCAAGCCCATAGGGAAATTCGTCTTGCGAAGCAGCTCGAAAAATGGAAAACCCTTTCGTCTAGCGAGTTTTTCGTCTTGCGAGGCATTCGTCTTGCGGGGCACCACTGTACAGATTATTGCATATTGTTTGCAGGCTGTAAACAACGCCAGCCCTGAATACCAGTGTGGTGTAGTGGTTAAGAGTGGTAGTATCGTAATCTGGGGAACCGGGTTCGCATCTCCGCTCCTCCAGAAGCAGCCGCTTGGTGACCTTGGGCCAGTCACACTAATCTGAAGTCTCTTCAGGAGGAGCGGAGATGCGAACCCGGTTCCCCAGATTACGATACTACCACTCTTAACCATTTCTGCTCCATTTTGGACAGGAATTCTCCAACATTCCTAGTTGTGGTGCAAAACATCTGGCAGGTACCAGAATGAGGATGGCAGGTCAAGAGGCTAAGTTGCGTAGAAGCAAATGCTGTATTTGAATGCATGGGCACCTTTGCACTGGTCAATACAGAATCCATAACCTACACTGTGTCCTTGAGGTAGGGCAGGGAGTAAATCAGAACGAATACACAAAACGCCTGTAAAAAGAAAAAGAAAAAAGACACAAGCGTGATAACTGCTTCGCGTGCAAGCACAGGGCTGCCACATTACCACAACCAACGTCACTATCTTCAACTGGTTTCTGTGGGCAAACCGACTGGCTGCATCAGAAAGGACCAAGTCTCCCAGGAAATCCTTCGAGTCCAAACTGTCAGCTAAAAGGCAGCATGGCCACAGACATACATTATCCAGTTATTTCCAGCTACTGGAGCAACTGCCCAATTTTCAGTTCCCGTTGACCTGAGTTGGGTCTGAACCAACAACCTCCCTGCAGCGAAGATGGGGATCCCTCTGGTAGCAGCTATTGCATTTTAACCAGTTCCTCCTTGCACAGCTAAGGCTTTCCTTTCCCTGTCGTTTTACATCTCGGGGTTGACATGTGGTTGAACTGATATCCTTTCCTGGTTTCCTTTTTTTTTTGCAACTAAATGTCCAGTAGCGTTGCATAAAGAGAACCCAACAGAAAAAAGGTCAAGCCGAGTATTCGTGCCTGAGGTCTAGGATTACATCAAAGTCTTCAACGTTCATCTGTCCATAACATCAACCCAGCGCTTCCTGGTTTCAGCGTTACTCAAAGAAAGAGCAACTGTTAGTTATCTCCTCTCTGTATGCTTACCTCTGGGTTTCAACCTCAACTTTCTCGTGTTATCTTTCGCTGTCCACAGGCCCATGACTACGCTTAGTGCCTGTCTGGGGCAGGGGGGGGGTCAGATTCCTGTTGAATCTGAGACTTGTAAGCTAATTTAAAGCAGTCCAAAAACATCCCCCCTCCCCACCCCACAGTCCTCTCCAAATAAAAGAAATACAGTATCACTGACCACAGAGTTTATGACTGCCAGGGGAATTAAGCCTGCCAGATGTCCCTTATTTCCGAAGGCAGCCCCTGCCTGAAAGAACCATCAACCGTTTCGGGAGCTCTGGAATTTTGTAACTGGAAAGCCCAAATTTGCCCATTGGAGTTGATTTGGCAAGTTTGCATTAATTGCCCTAATTTGCAGCAACGCACATCTGGAATGCGTTTGTGAGAGAGGTGGCCTCGTCCATATTTGAGGGGGAATTCTTCGCCCAGTGAGGCCCATCGGCTGGGATTGGGAGCAAGTTTGTCCACAACAAATACCACCATCACCAAAAAAGAACCCCAAACCCAAATACATAGCAGCATACAAAACAGTGCCTGCTTTAACCCAGTTCCCAATAAGTACGACAATTTTTTTAAAAAGAAGAAGAAGCAGCAACCCTTATGGGGCAGAATCCAAAGCAAGTGCAGTTCATTTTTGGAAGAGAATTATTTGCGACAGCCCTGCAGTGTAGCTGACACTGAATGCTATGAGTAAAGCTCTGTGTGGTTTACAACAATTGTGAGTGTTGTCCAGAGGGTGGGGGTGATGGTAACAACAGCAACAACATACGTTTGTGTAGTGTTCAAACACCTAGCTGGGGAGGGGGGAACGCCCAAGGGAAGAAGGCTCAGGGCCTGGAGAGTGGTGGTGGGACACAGTGGCGTAGCATGGGTGGTCACCACCCGGGGCAAGGCAAGTAATTTGCACCCCCTAACCCGTGGATTTGCGCCCCCTAACCCTAACCCCCAGGTGTTGTGCCCGGTGCGGCCGGCCCCCCCTGCACCCCCCACGCTACGCCACTGGTGGGACAACAACAACCACAATCATCATCATCATCAATTTATACCCCGCCCATCTGGCTGAGTTTCCCCAGCCACTCTGGGCGGCTTCCAATCGAGTGTTAAAAACAATACAGCATTAAATATTAAAAACGTCCCTAAACAGGGCTGCCTTCAGATGTCTTTTTAAGATAAGATAGCTGCTTATTTCCTTCATATCTGAAGGGAGGGCATTCCACAGGGCAGGCGCCACTACCAAGAAGGCCCTCTGTCTGGTTCCCTGTAACCTCACTTCTCGCAATGAGGGAACCGCCAGAAGGCCCTCAGTGCTGGATCTCAGTGTCCGGGCTGAATGATGGGGGTGGAGATGCTCTTTCAGGTATACAGGACCAAGGCCGTTTAGAACTTTAAAGGTCAGCACTAACACTTTGAATTGTGCTTGGAAACGTACTGGGAGCCAATGAAGATCTCTCAGGACCGGTGTTATGTGGTCCCAGTGGCCACTCCCAGTCACCAGTCTAGCTGCCACATTCTGGATTAATTGCAGTTTCTGGGTCACCTTCAAAGGTAGCCCCACGTAGAGCACATTGCAGTAGTCCAAGCAGGAGATAACTAGAGCATGCACCACTCTGGCAAGACAGTCCGCAGGCAGCTAGGGTCTCAGCCTGCGTACGAGGTGGAGCTGGTAGACAGCCGCCCTGGACACAGAATTAACCTGTGCCTCCATGGACAGCTGTGAGTCCAAAATGATGAGTGGTCAGAGGAAGAAGAGGAAGAAGACAGGGAACAGGAGGTGTCAGAAGCTAAAGAGGTAACAGGGCTTAGTGATCTGGGAGGGTCTGTAGCAGACAGAAGTCTAGAATCAGAGGCAAAAGCTGGAGCAGGAGGGTAGGAGGAAGGAGACCAAGAGTCAAAGATGAGTCAGGCTGGTGAAGAGTCACAGGTTTCTCTTGCTGCTGCAACAAGCTCTTCTCTCCCCTTGTCTCCTAGAACCAGAAGAGGTATGAAAAGGGCGGAGGAGAGGTTGGCACGGTCTCTGATCGCTAGGGGGGAAAGCCCTGTTGAAGAGGTGGGGACTTCCAGTCTCAGCAACTGATTTTCATGGAGGAAGGCCTCTGGGAATGAGCCGCTCCACTCATTAGGCTTGACACTCAGCCAAGTCTGTGGAGATCATATCTTTGCAAATAAAGAGTTGACTCCGTTGTTGAACTAAGTGACGACTAACCAGCGCAGAATTACCCAGCTTCACTGAAAAGCTGGTTCCATACGGGTATAGCCTCCCTCAACTGTCACCTGGCAGCAGCTATTCCATCAGGCTGCAGTAGATAGAGAGGAAGTGAAATATACTCGGAGTCAAAAGTGGATTTCATGCTCTTTATTCAGCTCATAGTGGTGAGGAGGAATGGAAGTTCCCCCAGAATGTCTGCCTTATATACATTATTTACACAGTGGGCCCCATGTGATTGGCTAATTCTGGGATTCTCCTGTAGGCCAATCAGGTTGCGGATTCCCTTCCACCTGGAGCTGGATTGGGTGGCTCCTGTGGACCAATCAGACTGCTGCATTCTGGATCCTATTGTTCTAGGACCAATCAGACTGCTGCCTTTTGGATCCTATTCAACTGAGTACATAACAGGAAGGAAGCAGAAAAGAGCCTCCCATGGATGGGGCAAAGGAGGCAGTTCCACCCCACCACCATGACCCACAGATTCCCAGCTTTCTCTTTTTTAAAAAAGACAGTATTCCCCCCCCCCCTTGGGACGCGAGTGGCACTGTGGGTTAAACCACAGAGCCTAGGACTTGCCGATCAGAAGGTCAGCGGTTCGAATCCCTGCGACGGGGTGAGCTCCTGTTGCTCGGTCCCTGCTCCTGCCAACCTAGCAGTTTGAAAGCACGTCAAAGTGCAAGTAGATAAATAGGTACCGCTCTGGCGGGAAGGTAAACGGCGTTTCCGTGCGCTGCTCTGGTTCGCCAGAAGCGGCTTAGTCATGCTGGCCACATGACCCGGAAGCTGTACGCCGGTTTCATCGGCCAATAAAGTGAGATGAGCACCGCAACCCCAGACTCGGTCACAACTGGACCCAATGGTCAGGGGTCCCTTTACCTTTTATTTCCCTCCCCCCAGCATTTGTAGGGACAAGGAGCCAACCAGTTGACCAGCTGACCTTCCAATGAAATGCCTACCCGCGAACGAGGCTTTGCCTCATTTCTGAGAGCCGCTTGCTTGGAAACGCAGCGCTTGCACCTCTGCTGCTTTCCCTCCCCACCGCCACCAGGCCTGCAACCTTTGAAATTTAAGATCTCCCAGCTGCCCTGCCTTCCGTTTCTGGTGGCTGAGTCGCCACAGGGGAGAGAGGCCCGCTTCGCCATTGCTGGTGGGAACGACAGCCATGCTCTCAGCTTACCCTCGGCGCTCAGGAGTGTGTGTGTGTGTGTGTGTGTGTGTGTGTGTGTGTGTTGCAGACAAGGCACCTCCGTTGTCATGGCTTTGGGGGCCTAGGGAAAAACGGAAGCCGATCAGGCATCTTACCAAAGGAGGCATCACAGGCGGCGACGGCAAACCACCTCCATTGCGGCTTTCCGTACCAAAGAGCTCTTCAGAAAACAGACGAAACGTTGCCTTATCCGAGGTTTCAGCTCCTGCCTTTGGTCTCCCGTTTAGCAAACCGTTCTTTTGGCGCTCTTGTGCTTTTGTATACAAGTTCAGCACTGTTATTTAACCCTGACAGACGCCTCCTGGGAGCAATTAAACTCCTTAAGATCTTACCTACATTCCACCAGACGTCTTCTCATTAAACAGTTGCTCAGATGTTCCTGAGGCCTGAAACATTAAGATTTAAAGGAAACAATTGACTGGTGTGTGCCCACCCCCACTTTCCTCCTCCCTCCCGAAAACCAGTTGTTTGTTTAACATGGGTAGAGCGAGTGCTGAGGTCAGGAAGGCGGGAGATATATGGGTTGCGTTGTGGTTCGTAAGCAGATTTAGCAGGTAGCGACCGTCTGTGTTTTAATACTGATCCAAGTCTTCCCATGCTTGTGAAGTCAAAACCTCACCATTCATGGAGAGAGAAATACCAGGAGGTAACCCCAGGACATGCACAGCTGCAAAAAGTATAGAAGAAAAGATCTTTGCACCCCGGCAACGCATATGCTTAAGACGGCCCTGTACCCATCCCCTCTCATAATGTCTTTATTCCTAAAATGGCTTGCCCTGTGCTGGAACAGCTGGAATACGAAACGAAAGAATGAGACGGGGGCAGAGGATGAGTGGTTGGAAACCTGAGCAAACACACTGAACATGGTTAAATTAGCATCTTCTGTATAAATTGTAAAATCGCAGTGACCTTTGCTAGAGGTCCACCAGAAAGAACATTTCTAAGTAGGCTCTCTGCCATACCCTCAAGCACCTTCTTTAATTGTCTTTGAGTAAGAGCAAATCTTCCTGCCTCTTAATATCAAGTTTCATTAACTTAATCGTGATGTGATATCATGAAATAATATTTACTGCTCTCCAATAATTTATGTAAATAGCTTCCCCTTTCAACCCCGGCTCTCCAGGATGACAGGTGATTCGCGGTGGCTATTTTAAAAAAATAAATAAATCTGTGCACACCAGCCACCCACCTAGAACTCATCCGGTCTCACCGTCTAAGTGGAAGCAAAATAGTGACATTAATCAGGTACTTGAATGATAAGGGAAGGAGGAAGTGGAACTGAAATGAATGAAAAGAGAAATAGCCATTCCTCGTTTTGTGTGGGGGGTTACGTTCTGGACCCCTGTGTGTATCGGGGGCCCCACGTAAAACATTCTGCCTCCCCCCATTCCACTCCTATTCCGCCCTTTAATGACATTTTAGTGACATTTTCTTGTCACTTCCAGGTTCAGCACTGTATATGTGTAAAAGGTAAAGGTAAAGGTACCCCGACAGTTAAGTCAGGCGCTCATCTTGCTCTACAGGCCGAGGGAGCCCACGTTTGTCCACTTCCACAGACAGTTTTTCCGGGTCATGTGGCTAGCATGACTAAGCCACTTCCGGCGAAGCCAGAGCAGCGCACGGAAATGCAGTTTACCTTCCCGTCACAGTGGTACCTATTCATCTACTTGCACTGGTGTGCTTCTGAACAGCTAGGTTGGCAGGAGCTGGGACCGAGCAACGGGAGCTCACCCCGTCACGGGGATTCGAACCGCCAACCTTCCGATCATCAAGTCCAAGTAGCACAGTGGTTTAAACCACAGTGCCACCCATATTTTTTTATCATGCATCAATTGGCCACTCCCTGTGCAACATTTTCAGATGGTTGCCTTACAGTTCCTTGGCATGAAATGTTAGGGAACCATCCATCCCTTCAAAAGGTCCAGCCCAACCATTAGACAGCTACCACAGGCAGCGTAAGAACAGGAGGGAAACCCTGCTGGATCATAGCTATGGCCCATCTAGTCCAGCACTCTGTAGTCACAGGGATCAACCAAACACCCATGCGAAGCCCGCAAACAAGACTCGAGTACAACAGCGCTCTCCCCAACAACTGCCTCTGACCATGGACAGAGAGCATAGACATCCTGGCTGGTAGCCGCAGGTACAATCATAGAATTGTAGAGTTGGAAGGGACCTCGAGGGTCATCTAGTCCAACCCCCCGCAGTGCAGGAATCTCAGCTCAAGTATCCATGACAGAGGGCTTTCCAACCTCTGCTAAGAAACTTCCAGCGATGGAGAGTCCTCAGTTCCACTGTCAAACAGCTCCTGCTGTCAGAAAGTTCTTCCTGCTGTTTAGTTGGAATCTCCTTTCTTGTAACTTGAAGCCACTGGTTCAAGTCCTACCCTTTATCCCTCGTGACTTTTGTCTAATTCTGAAGGAGCACCTGTTCGCCATCGCTTTTGACACTTGGGATAGGTATTTTTTAGGACACCACCTTACCTTGGTAATTTTAAGTTGTTTTGAACTGTTTTTAATATTGTGCAATATCACTGTTTTTAATATTAATGTTGTGTTTTGATTGTTGTAACCTGCCCTGGGACCCCTGACCATTAGGTCCAGTCGTGACTGACTCTGGGGTTGCGGCGCTCATCTCGCTTTACTGGCCGAGGGAGCCGGCGTACAGCTTCCGGGTCATGTGACCGGCATGACTAAGCCGCTTCTGGTGAACCAGAGCAGCGCACGGAAATGCCGTTTACCTTCCGGAGCGGTACCTATTTATCTACTTGCACTTTGATGTGCTTTCAAACTGCTAGGTTGGCAGGAACAGCGACCGAGCAACGGGAGCTCACCCCGTCACAAGGATTCAAACCACCAACCTTCTGATCAGCAAGTCCTAGGCTCTGTGGTTTAACCCACAGCGCCACCTGCGTCCCTTTTATTAGCATTCTAAATCCACCTTTATTATTATTTATTAATTTTGTATACTACCCTACATCCAGAGATTTCACGGCGGTTCACAACATTTCAAGACAATTTGCATATAATAAAATTCAAAAAATAAAGTTAACAACAGATACATTTAAAACAAGTGGATATTCGTGGTAAGGACCCATTTATCCAACTGGGAAAGCCCATTGAAACAAAAATGTATTCCGTTGTTTCCAGAAAGTGTAGTTAGCATTATATCTCAACAGGTATGCTATTCTACAGAAAAAGGGCAGCCAAACTAAAAGCCCTGCCTTGAGTTATAGCAGAGAGGGCTTCTGAGATCTTTGGAACTGCTTTCACGAAAGATTCTTCTGCAGACTGCAGCAATCTACTGGCAGGGCCAGCCCAGGACATTTTGCCGCCTGAGGCAAAACAGAACATGGCGGCATCCCTGCCACTGCCCCCTGCCCGCCACTGCTGCTGCCTCTGCATCTGCCTGAGGTGACTGGACGCAAGCCAAGGAAACCTCAGCAGGCCGAAAGAGGCTGCAGAGGAGCAGACAGCAGCCCCTCTCTTTTTATGCAGCTGTCCTCAACCTGCCGTCCGAGGCAACTGCTTCATGAGGCCAATGGATGGGTCGGCACTGCAACTGGGTATGTAAGGGATATCCTCTGTCCTGAAGGTATCCTCTGTCCTGAAGCAGAAGTTGTGGGGCAGTGAGTGCTGGCAGGCAGAGCTGTGCCTGCCCCCCTAAACTGTCCCACTACCCTCAGGTACGTTGGCAGATACTGGCCTGTCACCACTGTTGAAGTAAGACTCACCTGCTAGGCTGGTTGGGATCTGTACACAGAGTGGCAGTGGGTATCCTCTTGCCCTTTGCTCTCAGGCAAACAAAATGCCCCAGGCCAGCCCTTTATGGGCTAATGCCCCACGCAGAACGTAAGAAGCTACCTTATACCATGGCAGGCCATTGGTCTATCTAGCTCCATACTGTCTACACTGACTAGAAGGTTTTCCGTATATGACCTCCCCCAAGGCTGTATGGTCTTTATAGGCCAAAATTGAAGGCCTAAGGTATCCAGGCAGTGGCGTAACAAGGGTTGCCAGTACCCGGGGCTGCATGGAGTTGTTGTCTAGAGAGGTCGCTTCTTTGTTCACATGGAGAAGCTGTTTCAACAGAACCCAGGAACAGAGCTATATTGAGGCATCACCGGATGGTGAAATTTTGTGCCCCCTAATAATAATAATTTTTATTTATACCCCGCCCTCCCCAGCCAAGGCCGGGCTCAGAGCGGCTTACAAGCAATAATAAAAACAAGGTGAATGATTACAACTTAAAAACAAAATTAAAATACAGCATTAAAATATTGAAACATTAAAATATTAAAATGTAGCCTCATCGCAGGAGCAGAAGGAAAAGAAGAAGAAAGAGAGGGAGGGAATCAAATTGGCTCCAAGCCAAAGGCCAGGTGGAACAACTCTGTCTTACAGGCCCTGCGGAAAGAAATCAGATCCTGCAGGGCCCTGGTATCATGAGGCAGAGCATTCCACCAGACCAGAGCCAGAGTTGAAAAGGCCCTGGCTCTGGTTGAAGCCAATCTAACTTCCTTAGGGCCCGGGACCACTAGGGTGTTGCTATTTATGGACCTTGAGGCTCTCCGTGGGGCATACCAGGAGAGGCGGTCCCGTAGATACGAGGGTCCTAGGCCGTGAAGGGCTTTAAAGGTCAAAAGCAGCACCTTAAATCTGACCCTGTACTCCACCGGGAGCCAGTGCAACTTGAAAAGCACTGGGTGAATATGCTCCCATGGCAGAGACCCTGTGAGGAGCCTCGCTGCAGCATTCTGCACCCGCTGGAGTTTCTGGGACAGCTTCAAGGGCTGCCCCGCGTAGAGCGAATAACAGTAGTCAAGCCTGGAGATGACCGTCGCATGGATCACTGTGGCCAGGTCAGGGCGGGAAAGGTAAGGGACCAACTGCTTGATGCGGCAAAGGTGGAAAAATGTCGCCTTGGCTGTTGCTGTAACTTGCGCCTAGCAATTTTGGGCCTGGGACACTTCCCCTGTGCCCCTCCCACATGCTACGCCACTGGTTCCAGGTACCAAAACTAGATTCATGGCCCTACCATTTCTCATCTACTTGTTAGTTGTTATCCTCAAAGTTTCCCTGATGCAGTTCTATTGCACAAGAGGTGTGGGAACTCCTTTTTCCAGCGAGTTCTTTCTTCCTTAGCCAGTCGCGCGGCACTCAAGTCAGGTTTGAACCTGCGGTCACTGCTGAATTGCTATGCTCTGAGGATGGTTTAATCCCCAGAACAGGCCCCTGGGTTAGCCAGGCCTGTTTTAATTGACATCTTCTGCTTCCATTTGAATTCAGAGATGTTGGCTTGTTTCTTAATGTGCTTCGCGAGGATTTTTCCTTCACACCAAGATTGCTTGACTGACAGCAGAAATTAAGATTACATCATTCTCTTTCTTTGCCTTCGGCAGCTTTGGGCTATCAAGTTTCTCCCTGATTGGGTAATCCGCTGGTTCTTATGTAAAAATTAGTCCATCAGCAGCAGTGCCTGCCAACTTCAGAAAAATCCCAAGGGAGATGGAAGGTCCTCTTTACCCTTGATGGCTCTGTCACCCGTCCCTCTCTGCTTGGCCCACCATAAAGGCAGAGCCAACAAAGCAAAGGTATCTGCTTTAATCCATTCAGATGATATTCCTATAATCTAATAGCATATGCTAAATGCAAAAGATTTACAATACTCCATATTGCCATGGTTGAAGGATGAAGACTAGATTTCAAGTCTTTATTCTTTGCAAAATTCTAGGCATGTCCTGCTAGCTCGCTGATCAAAGGGGCCTGGTTTTGCAAAGTCTGCTTGCAAAATCCTAGATCTGAGACATGTAGCAGTTCCAATTTATTAAAAAAGGTTGATCTCAATTGAGAGCTCAAGTCTTGCAAGGTCTGCCTACCAAACTTTAGACCAGAGCTATCTGGTTCTGCTTTGAATTAGCAGCTCCTATTTTGCAAAGGGTTACTCGAAGCTGCTCACAGAGGAGCTGCCTTGCAAAGTGTTTGCTTTGATCTAGCAAGCTCAGTTCTTGCAAAACTGGTCAACAGCTTTGCGCAGAAAACGTCAGAGAATGCAAAACCGACGCAGAGGAAAGCAAATCCGAGATAGAGTGTCTCTGTGTGCAGAGGTCCGTCAACCTAACATTCTCCTGATCCCTAAGAGTATGAGAGTCGGCAGATCTGCAACATCTGCCAACCCTTCACTAAGGTATCCCCTGCGAAGGCCTATTTTCAAGCCCTTGGGACTGCAAAGATATGCCTAGAGACAGAAGCCAGGTGGGGAATAGTCAAGTAAAACTGGCGGCTGTGGGCTCTGCTCCAGTGCCCTGCATATTTCTCTGCCCCTCCTCATTATTAACACAGCCAGAATTAATTGTGCAAAATGGTGTTTAATTCAGGAATGTTATGCAACACTCAGAGGTATCCTGACACATTGCACAGGCACTGTACCTTATACGGGTTACAGAATTTGGCCCAGGAACTGCTGAAATCTTTGTGTCACTGCCCTGTGTAGGGAGCCGCCATACTGCAGCTGGAAGTGAAGATTTTTGTGGACTGATTCCTCTCAACCAGGCAGACCATTGGATCCTTCCAAGCAGGAGAGGGCAAAAAAAGCCTTCCTTTCCCCACTGAGCAATGGATGAGCAATATGGTCTCCCTGAACTTTGGAGCATCTTGTGTTTCTGGCCTTGATTCTGGGTCCTTCCAGCTCTACAATTCTATTATTCTATGATCCTGATTGTTCTTTGGCCCTGATGCACTCCGGACTCCTCGGGAACGCGGGTGGCTCTGCGGTCTAAACCACTGAGCCTCTTGGCCAGGCAATAGGCAAACTCCAGCCCTCCAGATGTTTTGAGACTACAATTCCCATCATCCCTGACCACTGGTCCTGTTAGCTAGGGATGATGGGAATTGTAGTTCCAAAACATCTGGAGGGCCGGAGTTTGCCTATGCCTGCTCTTGGGCTTGCCGATCAGAAGATTGGTGGTTCGAATCACTGCAGCAGGGTGAGCTCTCGTTGCTCGGTCCCTGCTCCTGACAACCTAGCAGTTCAAAAGCACGCAAGCAAGTAGATAAATAGGTACTGCTGTGGCGGGAAGGTAAACAGTGTTTCCATGCACTCTGGCACTCATCATAGTGCTCCATGCGTGGGAGCAGTTTTGTCGTGCTGGCCACATGACCAAGAAAGCTGTCTGTGGACAAACGCCAGCTCCCTTGGCCTGAAAGCGAGATGAGTGGCGCAACTCCATAGTTGCCTTTGACTGGACTTAACCAGCCAGGGGTCCTTTACCTTTTTACCTTTTACTCCAGACTCCTGCCCATAGCCCAGTCCTGACACTGGGTTGTAATCAACCGAGTCCTACCCCCTGAAGTAGGAGTAGACCCCCTGAAATTAATAAAGTTAGTTGTGCCCCTTAATTTCGGTAGGCCTGCTCATAGTAGGACTGGCTACCATCTGTCATCTTGGCACAGAGGTTTTGCTGTGGATTAAACAAGAGAGGGGCTCAGCGGTCCTTGGACAAAGACAGGTGATTTTTTTTAAAAAATGTACACTAGCATGACCAGCAAGTGATGATGTTCCACTTCATCTGAAAAACAGAGGTAGCAGAAGGGAACTCTATGCAGATGAAAGAAGTCCATTGACTCTTGTGACAGAAAGCTTTGCTTCCAGAGCAATGGCGGTTTGCTGCAAATGCAATTTCTCGCGTTGACATAAACATGGGCAGGAGAGTTTTAACAGCATGCATGTAGCACGCTAAATTCTGCCCACAATTTTATAACGCAGCCCAATCCTACGTAAGCTTACTCGGAAGCAAGCCCTCCGATTGCAATGGAGCTTGCCATCTGCGTCGTATGCACAGGACTGCAGCCTTAGTTATGCTTGGAGAAGTTCGACACAAGAACATTGGCAGCTGCCTGACACTGAAAACATCATCTTACACTTAAAACATGGGAGGTTTGTAAGCAGAGGTTGGGTGGCCATCTGCCAAGGATGCTTTAGCTGAAAATCCTAACTTGCAGAAGGCTGGACTAGACAGCCCTCGGTGTCCCTTCTACTTCTACAATTCTGTGATTCTATGCATCAGGCCTGGGTGGTGCTGTGGGTTAAACCACAGATCCTAGGACTTGCCAATCAGAAGGTCAGCGGTTCGAATCCCCGCAACGGGGTGAGCTCCCGTTGCTCGGTCCCTGCTCCTGCCAACCTAGCAGTTCGAAAGCACATCCAAGTGCAAGTAGATAAATAGGTACCACTCCAGCGGGAAGGTAAACGGTGTTTTCGTGCGCTGCTCTGGTTCTCCAGAAGCGGCTTAGTCATGTTGGCCACATGACCTGGAAGCTGTACACCGGCTCCCTTGGCCAATAAAGTGAGATGAGCGCTGCAACCCCAGAGTCGGTCACGACTGGACCTAATGGTCAGGGGTCCCTTTACCTTTACCTTATGCGTCAGGCCATTGGCTCACCTAGCTCAGTATTTCCTACACTGGCTGGCAGCTGCATGCCAGGGCTTCAGGCAGGGGACATTCCCAGCCCCGCCTTCAGATGCCTGGGAATGAACCTGGAAAGCCAATGCTGTGCTCCTGAGCTACAGCCCTTCCCCAAAACAAACCGAGGAGGGAAATGCTTTTTTGCATTGCAGCCTGCAAGCTAGCTAGATCCACAGTTAGCATAGCCATACCTTTCTTAACCCCTCGAGCAAGGAGCTGTATGACTCAGAAGGCGTCTCTGAGTCAAAAGGCCTCCCAGCGTGAAGGCAGTTTTTCACACCACTCCTTTCCCAGGGCCTTGCCTTCGGTCACGGCCCAGAGCCGGGCGCCTGGTTGCTGGCAGAAACTTTAAAAGCGAGCGGCTTCTCTCGGTTTGTGGGCACAGATACCCGAGCACAAGGCACACAGCCCATCAGCTGTGAAGGACAACTGCAAGTATAAATAGCTGTGTCTCCCTTTAAAGCACACAGGCAACCGAAGAAAGAATTGGGACCCAGTCTGTTACTGTTGTCCTGAATTGTCCCTCTAACCTCTTCAGCCCCTTGGATAAGAATGAATCTATATGGCATCCTTGATATCTCTGAGATCTCTTGATATGTCTGTTAAGGGTGTTTGTTGGCTGTGGGAATGCCCAGGAAGAATGGTGCGATTCAGGGGTCTTTCTCTGCCCCTCCGAGTCAAAGTGTGTGGCCAATAACCCACCCCATGTCTGATCACTGCTCCCACAAAGCTTTGGGCTACTCTGATTTTTTCCTGAAACTTATTTCTCTATCTTTTC
This sequence comes from Podarcis filfolensis, assembly GCF_964270895.1. NCBI lineage: Eukaryota > Metazoa > Chordata > Lepidosauria > Squamata > Lacertidae > Podarcis > Podarcis filfolensis. Next base: position 113,449,374 of record NC_139606.1, read on the forward strand.
TTACACATCTCAATGTTTCCCTAGGTTAGTGTTTTCCCCAGAGGTACACAAGAGAGTTTCAAAGGGTACATGGCAGAATTTTTCATTTTACTTTATTGTAGAGGGTTTTTAGCTGGAAAAAAAATGATGCAAAGATAAAATAGCATTATTAAAATTACCCCCAATTTATCTTCACCCGCAAGCCAGTAAGACTAAACTCTCAAAAGGGGTACGCGATTGTTGTAAGTTTGGGGAATGAGACTCTAGGCTCATTTATTTATTCATTGTTAAAGCACAGGAGGGAAGGATTTTTTTTGTAAAGATAAAATAAAAGGTAAAAGTTTCAAGGGCGCCTCCCAGCCAAGCAATACAGACAGCAGACAGTTAAGTACCATATTTTTCCATGTATAACACGCCCCCCTGTATAACATGACCCGTATTTTTGGGAACTCCAAATTAAGAAAATGGGGGGAGATTGCCCAGAGTTGCTAAGCTTTGTGGGGGGAGAATTGCTCAGACTTGTTGAGCTTTTTGGGGGGGGGATTGCCAACAATCCTCACCCGCCTGTCTGCAGCTGCCAATCTCACGCCTCGCAGAAGTCAACAATCGTCTGCCACCAGCAGCCACAAATCGCCCACCCACTTGCCGCAACAACAGCCAATCCCAAACAGCCCTTGCCGCATACACTAATCACCCTCCAAATCGCCGCTCTATATCTCCTATTCGCATCTGCCAACAATTGCCCGTACCCCCTATGCACGACCCATTTATAAGACGGCCCCAAATTTTTAACAATCCTTTTAAATAGAAAAACCCATTGTCTTCTACACAGCAAAATATGGTATTTACTGTCAAAGATACCACAGTCACCTCCACAGCTCAGGAGACCTACTCACACCAATTTAGCATCTAGCCAGCTGCGCCCCATGGAGCACTAGCAGAAACAAAGGGCCACTCCTTCTCCACAAGCTTATCTACCTCCCCCCAATGGGTTGCATACATGCAGCTGGAGACTGCGCCTGCATGGAAATTTCCTCTGCTCATCCCTCTTCAGTCCTCTCCTGGTACTGGGAGACAGTAGTGCAAGAGAGGTTAGGGGAGCACTGGCCTTTCCAGCTGTGTGCGGTCAGAGGACTAGGGGGACTAGACTAGTCCCTTAAATGTTCCCGGTAAAATAAGAATATTAATGTATTAAAGCCTGGTGCGTCCTCCCCCAAAGCCCAGCAAGCTTATTCCCAGTTTAGGGAGGGGGGCATGATGCTCTAACAGGTCCAAGAGACCTCCCGCCACCTTCCCAAAGCCCGCCTGGCTTTGGGGAGGAGGTCGGAGGGCTCCAGCATCCTCTCAGAGGCCTGGTGCCTGCTTCTCAAAGCCTGGGAAGTTTCTGCCGGACTTAGGGAAGGAAACTGTGCTGGGCCCGGGGGGTAACCCGAGAACCATGGTCCAGGTCTGGTCCAGAATCTGAAGGCTCCGCTAGGAGTCAGTCCAACAGGATTGAGGCAGGAAACCAGGCAAGGACAGGGGCAGGATCTGGCATACAGCAATGTTGCCCCCGCAATCTGGGGTGGGGTCCAACAGCTTTTTATCTTTCTTGGGGTAACGGCCGGTCTTGATCCCCCGGCGACTCACCTCCCTGTTTCGCCCAAAGGCGAACACTCCTCCTGCGAGTACTCAGGTCTCTCCTTCTCTCAGACCTTAGTCTCTGCATCTTGGGAGACGTTGGTGTGTTACTAGACCCAGGGGCCGCCTCAGCCTCGCCTGACCAAACCGGTAGTGGAGCAGCTGTAAGTGATGGCCCAGCTGAATGCAACGAGGTAATCCCCACATCTGAAGCCAGGGCAGGCTCAGGCCCCTGACTTGGCCCAGCTGGTGTTTGTTGCAGGGGCACCTGTGCAGACTGGGACTCTTCAGGATCAGCCCCCAGACTTGGTTCAGATGATTCCTGAGGCAAAGGATCCAGTGCAGACTGAGACTCCTCTGGTTCTGAGTCCAAGTCCGAGGCCATCACAGAGACACAGGCGACACCCCCACCCCCCAATCACCCTCAAAAGCTGGTATCTCAGGCGCTGACTGTTCCTATAATAAAAACTCTCCTTCACTGGAGGTTAGATTGCCACCTGCCAATGGATTCTTTGGCTGGGGTTCAGGCACCGTGGGGGGTTGGACTAGATGACTTGTGGTCCCTTCCAACTCTAGGATTCCATGGGATTTGCCTTTTCCACAGCTGCCATGCACAGGTCAACAACATCTTCATCCAACTATCCACTACAACTTCAAGGACCTCGTTCCTGGTCAGCTAGACCACATAAGCTCATACGGGAAATTAATATTTTGTGCCCTGGCGTGCATCGCTTTTCGCACTCGTCTACACTAAATTGCATTTGCCACTTTACCACCCATTTGGAGAGGTCCTTCTGAAGCTGTTTTTTGTTTCGGTGGCCCTGAACAGTTTAGTACCATCAACAAACTAGGCCACCTCACTGCACACCCCTAACTCTAGATATTTTGTGAGGAGTGGCGCTTATTCCAAGGTAACCCTCCTATCGCAGGACGGGAACTCCGACAGCAGTGATAAAAACCTTCTCTCATGAGATTTCAAAACTGCACATCAGCATTCCACTGGCATTTCTCTTCCAGCTCTCAAGGTTTGGTTTGTTCTCTCTCTCTCTCTCTAAACAAGAAGGATGTGAAAAAACGCAAACCTGCTGAGTATCCCAGGAGCCTCGGGGCTTTTCTACCACCTACACAGATAATTACCCCTAGATTGGGTGTTTGGGATCCAAGCCTCCCGGTGGCTAGCAGAGACTTGAAGTAGACCAGCTGGCAGAAGAGTTGACACATCAAACAGAACAAGGTGTGGCAAAGCTGGCCGGCGCTCCCTATCAGGGGCTGTGTGAGAAGCAGAGGGAGCCTGAGAGATTGGCTTCTCAAAAGAGATAACCATCTTCGTTCAGCACATCTCACAGCCAGGCGGATTCCAAGGCGATTGTATGAACTAGCATACCCGTCCCCTGTCATCGTCCCCTGGCACGTTGCCATGTAGGTGAGGTTGAATCCTGACAAGACAGAAGTACTGTTCTTGGGGGACAGGAGGCGGGCAGGTGTGGAGGACTCCCTGGTCCTGAATGGGGTAACTGTGCCCTTGAAGGACCAGGTGCGCAGCCTGGGAGTCCATGGAGGCGCAGGTCAATTCTGTATCCAGGGCAGTTGTTTATCAGCTCCACCTGGTACGCAGGCTGAGACCTTACCTGCCCGCAGAGTGTTTCTCCAGAGTGGTGCATGCTATAGTTTTCTCCCGCTTGGACTACTGCAATGCGCTCTATGTGGGGCTACCTTTGAAGGTGACCTGGAAACTACAACTAATCCAGAATGCGGCAGCTAGACTGGTGACTGGGAGCGGCCGCTGAGGCCATATAACACTGGTCTTGAAAGACCTACACTGGCTCCCAGTACGTTTCCGAGCACAATTCAAAGTGTTGGTGCTGACCTTTAAAGCCCTAAACGGCCTCAGCCCAGTATACCTGAAGGAGCGTCTCCACCCCCATCATTCTGCCCGGACGCTGAGGTCCAGCGCCGAGGGCCTTCTAGCGGTTCCCTCACTGCGAGAAGCAAAGCTACAGGGAACCAGGCAGAGGGCCTTCTCCGTAGTGGCGCCCACCCTGTGGAACGCCCTCCCACCAGATGTCAAAGAGACAAACAACTACCTGACATTTAAAAGTTTTTAATGTGTGACATTTTAATGTATTTTTAATATTTGTCGGAAGCCACCCAGAGTGGGTGGGGAGACTCAGCCAGATGGGCGGGGTATAAATAAATTATTATTATTATTATTATTATTATTATTATTATTATTATTATTTAGGTGATATCACGAGATATTTTAGTCCCTGGGAGCATGGCACTTAGGCTACATGCACACACCATGAATTTAAAGCACACGGCTTTCCCCGAAAAATCTTGCCTCTTACCCTTCACAGAGCTGCAGTTCCCAGAACCATTAACTGTCGTGGTCTGGCTGGATGCAGAGGAGACATCAGATAGGGAACCCCCCCAAGGAAAACCCAAGGGAAGGGGGCTCTGAGCTGGGGAATTGGTGGTGGGACAATGATGAGTGGTCAGAGAGAGAAGAGGGAGCAGAATGCGGGGCGGAGGTGTCGTAAGCTGAGGAGCTGAGGAGGGAACAAGGTTTAGTGAGCAGGGAGAGGCTGTGGCAGAGAGCAGTCCAGAAGCGGAGGCAGAAGCAGAGGCTGGAGAGGAGCCAGGAGACAGAGATGAGGCTGGCTGCTGAAGAATCCAGGGGGTCTCCCCTCCCTGCAGCAACCAGCTCCTTGCCAGAAGAGGGTGGAGCAGAGCAGACAAGGTGATGAAATCTCAGGTTGCTTGGGAAGGAACCGGGGGCGGAGGAGACTTAGGGACCTTCAGTCCCCACAACTGTTCTACCAGGAAAAGGTGCCGTGCTCTCTAGGCCTGGCCTCCAGAGCTGTCTTGTTTCTTTGAATAAACACTGAAGCCGTGTGAGTTATTGCTGACCTGCACCTGGCACCCGCCCCTGACTTTAACGAACTACAGTTCCCAGAACTCTTTGTGCGTGTGCCTTAAATATATGGTGTGTACACAGCCCTCATTATTCCTGGATGAAGACAGGAAGTATTTCTGTCCTATTTCTAAGGGGAGAGGTAGTTTGGGGTTGTTGTTTTTTAAAAAACAGCTCTCTTTTGTCCCTTTTCTGAGCAGATTTTGAGAAAAACAGCCTGAAGAATCCACCCACTTTTTACAGCAACAAAAAGTACTTACAAAGTAGTCTGAGGATTGTCTCCTTTTTAGCACTTTTAATGGTTTAAGGTGCTCAGAGTAGCTCCATAGTAATAAAAAATAATTTTATTATTTGTAACCCACCCATCTGACTGGGTGGCCCCAGCCACTCCATGGCTATGTGGTAAACTATATTGTAACCTTTAGTTCCTTCCTGGGGAATTGGGGGTGGGAGAAGGCTCCCCTCACGTACCTATGGTGGAAGCCATCTTTTTCCCCTGTACAATGTCCTTGTACAGAATGTAGGTACATGGGAAAGATTTCCTACAAAATGTTGAGCATACCAGAACTCTTCCCAATCCCTGTTCTGTTCTTTCTAGAGAGAGACAATAAAGTTCTAGTCTAGCTTCCTTAACACTGTGTCCTCTATGCCTTGGTGTGAGAAGTCAATTTTAGCATTCCTAATGAGAAAGATAATGGTACATTTTCCTGCACCAGAAACGTTTGGCTTTCATAATCCTCCTGTAAACAGGGAAGTTCCACAAGGAAGGAATCGTGCAAGTAAGGCCACTCCTTTATGGTATGGGGAAAGATGCTTTCTAAATCCTTTGCCTTCACTGAAGAGGGCCTAAGTGCAATGGTGAAAGTGTTTTGGGAAAGTCTGATGCTGATTTCTGATGGAATGTGGTTTATGAAAGGACCTGAGCTCAAAAAAAGACAACAAGACCCTCCCTCTTGGCTTCGCTGATGCGGTCCAAAGGAAAGCAGAGCAATACGTTTGGCACCAGCTTGGCTGAACTAGGGTGGCGCTGTGGTCTGCACCACTGAGCCTCTTGGGCTTGCTGATTGGAAGGTCGGCGGTTCGAAACCCTGTGACGGAGTGAGCTCCCATTGTTCTGTCCCAGCTCCTGCCAATCTAGCCGTACAAAAGCCCATCAGTGCAAGAAGATAAATAGGTACCACTGTGGCAGGAAGGTAAATGGCGTTTCTGTGCACTCTGGTTTCCGTCAGGGTGTTCCGTTGTGCCAGAAGCGGTTTAGTCATGCCGGCCACATGACCCAGAAAGCTGTCTGTGGACAAACGCTGTCTCCCTCAGCCTGAAAGCGAGATGAGCGCCACAATTCCATAGTCGCCTTTGACTGGACTTAACTGTCCAGGGGTCCTTTACCTTTTACCTTTACTAGTTGCCAGGAGGCGTAAAAGACATAGAGACTGCACACCTTAGCCTTTTCTTCTCCCAAAGATAAGGCACAAGGCAGAAGAAGTTTAGGACCAGAGTTTTCCTTCTTCTAGATGGGCTCCCTCCCCAGGTTGACAAGCCTCATCTGCCCCTTACTTTCCTCTACAGCACATGCAGAAACAGCCTTCTTCACCATTGGAACCACCATTGGTCTCGTCTTCTCAATCTGCCAGGGCCTGTCTTCACATGCAGGGGAAGTCCCTCACTCACTAAGGGTTTGACACCCCATTGGCTACCCTCACTTAGTTTAGTTGGCCAGTCGAAGCCCGGGGTGTGGGTCACTGTCACATGCTGACAGCTTCTAGGAACTACAAGTGAGAGCTGGGTGCAGGATGAAGACCAAAGGTGGTCAGACAACCCCAGAAGGAGCACGACGTTTCCCACGCCAGATGTTAACACCCCATAGACCCCATATTAGGGTAAAATGTGCTTCTAAAATGTACCTGTTCATGAAAATAACACCCAAAGGTGCTATGAATTAGGAGGGAATTCTTTGCAAAGTTGTGTTTATCAGACAGAACTGCATACTAAAAAGCCGGGTTTAATAGGATAAATACACATTAATGCACTGGTGGATCTTCATGACTTTTTAAATAAGCGAAGAAATCTCAAGCTGAAGTTAAGATTGGAAAAAATAAGACTGGGGAGGCAACTGAAATTGACCGACTTGCCCATTTCTGCTTGGGGAAGCCACCATGTCAAAAGCAGCATGTCACTCACCTGTGTCTGTCCAACAGCAGCTCAATAAATTTATTGGTTTGGCCGCATCCTGAGGACTGTAAAAACAAGGGGGCTGCCTTGCAGGATAAAATATATGGCTTGTGGGTTAGGTTCATTTTGGTGGGTTACAAGGAGCCATGCAGGCCCAGGCCCAACAGTGGCTGCCTTGTAACATATTTCCTTCTTTGTGTGTGCCAGACGTCCTATCCAGTTCCTCCTACTTGCGCATTAAAATGCAGAAGGCTGCAAAGCGTCTTCAGATCTTTTCGCTCCAGTCTTGCTATCACTTTACAGCCCTCATAAATCAAGCGAGCCTAACCCCCCCACCCCACCCTTAACATTTCGCAAAAGCTGCAGCGAGAAAGTTAGGATCTTGCCGTCCAAACAGCTTTGTGGGCTGGATAACAAATGCGCTCTAATGTTGCCTCGTTTCGTCAACGCAGCTTGACTTCTTAATGAGATCTTTAAGCTCCTAGGCTAACGAAATGTATTAACTGTCATCATCGGTATTTTTTTTTAAAAAAAAAATTGCAGCGAGAAACAATGATATTCTATTAGAGCCAGGGCTGAGTAGCAGAGGGGTCAGAGTCGGTCTCTTAATTGAAAAAACACACCGGCTGGCTGGACACCCAATCCCTCCGCTCTCCGGCAAATTCCGTCGCAGGCCTTTGCAAAGCATCGCTGTGCAATTTGCTACCACAAGCCGCAGTGATGCCTGTGAACTTCGATGGCTTCAAGGTGGGGTTGGAAAAATTCATGGAAGGGAAGGCTGTCAGTAGCTATGAGCAGTGAAGCCTCCGTGTGCTTGCACCAGTATCCCAGTAAGCCTCCAAATACCAGTGGCCGGAGAACAGCATGGAAGACGTCTGTTGCCTGTGGGCTTCGCAGTGGCATCTGTTTGGCCACTACAGGATGCAGGATACTGACCTGACCTGATCCAGCTGTGCTTATCTAATGTTCTTAAATGCAGCTGGCTACTGCAAGTGTAATGGTGTTCCTCTGACAGGGTAGAGCAGGCTAGTATCAATTTCTGGAAAGCTAGAAACTTTTGTGAACTTATTTACAGGGCTGAACTAAAAACCGATTAAAAGGCAGGGATCTATTTCATGCAGTTGCAAGAACCCCTATGAGGAGGAGGAGGAGGAGGAGGATGGTTTTAATTTATTGCAGGCCCTAAGGTCCCTGGGCAGGGACCCGGGTGGCACTGTGGTCTAAACCACAGAACCTAGGGCTTGCTGATCAGAAGGTCAGCGGTTCGAATCCCCATGACGGGGTGAGCTCCCGTTGTTCAGCCCCAGCTCCTGCCCACCTAGCAGTTTCAAAGCACGTCAAGTGCAAGTAGAAAAATAGGTACCACTCCAGCGGGAAGGTAAACGGTGTTTCCATGCACTGCTCTGGTTCGCCAGAAGCGGCTTAGTCATGCTGGCCACATTTCTGCGGACAAACGCCAGCTCCCTCGGCCTATAGAGCGAGATGAGCACCGCAACCCCAGAGTCATCTGCGACTCGACCTAACGGTCAGGGGTACCTTTATCTTTGCCTAAGGTCCCTGGGCAGGTTACAACAATTAAAACACAGTGTTAAACTGGTTTTAAGGCAACTTAAAATCACAAGAACAGGACGGGTCCTAAAAATTTGCATATCAGGTAACCAAAATCAGGGTAAAGGATAGTCCCTGTTTTCTGATAACTGTCCCTAGTAGATATCGGCCCTTATTTTTTCCACACTTACACACATACAACGTCCGCCATTGTTGTTTCCTATTGGGGATTCCTTGTTAAAAATTTCTTGATGTGACTTGGTAGAGCTGTCATTCATCGGGGTTCAAGATCAGTGGCTATGTTAGACCCTGGGTACAATGATTCTACAGGGAACAGCTCTTATTTTGGTACTATCGCTTCGGTCATGAAGTGCACGATTAATGTTTCCCGCTTCCACCGCCTTTCCAGGTTTTGCCTCTGAATCTACCTTCCAAGTATGCTAGAGCAAAACACACAAACACACACATCCAAAAAGAACTGGCCAGTCCTGGTTTTTCCTCCCCCTTTAATTGAGGCTTTGCACTCTAAACCTCAATTAAATCATTGCAAAATGGCATTTGCTCCCGCTGCCCTAATGCAAAAAAACCGAACACTTATTTGGAAATAGGCAGAATTTTGTTGTTGAAAATAATATGAAGTAAAAATAACAAAATGGGGATCTGTGACCATGTGCAGGAGGCTGTTTTGTACATGACATCTGCCCAGCCAGCCAGCCTCTATTATAAAAGAAAGAGAAAAAAGAGGTGATGGTGTGTCCATCACCCCAACATGCCCACGCCAGCCCAGGTACATGCGCAGGACCTATTTGTTGCTACTTCCATCATCTCTTGCTCCCTGGGTGGTCATTTGGAGGGCCTTTGGGCTGCGGGGGCCTTGGATATTTCAAGCTCCTCCCCATTCCTCTCTAGACCAGTCTTCACCAACCTGATGGAAGTTGCAGTCCGAAACACCTGGAGGACACCAGTTTGGCAAAGTCTTATTATTATTGTTGTTGTTATTGTTGTTTAGTCGCTTAGTCGTGTCCGACTCTTCGTCACCCCATGGACCAGAGCACGCCAGGCACTCCTGTCTTCCACTGCATCCCACAGTTTGGTCAGACTCATGTTTGTAGCTTCGAGAACACTGTCCAGCCATCTCGTCCTCTGTCGTCCCCTTCTCCTTGTGCCCTCAATCTTTCCTAACATCAGGGTCTTTTCCAGGGAGTCTTCTCTTCTCATGAGGTGGCCAAAGTATTGGAGCCTCAGCTTCAGGATCTGTCCTTCCAGTGAGCACTCAGGGCTGATTTCCTTAAGAATGGATAGTTTTGATCTTCTTGAAGTCCACGGGACTCTCAAACTCCATGGACAAAGACAACAGGCATATTATTATTATTATTATTATTATTATTATTATTATTATTATTTATTTGTACCCCGCCCATCTGGCTGGGATTCCCCAGCCACTCTGGGCGGCTTCCAACAAAGATTAAAAATACATCAAAATGTCACACATTAAAAACTTCCCTGAACAGGGCTGCCTTCAGATGTCTTCTAAAAGTCTGGTAGTTGTTTATCTCTTTGACATCTGGTGGGAGTGCATTCCACAGGGTGGGCGCCACTACTGAGAAGGCCTTCTGCCTGGTTCCCTGTAGCTTTGCTTCTCGCAATGAGGGAAAAGCCAGAAGGTCCTCGGTGCTGGACCTCAGTGTCCAGGCAGAACGATGGTCTGCTCCAGATGTTGAATCTCCAGGTGGATAAGTCAATGCATCTTCTTTCTAATGCGCATATGCATTTCTAAATGCACATGCAAAAGCGTTTCAGCGCCACTGTGGTGCGCAGACCTGCCATATTTCATATTCTGGTGAGGCTCGTTCCCAACTGATGTCAACGACAGATCATGGTATTATCTGAAGAAAACAAAGAGGCTTTGAAAGTGGTGAAAGGCAGTGCAAGCAAATAGGACTGTATAAAGAAGGTGGTCAGAGCTTTTAGTAACAATGGACTAGAGGTGGGAGGGTTAGAGATCCTTGATAAGGCAATCTGACTGTTACAAGCCTGTTCCTGTCCTCCCCTATGAATTTTTTTTTTTGGGGGTGGATGCTGTTTTAATTGGCAAGACTCTGTGTCAAGGCAGGCTTTAAAATAGCCACTCTCTTGGTCACCTCTGGTGAGAAGGAGCCACTTCCAAGATAATGGGGCAGCCATGCTTGCTTGTTCATGTACTTGACTCATTCATTTCTCAAGCAGCCAGCAGAGATGGCTAGACGCAGGCCTGGCCCAACCATGAGGCAGGCTGAGGCAAGCGCCTCAGGTGGCAAAGCCCAAGAGGCAGTGCCCCTGTGGGGACCCCTCCTGCCCCACTGCCACTGGGATCTTGCTGGAACCTGCCACCACACAACCAAGGTAAGGGAGTCTTCTATGTGGGGCCATGACAGATGGCCATCCACTCTCCGATGGCTTCATTCAGCCAGGGCTTGAGGCAAAATGAGAAAGTGCCATCCCCGTCCCCCACTACACAAGGAAAAGATGCAGAGAAGCTGCCCCCAGCCAGTGGCAGCAGCAGCAGGAACTACCAGACACTGAGCCATGCTGCGGTTAGCTCCGCGTTTGCCCTCTGAACAATGGAGGCGGCCTCCTCAAAAAATGCATTGGGGGGCCCCAAAGTGCCTTGGAACCTAGGAGTCTGTGTCTATGACCCCTTCCCTCCGCCGCTGCTTCCCACTGCTTAAAAATTGAAATATACTCGGAGTCAAGTGTGGATTTCATGCACTTTATTCAGCTCATAGTAGTGAGGAATGGAAGTTCCCCCGAAATGTCTGCTTTATATACATTATTTACACAATGGGCCCCACGTGATTGGCTAATTCCGGGATTTTCCTGTAGGCCAATCAGGTTGTGGATTCACTTCCATCTGGAGCTGGATTGGGTGGCTCCTGCGGACCAATCAGACTGCTGCATTCTGAATCCTGTTGTTCTAGGACCATTCAGACTGCTGCAATTTGGATCCTATTCAACTCAGTACATAACAAAAATATAGACAAGAACTCCACAGGAAGATAAGAAGCTGCCATATATTGAATCAGACCATAGGTCTACCGGATTCAGTATTGTCTACACTGGTGGCAAGCAGCTTTTTGCCAATGCAAGGCAGCTCTTTTAAAATGAGATTCAGAAGTAATGCAAAACACAAGTGGGTGAGACAATTAAAGATTTTATTCTAAACAGCAAGCAATACATACATACCAAGCAAGCACCTCAACCTGCCACTTGGAAGCCCTCAAGAAGTGGCGAAGTGACTCCCCCAGGTAGCCTCAAGTTGCACTTCCCTGCGGCCATCAGTCCATGCAGGAGCTTCTCTCAAACCCTGCCCAAAACCATCCGATTTTTAGATAGCTAGATAGCTAGCCTGTGTGGCTTGCCTGACTGGCTACATGCAGTCACACATTACTGGTTATGTTGGGACGCGGGTGGCGCTGTGGCCTAAACCATTAAGGCTCTTGGCTTGCCGATCGGAAGGTCGGCGGTTCGAATCCCCACGATGGGGTGAGCTCCCGTCGCTCTGTCACAGTTCCTGCCAACCTAGCAGTTCGATAGCATGCCACTGCAAGTAGATCAATAGGTACCACTATGGCGGGAAGGTAAATGGCGTTTCTGTGTGCTTTGGCTTCCGTCATGGAAGCAGTATGGCCATGCTGGCCACATGACCAGGAAAGATGTCTGTGGACAAACGTTTGGCCTGAAAGTGAGATGAGCGCCACACCGAAATAGTCGCCTTTGACTGGACTTAACCATCCAGGGTCCTTTAGGTAAAGGTAAAGGGACCCCTGACCATTAGATCCAGTTGTGGCAGACTCTGGGGTTGCGGCGCTCATCTCGCTTTATTGGCCGAAGGAGCCGGCGTACAGCTTCCAGGTCATGTGGCCAGCATGACTAAGCCGCTTCTGGTGAACCAGAGCAGCGCACAGAAATGTCGTTTACCTTCCCGCGGGAGCGGTACCTATTTATCTACTTGCACTTTAACGTGCTTTCGAACTGCTAGGTTGGCAGGAGCAGGGACCGAGCAACGGGAGCTCACCCCGTCATGGGGATTCGAACCGCCGACCTTCTGATCAGCAAGCCCTAGGCTCTGTGGTTTAACCCACAATGCCACCTGCGTCCCTGGCTCTGTGGTTTAACCCACAATGCCACCTGCGTCCCTCCAGGGTCCTTTACCTTTACCTTTTTTACTGACTAGTATTCGTTATTCATTAGCCACCTTCTCCCAATGCCTCACTTTCTCCAAACAATGTCCAACATCAAAGAAGGTCTCATCACTATCTCTTCCTTCCAACAGATTAGGACATTCAAGGTTGCTCTTGGCCATCAAAGAGCTTAACAAAAGATAGGGGAAAGGAAGGAAGAGGGGGCAGGAAGGATAACCATGTCAGATCACTAACTCCTCGGCATACAAATATCTTCCGGATAGATTGCCCATACAGGGGTTTCAGACCGGAGTCCTTTCCTCATTCCTACCTGGAGATGCCGGGAATTGAACCTGAAACCCTCTGTTTGTAAAGCGAATTCTCTACCTCTGAGACACATCCCTTCCCTCTCCACTGGCACGAACCAGCTGAAGGTGGTTTTGCCTATGGAGCAGTCTCGCTGCCCGTGGTGTGTGCTGCTTTTCCGGCCACGTTTCTGCATGAATGTGCCCCAAAGGCACAGGCAGCTCAAGATCAGCAGCACAGCAACAAAAATTACATGTCAATACTTCATTACGACAACCCGTCTCCTGCCCCCATTCGTTTTAGAGCACCACAAAACCATCTGATATATTGTTTGTTTGCTTCGTTCCATTTATGAATTGCTTCCCAGGAAGCATCTCGAAGCAATTTAATGGTTAAAAATATATATAAATACCTTTACAACTTCTAAATTCATTATAAGGTAGGCAATATTGAGCATTAAAAAAAAATCCATTGATACTGTTTAGTTGTTTGTTTCTTAAGCCATAATTGTAGGAATGGGGGAGAGATTTGGCTCATTTCACATTTAAAGGCAAACTCACCTAATCTGCACTTTCTGAAACAATACACCAACAACAACAAAACCACAGTCATCCTTCAAAATTCGCGCTCCCCCGAATTTTGCAATGCAGATATTCTTATACGCAGCCTTTTATGGAGATAGTGGAGTGGCTTGAATATGATGCTACCTATGAACCAAACCATAGGTTTTGCAAACCAGAATTGTAGCAGCACATAAACCGGGAGATTCTTCCACTTTGGAAGTCAACAGATTTAAGAAGCCAGGAAGTCTCCTTTTAAGCTGGGTGTGTGAGAAAAGATGGGAAGGAAAGGAGAAAGAGGATAAATTACTTGAGCCCATGTCTCATTCCTGTATACCTGAAGGAGCATCTCCACCCCCATCGTTCAGCCCGGACACTGAGGTCCAGCGCCGAGGGCCTTCTGGCAGTTCCCTCATTGCGAAAAGTGAGGCTACAGGGAACCAGACAGAGGGCCTTCTCAGTAGTGGCGCCCGCCCTGTGGAACGCCCTCTCATCAGATGCGAAGGAAATAAGCAGCTATCTTATCTTTAAAAGACATCTGAAGGTAGCCCTGTTTAGGGAAGTTTTTAATATTTAATGCTGTATTGTTTTTAACACTTGATTGGAAGCTGCCCAGAGTGGCTGGGGAAACTCAGCCAGATGGGCGGGGTATAAATAATAAATTATTATTATTATTATTATTATTATTATTATTATTATTATTATTCCATTGTGGGTTTACATTATTATTATTATTATTATTATTATTATTATTATTATGTACTAAGTGCCCCTGAATGCCTACTTTGGTAGAAAACTTCAGAGTTGCAGGAAACTGAGAGTGGTATTCAATTAAGGTTTACTCAAAGTAGACCCTACAAAAAGCATGAAACAATAAAATTATCTGTAAGAAAAATTAACAGCAATAATCTAAGACCTTCGAAAAGTTAAAATAACAATATACAAAAAACAGATTATAACTCACGTCAGCATTCTAAACATCTGGGGACTCAGCTACATTACTCAAAAAAGTGTTTTAAATGCGTTATAACACTGAGACAACAGGTGGCGCTGTAGAGTTCGATCCTTCAGAAATGTGATTTCCCATTATGAGCTTTACAATGCGTTTTCCTGAAATGGTTTTTTTTTACGTGTCTAGATGCAGCCTGGGTAGGGTTGGCTAAACAAAAATGTTTTTAGCAGGTACCAGGAAAAGTACAGTGAAGGCGCCTGCCTGGTGTCAATAGGCAGGGAGTTGCAAAGTTTAAGTGCTGCCACACTGAAAAACCAAGTTCGTACAACTATGGAGCAAGTATTATGTGGCCGCCAGTTCTGGAGATCCAAGTGGCTAAGTGGGCATATGCGAGGGTGAGGTGAACTCATAGGTAAACTGGTCCCAAGTTGTTCAGCTGCTTTAAATACTAGTGGTACCACCTTGCATTTGGCCCAGTAGCAGATTGCCGACAAACGTCCGTACCGTGGTACCTTGGGTTACATTCGCTTCAGGTTACAGACTCCGCTAACCCAGAAATAGTACCTCGGGTTAAGAACTCTGCTTCAGAATGAGAACAGAAATCGTGCAGCAGCGGCGCAGCGGCGGCAGCAGGAGGCCCCATTTGCTAAAGTGGTGCTTCAGGTTAAGAACAGTTTCAAGTTAAGAACGGACCTCCAGAACGAATTAAGTTCTTAACCCGAGGTACCACTGTATAGTTAAAGCTATGGTTTTCCCAGTAGTGATGTATGGAAGTGAGAGCTGGACCATAAAGAAGGCTGATCGCTGAAGAATTGATGCTTTTGAATTGTGGTGCTGGAGGAGACTCTTGAGAGTCCCATGGACTGCAAGAAGATCAAACCTATCCATTCTGAAGGAAATCAGTCCTGAGTGCTCACTGGAAGGACAGATCCTGAAGCTGAGACTCCAATACTTTGGCCGCCTCATGAGAAGAGAAGACTCCCTGGAAAAGACCCTGATGTTGGGAAAGATGGAGGGCACAAGGAGAAGGGGACGACAAAGGACGAGATGGTTGGATGGTGTTCTCGAAGCTACCAGCATGAGTTTGACCAAACTGCGGGAGGCAGTGGAAGACAGGAGTGCCTGGCATGCTCTGGTCCAGGGGGTCACGAAGAGTTGGACACGACTAAACAACAACAGCAGATTGGCAACAGATGCAAATCACCGAGTGCAGGAGTTGCATGCTGGTCAGGCCTCACTCCTGTCTGCAATCGTGCTGCAGCATTCTGCACAAACTGCAGCTTCCAGATGAAGCACAAGGGAAGCCCACATTGAGTACATTGGTGTGACTTGGAGGGGGAGGGAAGGAAGAAGAGGAAGAAGAAGAGGAAGAGGAGGAGGAGGAGGAGGAGGAGGAAGAGGAGGAAGGAAGGAAATGGGCAACTCTGGAGAGTGGACGGTTGGCTTGCCTTCAGGCCCCTCCTGCTTGTATGCAGCAGCTGTGGTGCGGCTAGTACAACACTCCACTTACTGAATGACATCGGCTTTATTGGCAAGCCAATTCAATTAAAGCCACTGCGACCCAACAAAGTAGCAGGCTGTGCACTCTGCATAAAGAATATGGAATCGTGCCTACATTTCCTGAGTGCCCTCAGCCCTAGCTGTCCCTCTGCATGAGAGAAAAAGGGATGAATGAATTAGACTCGGATGATAGTAATTAATGGCTGGCTGTCAGAGAGTCATTCTGGAAGCCCAGCAATCGAGATGGGGGTGGGGGTGGGGGCTGGGGGGCTGGGACGGATCTGGATGTTGGGGGAAATGAAGCCGAACGCTGCCCAGGCCAAGGCGGCCCGTGTCCCTGCCTCCTCCTCGCCGCAGCGCTCGGGAGCGCGAAAAATTGCACTGCTGCCTCACGCACTGATCAATGCTCGGCGCTCTATCGATAACATAAAGTAATTCATTCATTTTTCATTTTTACAGAAGGTATCCCGCAGGCCATAGTCACGAGAAAACCTACTTTGAGTTTTTGATGCAGGGCCATAACAAAGTTGCTTTTTTTATTATAGGGCATGGAAACCAATGGAACAGTCTTACGAAATATACATATAGGAAATCATTATTATTATTTTTTGCCCTTTGTAACAAACATGAGGCTCTCGAATGGGGAAACGTGAGGACTTCCCTGGATTGAATGGTGATTTCTTGGGACAAAGAGGGGGTGCTGAGCGAAGGCAGATTTACGGCAGTGCAACTGGTTCCACTGGCACCAAGCCTGGGGGCGCCACAGGGCACCACAACTATGACATAGCGATTTGAGCAGATTTGAAGGGGAGACGCAGGGGCACTGAAATTTGGCCGTGCACAAGGTGCCCCTCACATCTGAAAGACCTGAGTCTGCCTGTGGTTTGAGTATGAAAGGAACACTCAAGTGCAAAGTTAAACCATTTTGATTTTCCTGGCTCCTCTACACAAAACCTTGGGAACTGTAGTTCGCAAAAGGGCTTTTTGCACCTGACAGAAACCCCCCCCCAAAAAAAAAAATTCAGAGGTAGGATGCCTCTGAATACCAGTGACTGGGAATTATAAGTGGGGGAGAGTGTTGTATTCATGTCCTGCTTTCGGGTTTCCCAAAATGCCTCTGGTTGGCCACTGTGAGAACACAGTGCTGGACCAGATGGGCCTGATTTTCTTACGTTCTCAATATATATTCCACTGGAAAGTGCAATACATAAGTAATGCACATTTAGTACTTTTTATATTATTGTACAGTACTCGTATAAGGTAAGTTGCCTCAAGATGATTTCTAGCAGTAGGCACCTAAGAAAAATAAACAGACTCCTTAAGGGAAACCAGGATAATGCATGCTGGTGGAGTCATAAACTCATCATATTTTGTTTGTTTGTTTAATTTTTAAAACACCTATTCCACCTTTCCATATACACACACCTTTCATACAGTTACCTAAATTTTGCTATTCCTGCTTATGTTTTGGTAGAGCTGCAAACTATCTACATGTATTGGGGGGGGAGCAAACATTCAAAATCTCTCTGTCTCAATGCATCACATGAAGGAGAACATGGCAGGCCTACAGGGCTACACCTGTGGCAGGTTCACACAAACAGGCTTCCTGGACACATAACCTCTCTGACATGTTTGTCAAGCTTGCCCAATCAGGGTTCCAAAACTCATGGAAAGCCTAAGCGCCAAGATAGTATGCATATCTAGGTAAAAGGTAAAGGACCCCTGGATGGTTAAGTCCAGTCCAAGGCGACTAAGGGGTTGCAGCGTTCATCTCGCTTTCAGGTCGAGGGAGCTGGCGTTTGCCCACAGACAGCTTTCTGGGGCATGTGGCCAGCATGACTAAACTGTTTCTCACGCAACAGAACACCGTGACAGAAACCAGAGCACACGGAAACATTGTTTACCTTCCCGCTGCAGTAGTACCTATTTATCTACTTGCACTAGTGTGCTTTCGAACTGCTAGGTTGGCAGGAACTGGGACAGAGCAACGGGAGCTCACCCCATTGCTGGGATTCGAACCGCCAATCTTCTGATCAGCAAGCCCAAGAGAAGGCATAGGCAAACTCCAGCCCTCCAGATGTTTTGGAACTACAATCCCCATCATCCTTAGCTAACAGGACCAGTGGTCAAGAATGTTGGGAATTGTAGTCTCAAAACATCTGGTGGGCCAAGTTTGCCTATGCCTGGCCAAGAGGCTCAGTGGTTTAGACCACAGCACCACCCACATCCCATATGCATATCTATGCTTGCCTCTGCAGGGGTTCACACGTGATGATGCATGGATGATGAGGATTCATGGAAGTCAGGGCAGGGTTTGCTGGCTGTTCAACCTGGCGGGGGGGCATAAGGAGGCGCATGTGTGATGCTCCTTATTGTGACGCACACTCAAAGAGTGCTTCTGTTTGACCAAACACTGATGATAAACAACATGGGAGAGCAACCTCTGTCGGGTCTTGCTTGGGGACATCCTCTTCAGCCGGCCTACAGCTGATGGGTGGGAAATCTGCAAATGATGTTCCTTAAATGTCTGGCATT
The DNA here is from genome assembly GCF_964270895.1 of Podarcis filfolensis. Taxonomy (NCBI): domain Eukaryota; kingdom Metazoa; phylum Chordata; class Lepidosauria; order Squamata; family Lacertidae; genus Podarcis; species Podarcis filfolensis. Next base: position 113,467,617 of record NC_139606.1, read on the forward strand.
TGGAATTGTTTCACAGGCTGAGGTTTGGAGTTGTTGGCAATCCTATTCAACACCCTGGAATTGAATCTTCACCTATGCCGTTCCCGATAAATGCAGATACGATGCTCTCTGATACCAGGAGCCCTAATCGATCAATCATTTTAGATTCTGCTGCTGCTGCTATCTCACGCGCACCCAGTATAGTCTGCACCATGTTTTAAATGAAAATATCGTATTTTTATGTTCTTGCTCCGGGCAAGTGTTTCTGAATCATGGATCTGCCTAGCTGGAGACTTTGATCCTGCCTCCTGGAAAATCTTAAAGGCCTGCTTTGCTGGGTCGTCATAAGCAAGCATAAAATATTATTTGTTTTATTCATTTATTAAATTTGGACGCCGCCCTTCACCCATAGATCTCAGCATAAAATACATAAGATAGAAGATTGAAAGATTCATGGAACTGTAGAGTTGGAAGGGACCACAATGATCATCTAGGTTCAATTCCCTGCAATTGCCCAGTGTGGGGCTTGAACCCTGAGATTCAGAGTCTCATGCTATAGTAACTAAGCTATGCTATCACAGCTATATGCCACATTTTCCCTTCAAGGGCCTCGAGGTGGTGTTTGGGGCTCTCCCCTCTCCTATTTGGCGCTGTGGGTAAAACCTCAGCGCCTAGGACTTGCCGATCATATGGTCGGCGGTTCGAATCCCCGCGACGGGGTGAGCTCCCGTCGTTCGGTCCCAGCTCCTGCCCACCTAGCAGTTCGAAAGCACCCTTAAGTGCAAGTAGATAAATAGGTAACCGCTTTATAGCAGGAAGGTAAACGGCGTTTCCGTGTGCTGCGCTGGTGCTGGCTCGCCAGAGCAGCTTCGTCACGCTGGCCACGTGACCCGGAAGTGCCCTCGGACAGCGCTGGCCCCCGGCCTCTTAAGCGAGATGCTCGTGCAACCCCAGAGTCAGTCACGACTGGCCCGTATGGGCAGGGGTACCTTTACCTTTTACCTCTCCTATTTTATCCCTCATAACAACTCTGCGAGGTAGGTCAAAGGGAAGTGACTGGGCCCAGGTTCACCAAGCAACCTGGTTGCGGGTGCGAATCCTGGCCTCTCCCATGTCCTAGCCGGCCGCTCCTAACCATCACAGGCCACTGTGCTAGAGCGCCGTGGAAATGCATTAGCAATAATAATCGCGCTGCGCCGCTCGCCTTCCACCGCCCCGTTGGAAAGAAAAGGCAGAGCGGTCTCTGCTGTAGACAAGGCTGCCCTTTGAATGCCCGGGGCAGAGGAACTGACGGGCTGGCTGGCTGAACTCAAGGCAGGTCACCCGTCACTGCTCATCCTCTATCCTTCCGCTTCCCCTGGGGCCAGCTGTCCCCTTTACAGCGCGGCTGATGCCTCCGAAGACCGCATTTGTCCAGCAAAACGCTTCAGCCAAGCCAGTGATTCAGTTACACGAGGCATCTGAGGCTTCTGATCACCGGCAGGTCACGCAACTGCCGCGTCCCCGAGAGAAGGCAAGGGTCAGTGAGCCCCGTTTAGAACTCTTGGCTGCCTCCTAAACATAGCAAAGCCTCTTACTGAGAGGACAATGCAGCCCCTTCGTTCCTCATTCATTCATATTATAATTTTACAAAAGGTTTGAGGCTGTTTTATATTATTGTTGTTGTTGTTGTTGTTATTTGAATTTATAGACTGCCCTATACCCAGGGCCGTTCACAGAATGAAACCAAGATATAAAACCACAAAATACATAATAAAAATAAAAACCACAGCCCAATAGGGGCTAACCAGGCTGGGATAGTTGGGATAGCAGGCTTGTTTGTTTTTGAATGTCTGATGTAGATTTTTCAATTTCGCTGTTCTATATGGGACAATGACAAGAAAGATTATCGTATCATATTAATAATAATAATAATAATAATAATAATAATAATAATAATAATAATTTATTTATACCCCGCCCATCTGGCTGGGCCTCCCCAGCCACTCTGGGCGGCTTCCATAGAAACCAAAAATACAGTAAAATATCACACGTTAAAAACTTCCCCGAACAGGGCTGCCTTAAGATGTCTTCTGAATGTCAGGTAGTTGTTTATCGCTTTGACATCTGCTGTAAGGGCGTTCCACAGGGCGGGCACCACTACCGAGAAGGCCCTCTGCCTGGTTCCCTGTAGCTTTGCTTCTCGCAATGAGGGAACCGCCAGAAGGCCCTCGGCGCTGGACCTCAGCGTCCGGGCAGAATGATGGGGGTGGAGACGCTCCTTCAGGTATACTGGACCGAGGCCGTTTAGGGCTTTAAAGGTCAGCACCAACACTTTGAATTGTGCTCGGAAACGTACTGGGAGCCAATGTAGGTCTTTCAAGACCGGTGTTATATGGTCTCGGCGGCCGCCCCAGTCACCAGTCTAGCTGCCACATTCTGGATTAGTTGTAGTTTCCGAGTCACCTTCAAAGGTAGCCCCACGTAGAGTGCATTGCAGTAGTCCAAGCGGGAGATAACCAGAGCATGCACCACTCTGGCGAGACAGTCCGCAGGCAGATAGGGTCTCAGCCTACGTACCAGATGGAGCTGGTAAACAGCTGCCCTGGACACAGATTTGACCTGTGCCTCCATGGACAGCTGTGAGTCCAAAATGACTCCCAGGCTGCGCACCTGGTCCTTCAGGGGCACAGTTACCCCATTCAGGACCAGGGAATCCTCCACACCTGCCCGCCTCCTGTCCCCCAAAAACAGTACTTCTGTCTTGTCAGGATTCAACCTCAATCTGTTAGCCGCCATCCATCCTCCAACCGCCTCCAGATACTCACACAGGACCTTCACCGCCCTCACTGGTTCTGATTTAAAAGAGAGGTAGAGCTGGGTATCATCCACATACTGATGAACACCCAGCCCAAACCTCCTGATGATCTCTCCCAGCGGCTGCATGTAAATGTTGAAAAGCATGGGGGAGAGGACAGAACCCTGAGGCACCCCACAAGTGAGAGCCCAGGGGTCTGAACACTCATCCCCCACCACCACTTTCTGAACACGGCCCAGGAGGAAGGAGCGGAACCACTGTATGACAGTGCCCCCAGCTCCCAGCCCCTCAAGACGGTCCAGAAGGATGTTATGGTCGATGGTATCAAACGCCGCTGAGAGATCCAGCAGAACTAGGAAACAGCTCTCACCTTTGTCCCTAGCCCGCCGGAGATCATCAACCAGTGCGACCAAGGCAGTTTCAGTCCCATGATGAGGCCTGAATCCCGACTGGAAGGGATCCAAATGGTCTGCTTCTTCCAGGCGTGCCTGGAGTTGTTCGGCAACCGCTCGCTCAATCACCTTGCCCAAGAATGGAAGATTTGAGACTGGGCGATAGTTGGCCATCGTGGCCGCATCTAAAGATGGTTTTTTAAGAAGCGGTTTAATAACCGCCTCTTTCAGCGGGTCTGGGAAGGCTCCCTCACGGAGGGAAGCATTCACCACCCCACGAAGCCCATCGCCCAGTCCTTCCCGGCTAGCTTTTATAAGCCAGGATGGGCAAGGATCCAGGAGACAGGTGGTTGGTTTCACTCGTCCAAGCAGCCTGTCCACATCCTTGGAGGTAACAGATTGGAATTGATCCCACTCAACTTGACCAGACAGAACTCTAGCACTCTCCCGCCCCAGCCCTGCTCCCACGGTGGAGTCTACTTCTTCCCGAATCTGAGCGATTTTATCTGCAAAAAACTTTGCAAAATCATTGCAGGAGAACATGTGGCCCGTACTGGGCCCCGATGTTGCAGGTGGTTCCGCTAAATTGTGAACCACCTGAAAAAGTCTCCTGCTGCTGTTTTCTGCAGATGCAATAGAGGCGGTGAAGAAATTATTCTTCGCCGTCGCTATCGCCACTTGGTAGGCTCGACGTTGAGCTCTAACCTGTGTCCGGTCAGATTCGGAATGAGTTATCCGCCACCGGCGCTCTAGCCGTCTCAACGATTGTTTCATTGCCCTCAGATCTGTGGAAAACCACGGGGCTGTCCGGGCTCCATGCAATCGGAGAGGGCGCTTCGGAGCCAAACAGTCAATAGCCCTGGTTAACTCCACATTCCAGCGGGCCACCAGGGAATCAGCTGAAAGGCCATCAACATGGGATAAAGCATCCCCTACCACTCTCTGGAAACCATTTGGATCCATTAAGTGGCGGGGGCAGACCATCCGAATTGGTCCCACCTCCCTGCAGAGGGGATGGGTCGCAGAGAAGTCCAGCTGCACCAGGAAGTGATCTGACCATGGCACTTCTTTCATTTCGCTTTTACTTAGTGTCAGATCACCAACATCCATAGAGGTAAACACCAGGTCCAAGGCATGTCCGCGGCTATGGGTTGGGCCAGACTTATTCAGGGACAGCCCCATGGAGGCCATGCTTTCCACGAAGTCCCGAGCGGCCCCTTGTAAGGTCGTGTCGGCATGGATGTTAAAATCCCCTAGGACGACCAAGCTAGGTGTCTCCAGGAGAACATCCACCACGACCTGAAGCAGCTCGGGCAGGGAATCCTTGGTGCAGCAAGGATATTATTGTATTGTATCGTAATAACCCCCCACACACACACACACAACCCCCCCCCACACACACACATTTTAAAAGGGCATAGGATGTCAGTCAAATCAAACAAAGGCCTGGTTAAAAAGGAACGTTTTTGCCTGGCACCTAAAGGTATATAATGAAGGCGCCAGGTGAACTTCCGTGGGGAGAGCATTCCACAGATGGGGAGCCACTGCAGAGAAGGCCCCGTTCTCGTGTTGCCACTCAGGACCTCTCGAGGAGATGGCACACGAAGGAGGGCCTTGGAAGATGATCTCAGGGTCTGGGTAGGTTAATATGGAAAGAGGCGGTCCTTGAGGTACTGCGATGTTTCCCTCACATATTTACGCACATATATTCCCTCACATATATTTACAATTATATGTGTTTCCCTCACATATTTGCACAGAAGAAAGGCCTGTAGTTCTGAATGAGTTTGCTCACTGATGTAGAGCAGGGAACCTCAGGCCTGGAGGTGATATGCGGCCCCCCATGCCTCTCTATCTGGCCCTCGAGATGCTCCCCAGGCTACTTTCCCCTCCTGAGCCAACGCCCTGCTCTGCATCCACCCTGAGTGTTTGTGCTTCACTGGAATATGACCTTGAGCCCTGATCATGCTTCTTACAGAGCCTGGATAGCTCAGTTGGTTAGAGTGTGGTGCTGATAATGCCAAGGTTTCAGGTTCGATCCCCACATGGGACAACTGCATCTTTCTGCATGGCAGGGGGTTGGACTAGATGATCCTCAGGGTCCCTTCCACCTCTACAATTCTGTGGTTCTATGATTCTTCCTTGGTTGAATGGAGGCCAGAGAGGAATGCATCTAGTGTAGGGTTGTCATACCTTGAAGAGCAAAAGAAGAGGACAGCCCGACCCAGGAAAGGAGGTACATCATGCCTCTTTCTCCAGCTCAGGCTGGCAGCAGCCGTGGCATGCAGAGCAGCCTACGCTTGAGACTGAACCTGAGAAAAACAAACAAACAAATAACCCCCCCCCAAAAAAAACACATTTCCTTTAAAATGTAAAATTCCCCACAGGTGAGCATGTTGGCCCCCCAAAAAGAGGACCTATTCACGATTTCCCAGACGTTGTTGTTGTTGTTGTTTAGTCATTTAGTTGTGTCCGACTCTTCGTGACCCCATGGACCAGAGCGCGCCAGGCACCCCTGTCCTCCACCACCTCCCGCAGCTTGGTCAAACTCATGCTGGTAGCCTCGAGAACACCGTCCAACCATCTTGTCCTTTGTCGTCCCCGTCTCCTTGTGCCCTCCATCTTTCCCAACATCAGGGTCTTTTCCAGGGAGTCTTCTCTTCTCATGAGGTGGCCAGAGTATTGGAGCCTCAGCTTCAGGATCTGTCCTTCCAGTGAGCACTCAGAGCTGATTTCCTTCAGAATGGAGAGGTTTGATCTTCTTGCAGTCCATGGGACTCTCAAGAGTCTCCTCCAGCACCATAATTCAAAAGCATCAATTCTTTGGCGATCAGCCTTCTTTATGGTCCAGCTCTCACTTCCATACATCACTACTGGGGGAAAACTCCATGGGCAAAGACAACAGGCATATAAAAGTTGACATTATCAGGCCCATTAAGAAAGCCACAGGAAGCTGCTGTGCTGAGTCAACACCAGCAGCCTTTCTAGGACAGTATTGTCAACACTGGTTGGCAGCAGCTCTCCAGGATTTCAGACAGGGAACGTCTCCCATCCCTACCTGAAGATGCTGGGGATTTAATTTGGCAGTTTTGACATGCAAAGCAGATGCTCGGCCACCGAGCTTTGGCCCTTCTTCTGAACAGGGAACAACACCAGTTGGAAACTGATACACCAAGGTCAGCTCTGCACAAAAGCCTCAGTTTGTGTGTGTGTGTTTAGCTGGCATCGAAAGATAGATGACGATGGTGCCAGCTGAGCCTCCGGAGGGAGGGCCATGTAAATGCTGCAATTTGTGCAAAACTGCAAAGGAAGTAGAAAAGGCCGTGGCAGGGCGCCTGCAGGTTGAAGGTCGAATCCTGTCTCAAGAGCCCTGAAATGCACAGTATGCTGAGTTCAGCTTTCTAAGCATACAGTCTACTAGGGAAAAGCTGGAGCAATAACAAGCGATCTTCAATGTGTCCAACAACCCCAATGTCTGCAGTCAAGAGTGGATCTCAACTACAAGTAAAGACGGGAGAGATTTGGTTCAGTTTGCATTTAAATGCAATTCTACCCACAGAATTGTGCTCCAACCCCATGCACTGCAGGCTTCTCAATCTGATCATACATATCGAATCACAGAAATTCACCCACTTCACACTTTTTTAAACCATGTGCGAACCAAAATGCAGCCATCCTTCAAAATTTGCATTTCTCTGAATTTTGCAATGCAGTTATCCAGTCTGTAGAAACATGCATGCGCTAGGAAAAAGCATGCAAGAAAATGCATGCGTTGGTGAACATTAACATACAAAACTGCATTAGACGAAACTGTTGTGCAAATATGTGTCTATTGGGAGAAATCTGCACTAAAAGGCCGGATAATTTTAATAAACTCACGCACACCTGTAGAGACTTGCATACCGCAAAGGACTGAACTTAAGCTTAAGAGAGAGAGAGAATAACTGATATTGATATCCACCACTGACTACAAGAGAGCTGGCTGCAGTGAGTACTGTAAGGAAAATACAGGACTTTATTTCATTCAAGTCCATGATTAAGAAAACAAAAAAGAACATATGTGCTCTCTAAGTCCATGCTGCTAGCTGACACAAACTTTATACAGTGGTACCTCGGGTATTCATAATATGAATATAGCTATGAATATAACACTCTCTAGTCCCCATCCAAACAAGCACTATCAGATGTTAACAGTAAAATCTAAGCAGACAAGGACATTCAGAGCAAGATGAGTGAGGGATGTAACCCATAGCATAATTAAAGATTACATCAGCGCTACCTTGGATCTGTCCTCTTCAAACACTTAAATCCCCCAGGTGTTGGTGGGTGGAATGTCTGCAGCAGGGAGACCTCTCAACTGGTGTAGGCTCCCTAGTACAGTTGGGCAGGCTCCTCACTCCAGTGTGGTGTAGTGGTTAAGAGCGGTAGTCACGTAATCTGGGGAACCAGGTTCGCGTCTCCGCTCCTCCACATGCAGCTGCTGGGTGACCTTGGGCCAGTCGCACTTCTTTGAAGTCTCTCAGCCCCACTCACCTCACAGAGTGTTTGTTGTGGGGGAGGAAGGGAAAGGAGAATGTTAGCCGCTTTGAGACTCCTTAAAGGGAGTGAAAGGCGGGATATCAAATCCAAACTCTTCTGAGTGAAGTTCTGCAGGGACATGCAATGAGACTGTGATGGAGGGCTGGAGGCCTGTGGCCCGGCCCTCCTCTCTCCCTCGTGTGGTTCAAATTGTGTGGTGGAGAACAGGGCCAGGGTTCATTCTTAGCAGGGATTATAACAGGACTAGCAAACCCTAGTCAGAAAGAATCCAGTTAGAGTTTGCCACAATTCATATCAATGCAGTGGTACCTTGGTTCCCTAACGCCTTGGCTCCCAAGCAAATTGGCTCCCAAACACTGCAAACCTAGAAGTAAGCGCTTAGGGGGTCTTCCTGCATGTTCTGCCAAGTGGGACGCAGAACCTCAGCCCTAAAGTCCTACTCAGGTGGCACCACTGCCCAGGTCCGTGGCTATTTCAAAGAGGGTTAAGGATTAAGACGCCATAATTACTTTGCAAAATACTTTTATATTTTAGCACAGTAGCTGGTTTTCTTTTTTTTCTTTTTTAAGTTGCAGTGTTTTCTCAGCTGCGTTTTTATGTCAAGGCTAAGAAAAGGTTGGAACTTGCCAGAGAAAAGGAGGTGGGGAGCAAGGGAGGAGAAAACCACTTCCCTCACCCTGCCCACCCCCAAAAATAATACTTTCAGATAAACAGAGAATTTTTACCTGAGGCTCAAGTTTGATTTAGTGGAGTCCAGAAGAACAGGTCAGACACCTGAGTGTCCTTTTTCTCTGCAGGATTACAGGCATGAAAGTGTTGAACGGCTGCCAGAACGGTTTGCCCCCAGGTCTATCCCTCTGCTAATATATAATTGTGATGGGAAACCGTGAAGCTGATTTTGGAGGCTGGGCAGGGACGGTTGTCCTTTCTTTTCTTTTCTTTTTTTCTCCACAATAAAGAATAGAAATTATTTTAAAAAAAGGTTTCTGTTTGTTTTAAATCTGTGATATAAGGCCTGGCATGTCTTAAGTTGTGACCCCCCCCAAAAAAAAACAACAACGTGGGGAGGGAAGAATAAGGTGGGGTGAGCTATAACCTAGAGGCACTCATCCTGCGTAGGCAGCAGGATCGAGCGGTGGAGTCCTAGGACTGTGGGAAGGTGCCTCGTATCAAGTCAGGTCTATGTAGCTGGGGCCGGCACACCCATGAGGCAAAGTGAGGTGACTGCCTCAGGCGGCAGAATCCACAGGGTCAGCAGGTTCCAATGTACATCTTTATCCCTGCCTTTTCCCTGATGTAGATCTTCACTGACCCCTTCTTCCCCGGCGGTGGTAAGGAGCCCTTTTGGAGAGATGTGATTGAGGTGTGTTAGTTTATGCATTGGTTGAAGGGTGTGTATAGGGAGATGTTTTTCTTCCTCTCCTATAATACCAGAACGAACCAGCTTATATTCTTCACTGAGCAATCCACCAATCCATTAGTGAAGAATGTAAGTTGGTTTGTTCGTGGTGAACACAGCAAATGTCCTTCCCCGACATTCTAGTTTTCTACATGCGGGGAGATATTGTTTCCATGGTGGGGGGGTCATTATTCAATCTGCGGAACACCTTGATCCTTGATTCTAATAAACATGCAGCAGAACATGTTGTCAACAGGCAGGGAGTTCCAAAGTGAAGGTGCTGTCACACTAAAATATTGATTTCCTACAAATGCAGAACAGAAGTTATACACGTAACACGGCCAGTTCTGCAGATTGAAGCAGCTGAGAAGACATATATGAGGTTAGGCAATCCTACAGGTAAACTGGTCCCAAGTTGTTAAGGCCTTTATATACCTAGATTTGCAGACCCTCCAAGTGTCCCTATTTTCCAGGGATGTCCCTGATTTAGAGAAGCCGTCCCGGTTTCTGATTTGATCCCGAAATCTCCCTGTTTTCCTTAGGATGTCCCTACTTCCATAGTAGAAATGTTGGAGGGTACGGAGTTATCCAACCCCTGAGTCGTCTGAAGGCAATCCTGTACAGTCATGCCTCGGACTGAATGCCCTTCGGGTTGAGCGCATTCGAGTTGCGCTCCGCGGCAACCCGGAAGTAACGGAGCACATTACTTCCGGGTTTTGCCGCTTGCGCATGTGCAGACGCTCAAAATGACGTCATGCGCAGAAGCGGCGAAAAGCGATGCGCGCGTGCGCAGACGTGCTGTCACTAGTTACGTTTGCTTCTAGATGCGAATGGGGCTCTGGAACGGATCCTGTTCATATCCAGAGGTACCACTGTATAGGGAAGGCTTTTTTAAAAAAAAAAAATGTTTAATGTTTTATTATATTTTTACATATGTTGGAATCTGCCCATAGTGGCTGGAGCAACCCAGTAAGATATGTGGGGTATAAATAGTAAAATTATCTTTATGGAATGGGACATCCCTATTTTCAGCAGATTTGGTTTCTTTTGGGAGGCGTTTTGTTCCATTCTCCTCCCTTCTGTTTTTCTCTAAAACAGATATGTAAGGGGGAAGAGACCTCCAGAAACTATGCCATGAGAGGACTGAGCAGGGGCCAAAAGAAGACTGAATGGGGTTTGTTGGAATCGGGTGAGACAGAAAACCAGGGCGATGGAGGTGGTGGAGGAGGACGAGTGAGAATGAAATGGAATATCCTGGAAAAGGGCATGGCTGGCTGGCTGGCACCTTTCCCCCCAGAAGGGTAGCCTGTCTGCTAGTCTGTTGCAGCCCAAAAGCAGGGACCTCTTTTCATATTCTTAGTGGGGAAATGAGCCTCCAACGTGAAAAAAACACAGCCAACTTCCTTCCCCAGGAGAGTTACAGGTTTTCAAAAAATATGATTTTTCAACCTGGTTCCTTACGTCTCCCTTTCCCCACTGTATATAAACTAACGAGACAACTTGCTTATTATCTCTTCATCTACGTGTCTCCTTTACAGCTAATATATCATGTCATCACCCTGAGGGTTACGGCGAGGCGGCCAAAGCTAACTGCAGGCCTCAGAAACAAAAGTTGCTCCTGACTTTTTTTGCTGTCACGTTTCTAGCTTCTGCCAAGTTAAGTCCACTTTGGACAGGAGTTGGGAGCAGAGGAGGGGAGAGGGCAGGGTCCAAGATCACTTTCCTAGCACGGATACTCTTACCCTTCTTTATTCAGAATTTCTAGCCTTGCCGCAAGTAGGATTGTAGCTAGGGGGTAGCGAGGTGGGCATCTGCCAGGGACGCAAGCGATTGGGGAGCGGGCGGTGCAAAATCTGCTAAAAAATGTGTCCACAAATATCGATTATTGCCTCAAAAGAAATGGTTTTAAATAGAGGGTGAGTTGAATGGGTGGTGGGTGGGTGGGTTGGAGGAGAGGCGGAAAGAAAAATGTATTTTAGTGTTCTGTTGGAAGCTGCCCAGAGTGGCTGGGGAAACCCAGCCAGATGGGCGGGGTATAAATAATAAATTATTACTTTTATTATTATTGAGAGCTAATTTGTCCATGGCTAGGGGGTGCAGTCTGGACGGTTCTGCCAGGCGCGCAAGATCACCTAGCTACGGCTCTGGCCGCAAGCTAAGATAGCTCAAATAAAAAATTGGATAAAGAATTCTGGAAGAAGGTTTGTAGATCTCATCAAAGAAGCTTGGAGCGATCAACAGCTGTGGCAGCTAAATGTAACCTCAACCTTCAGAGGAAGTGGACATCTGACTATCCTGAGGTTGGAGAGCCAGGAACATCTTGTTGGCTCCTCGGAAATGTTTGGTTTGATCCAGCAGAGCTTTTTATATATTTTTAAGCTACTCATTGATGGTGATCAGCTTGTGGAAGGGCCGTAGTTCTGCAGCAGAGCATCTACTTTGCATGCAGAAGGTCTCCAAGTTCAAATTCTGGCATCTTCAGGTGGGGTTGCCTGTCCTTGTAGACTGTACTGAGCTAGGTGGAACAACGGTGGTGACTCACGATGAGTAGGCTTCTTCTTGTCGGAATCAAGCCATATCAGTCAGAGGAATTTGGCCACTCTCCAGGTGCCCGGCTTGTATTCCTTGTAGATCTGGCCTTGTCTTGCCGGGAGCCGAGACGGGGGAGATCAACAAGGAATACAAGCCGGGCACCTGGAGAGTGGCCAAATTCCTCTGACCTTCCTTTTTCGTAACACTTCTGCCATGCCTTCCAAGATTTCTCCGATGAAAATAGGGATGCCTGATTCAATAATAATAATAATAATAATAATAATAATAATAATAATAATAAATTTTATTACTTATACACCACCCATCTGACTGGGTTGCCCCAGCCACCCTGGGCGCCTTCCAACATATAAAAAAACATTAAACATTAAAAAAGCTCCCCTATACACTCTATTCAGATGTCTTCTAAAGGTTGTTTTGTTACTTATCTCCTTGGCGCAGGGGTTGCATAACTCCACACCCTCCAACATTTCTCCGATGAAAATAGAGATGCCCTAAGGCAAAGTAGGGCATTCCAGGATCAAATCAGAATTTGGGATGGCGTCTGTAAATTCAGGACTGTCCCTGGCAAATAGGGTCACTTATAGGGGCTTAAAAAGCTCTGGTTTTCCGAGTGGTGATGTATGGAAGCGAGAGCTGGACCATAAAGAAGGCTGATCGCCGAAGAATTGATGCTTTTGAATTATGGTGCTGGAGGAGACTCTTGAGAGTCCCATGGACTGCAAGAAGATCAAACCTCTCCATTCTGAAGGAAATCAGCCCTGAGTGCTAACTGGAAGGACAGATCATGAAGCTGAGGCTCCAATACTTTGGCCCCCTCATGAGATGAGAGGACTCCCTGGAAAAGACCCTGATGCTGGGAAAGATGGAGGGCACAAGGAGAAGGGGACGACAGAGGACGAGATGGTTGGACAGTGTTCTCAAAGCTACCAGCATGAGTTTGACCAAACTGCGGGAGGCAGTGGAAGACAGGAGTGCCTGGCGTGCTCTGGTCCAGGGGGTCACGAAGAGTCGGACACGACTAAACGACTAAACAACAACATACAGTGGTACCTAGGGTTAAGTACTTAATTCGTTCCAGAGGTCCGTTCTTAATCTGAAACTGTTCTTAACCTGAAGCACCACTTTAGCTAATGGAGCACGATTTCTGTTTTCATCCTGAAGCAAAGTTCTTAACCCGAGGTACTATTTCTGGGTTAGCAGAGTCTGTAACCTGAAGCGTCTGTAACCCGAGGTACCACTGTACAGGATTGCCTTCAGACGGCTCAGGGATTGGATAACTCCATACCCTCCAACATTTCTCCCATGGAAATAGGGACATCCTAAGGAAAAGAGCCCCTTCATGGATCACTGCCTTGCCGTGGCGAAGGGGCTTGAAGAACTCAGAGAAGCTATGAACTATGCCGAGCAGGGCACCCAAGATGAACAGGTCATAGTGGAGAGTTTTGATCAAACGTGATCTACCTGGAGGAGGAACCGGCAAGCCACTCCAGTATCCCTGCCAAGAAAACTCCATGGACAAATCCATGGGGTCACGAAGAGTCGGACACGACTAAACGACTAAACAACAACAAGGAAAAGAGGGAGATTTCAGGATCTGTTGTTACTTGTGGACCTTAAGGTCCTCCGCGGGGCATACCAGGAGAGGCGGTCCCGTAGGTACGTGGGTCCTAGGCCGTATTTCCTCCAGATCACTGATTCCTTCTTCCAAGTCCATCTCCATAAACGCAGACACCACTCCTCAGTGTCTCAGCCAGTCCCTGGCATCCGCAAATGCCCCACCAGCGTGTTATCTGCCAAACCAGTCCCTAAGACGGCCCCAGATTTGGCTCATCCTTGGGCCTTGCGAAAGACTCCGCTGTGTCGACGCCGTCGCTCTGGAAACTCCAAGGGCAGCAGACGAGAAGGAGGGAAGAATCTGCAGCATGGATCTCATCCCTCTGCCCTGGGGTTGGGGTGTCGGGCTTCAACTGGATTACGTACTTAATTACAGTCTGTGGGTACAGATTTATTACGCTGGATTGAGAGATAGCTGCTGGAGCTTTGCCACATGAGAAAAGGAGAGTAAATGAACTGTGAAACCCTGGGCTGCCGAGTAGGGAGAGGCGAATCTGTCTTATTTTGGTTATCTCTGCTTCTCGTTTTTTCCAATCTTAAACCTGGTTCTCTGCATTTTCATAGCAGTTTGCTATTTAAAAATAATAATAATTCATCAGTGAATTTCTCCTGGATTTCTGTGCAATCTTGGCTAATAAACATCTCTTTTTTTTGTAAAGCAATTTACCCTAATATAAAGAATTTCAACTTTAATCAGTGCTATTTTTCTAGAAAAAGTGGTGCCGGAATTCACCATGATCTCTTAGAATGGCAATGACGCCCACCTGAGAGGTGCCAGAACTGAGTTCTGGCTGAAAAAAAGCCATGATTTTCAGTCCTTTTTTCTGAAACAAAGGTAGGGGAACTCACCATGAAGTTAGTTAATTAGTTAGTTAGTTAGTTAGTTAGTTAGTTGTGGGCCCAGTTGCAGCGCCACACCCTGCTCCCCGGGGCGGTGGCTAATTGTAAAATGCGATTAATAAACTCAAACTGACAGTGAGAAACGGCCACAACTTTATTGATCACAGGAAAAGGTGGATTTGGGGCTCAGGCATTGAGTGCATATCTGTTCCAGCACCCCTAAACAAACAAAAAAAGTAATTATTTAATTTTTAAAAGATTAGGAAACTGAGTTCCCCCGAGTTCCTGCTAAAAAAAACTCCTGCTGTTTTAATTTTCACTAATATATGCGTTAGTGCATTCCTCTTCAACCAGGCCTTTGACTGCCAATGATTCTGTAGCCCTTTAAAGTGGGCAAGGGAGAGCGTTGTCCTATTTCACTATTATTATATTACATATTTTATATTTTTACGTTGTAAACCATCTTGCTGGCTCTTGGTGAAAGGCAGCATATAAATTCAATAGCTAAATAAATAATTTTATATCTGTATTTTTTTTTGTACACACTGCTCGGCTGGAGAACTGCCCTGGAAAATTTAGAGCACTGAAAATTTCCAAATGATGCCTGTCTTTTGGTCCACGTATTGTCTCAGGAGGCACAAATGAGATACGAATGCCTTTGAATGCAAACTGAGTCACATTTCTTTTCCATCCCTACTAATACGTATAACCTCCCAAGTATTGGAGGAGATGAGGCCTTCCAAATGCAGAGCAGTTCCCCATCCCTCCTATACGAGCCTACTCGGAAGTAAGCCCCCCTGATGTCAGAACAAGAACAGAATGAGCAGAAGGGTCTATTATTATTATTATTATTATTATTATTATTATTATTATTACCTCACCAATCTGGCTGGGTTTTCCCAGCCACTCTAGGCTGCTTCCAGCACATAGAAAAACATAATAAAACATCAAACTTTTAAAACTTTCTGATACAGTTGTGTAGCCCTTTATCTCCTCAACATCTGATGGGAGGGCATTCCAAAAGGGTCATTCTAAAATGACCACTGACTAGGAACTTCAGTTTAGGCCATTGACCAGTCTAGCACAGTTTTGTCAACACTGGCTGGAAGCACCTCTCCAGAGTTTCAGGTGGAGGCTATTCCCATCCCTGCTGGGGATGTCAGGGACTGAACCAGGGGCCTTCTACATGCCAAGCAGATGCTTCGGCCCTGAGCTATGGCTACCTGAAGGAGCGTCTCCACCCCCATCGTTCTGCCCGGACACTGAGGTCCAGCGCCGAGGGCCTTTTGGCGGTTCCCTCATTGCGAGAAGCAAAGCTACAGGGAACCAGGCAGAGGGCCTTCTCGGTAGTGGCACCCGGCCTGTGGAACGCCCTCCCATCAGATGTCAAAGCGATAAACAACTACCTGACATTCAGAAGACATCTGAAGGCAGCCCTGTTCAGGGAAGTTTTTAATGTGTGACATTTTAGTGTATTTTTGGTCTCTGTGGAAGCCACCCAGAGTGGCTGGGGAAACCCAGCCAGATGGGCGGGGTACAAATAATAAATTATTATTATTATTATTATTATTATTATTATTATTATTATTATTATTATTTCTCCATCAAGGACCCTGAAAGAGACTCTTCCGTACTGCTTTCGTGGCATAGCCCACGGGAGTCGTCTTGCTTACTTCCCTGGGGCAGCTAGAAATCAAGAGGAGCGGCCGCCAAACGTATTGCAGATTTCTCTTTGCTCCTTTCAAATTCTTAAATCCAGCCTGGTCCAGGCCTGACAGATCCTTCGGCAGCCTCTGCGTGCGAGCCGACTTCAAGGTTCTGTGTGATGTGGCACCCAGTAGGCTGTGCTCAGCCAAAGAGATCTTAATTATTATGATTATACACGAGTCCATTTCCAAACTTCCAGGAAATCTGGAGCAGTGCAGTATGTACATCTTTAATTTAATTACTATTTATTATTTATCATCTCTTCCCCTAAGCCTCGGAGCTCACAGTCTTTAAAGAATTAGCCCAGCGCTACTAAAATATGCAATGCAGAAGCCGGCCAGCTTAATCATTCTCTTTCTGATGTTTTTTTAATTATTGCAGCCTCCACTCCTCGCCATCACCCCGTTAGTATTTCCTTCCCTGGGTTGGACTTGGCGTAACGCAGCTCTTCCGAAGGGAGGGAAGTCAGGAGAGCAGGTGAGGAGAAGGTGGCCAAAGAGCACCTTATTTGGGATGTGGAAGTTCCCCGTTTCCATCCCTCGGATCCCCAGCTAAAAGCACCAGGCAGGATCAGGCCAAGCAGCAACAGGGAGCATCCTTGGGAAAGGAGACCCAGCCAGTGGCGTAGCGTGGGTTGTCAGCACCCGGGGCAAGGCAAGTAATTTGCGCCCCTTAACCCGTGGATTTTAGCACTCGAGTGCGAGCGCGCCCCCCCCAGATGTTGCGGCCGGTGCGGCCGGCCCCCCCTGCACCCCCCCACGCTACGCCACTGGGGCTGGGGGCGAGCGAAGGAGCCAAAGACCCCCCAAAGGCTCAGCAGGAATTTATTAAATTTATTATTTGCGGAGCCCCCGCGGGCCGAGGCAGCCGAAGCCCCCTCCCCTCGGGCGCCTCCCCGCCCCCTCCTCTCCTTGGGCTGTAGGTGGAGCCCGCGCTCCGAGGCGCTCCAGATCCGGGCTTGGCGAGCGCCTCTCCTCCTCCCGGCCGGGTCCGGGGGCTTCCAGCCGAGCTCCGTCCTCGCCCCCCCTCCCCCGCGGCTGAGACTTGCGCTGAGAGCCGGAGCCAGCGGCGCCCCCTTCCAACGGGAGGCCCTCGCCCGCCCGCCGGCTTCCTCTCGGAGGGTTTTGGGGAGGGCAGGGCGCGTCGAGGCCCCTCGGAGCTCTCCTCCCTCCCAGTCGGCAGAAGCAGCCGCCGCCTGTGGCTGGGCCGAGGGGATGGCGCCGGCGTCGGCATCGGGGTGCGGAGGCTGCCGGTGCCCGGCCAGGCGTCGGTGGCGGCGTCGGCGCTGCTGCAGCGGCTGCTCCTCCTGCGAGCAGTGAGTGGAGCGCAGCCGCAGCGGCGGCGGCGGGGGGGGGGGCGCGCTAGGGCGCAAGGCTGGCGGTGGCGTCGGGGAGCCCGGCGGAGGAAGGAACTTGTCCCTTCCCTCTGGACTCGCGCCCCCCCAGATGTTGCGCCCGGTGCGGCCGGCACCCCTGGCACCCCCCACGCTACGCCACTGGACCCAGCACTGCTGTATGGAAACACCAACCACCTCTGGCTTTTAAATAGGATTAGGCAAATTCATGGAGGATAAGCCTATGGGCGTCTACTCACCCTGATGCCTATGTTCTGTCTCCATCAGAGACAGCATGCCGGAGAAGATGTCGTGTTCGGTCCCTGTTTGAGGGTTCCCAATAGGCATCTAGCTGGCCACTCTGAGCACAGCATACACAAGCAACCCTCCATCTCTCAAATTGCTCTCGGCTCTATGGGAAAAAATATATAGCCCCCTGGACCTGAGGTTCTCCATCCTTGGTTTACGTTTGAGCGCTGTGCCAGTCTTCCTACATATAAGAGCAATGTTGTACAGTTAAGTACTTAATTCGTTCTTAACCTGAAACTGTTCTTAACCTGAAGCACCACTTTAGCTAATGGGGCCTCCCGCTGCTGCCGCGCTGCCGGAGCACGAGTTCTCATCCTGAAGCAAAGTTCTTAACCCGAGGTAATATTTTTGGGTTAGTGGAGTCTGTAACCTGAAGCGTCTGTAACCTGAAGCATATGTAACCCAAGGTACCACTGTAATTGCCATATTTTTCCGTGTATAAGATGCCCCCATGTATAAGACGGCCCCTATTTGGGGGGACTAAATTTAAAGAAAACGAGGGGAGATGGCCCAAAGTTGTTGAGCTCGCGACATCACCCCCAGCAGGACCGTTGCTGGGGGTTGGCAAAGTGGGCAGCCGCTCCCCCCACGCCACAGTGGTAGGAAGCTCCTTGGAGTGTTGGCCGCTAACCAGCTGGTGGGCGAGCAAGCAAATGCCCGCCCCCCCCACGCCACTATCCGTGTATAGGATGACCCCAGTTTTTTGACATGATTTTTGAGTCAAAAAACCTCATCTTATGCATGGGAAAATATGGTAAATCATTTGCATGGTGTTGCTTCCCTTTGACTGCTTGAAAGAGAGACTGCAAACTCTTTGGAAGAAGAGCACAATTAGTTTCCGTGCTCCTTTTGCCTTCCGAGCAACACACACACACACACACACACACACACACACGATCACGGCCAACCTTAAACCATGAGCAGCAATGGGTGTTGGCAAGGAGTGTCCCTCTGGAAAGGCAGAGCCATCCATCCACCAGCTTTTTTCCACTTGCAAAGAGCTGTGAACCTGATCTGCAAAGGGGCTTAGGGCTAAAGCGAGCCTGGCATTCATTGTGTAGATGCAATTTATCTGCACTTTGAGGGTGGGGTTATTTAAATAGCCTTGAGAGCTTGGAGTGGGGGTGCAGAGTGTAACACTTTCTCTCTCTCTCTTCTGACAAAAACCTTTCCAAATCTAAGATCTGCAAGGGAAGCCTACAGCAATGCCAAATGGGAGCAAACGGCAGTTTTGGAGAGCGACGCGTTTTATCCAGATCCTGGCAAGGAGGGAAAGAATTAAAAACATCTCGCCATCTTGAGACTGCTCAGGTTTTGTGGCAGCTGCTGTTTAGATAGATGATAGATAGATGGATGCGTTTTAGTAGCCCGGATGCAATTAACATGTCTAGTTTGGCCTTAATGCTTTGCTTCTCAGCCTAGGGGACAAATCTAGAGAGGAACGGCAAGCAGCTTTTTTTAATAATAAAAAAACTCCCCTTTCAAGTAAGTGGCCATTCAAACAGTAGAGAAGTACTGTTGATGTGACCACAGTAGAGTATACTACTGCTGCTTTAAACTGCAGATGCAAATACTGAGTAGGTTTTTTTAGGGGGAGATGTTGGGGGAGCATAAGAAATAATTTCTGGTGTGTCCTGTCTGTTCCCACCCTGCCCTCTATTTCAGTCGTCCTCCTGTAGATAAAATTGTGCCACTCCACTCTTTACCCTTTGGGCATTGTTAATTATCTCAACTGGTTATTATCAACTGGAAAAAATCTTTCGTCTTCTTGAGAGTGTCTTACGACGAACATCAGCCTAAACATGGGGCAGGGGGAGTTGCGACCTCTGTGCCTCAGTTAATTCTCATATCGGGCCATTTTTCTGTACTAATCTAATCAGTGGAGCAGTAGCAAGATTAATTGTTTGGGCTGAATAAAAGGGACCATCAAGCCATCTGGCTATCTGATATCAAGTTCAAAAGTTTCCAAATTGGCTTTTTAAAATCAGAGTAACCTTATGAACTGTGGGATACTGAGTTTAGGGTTTTAAACAGAGAGAGAGAGAGAGAGAGAGAGAGAGAGAGAGAGAGAGAGAGAGGGAGGGAGAGAGATTTGATGAGCATCCCCTCAAAGCCTTAATCCAAGTCATTTATAAAGATGGTAAACAATAATGGGCCCAAAACAAAACCTTGTCGCACCCTGTTTTTCACTTTTTTTCAGGATGAAGATTTGTGTAGGGTTTAGTCCTTGGACTATTCTTCTCCCGAAGATGTATCACAAGGCAGTGGGTACAGATTTTCCCCCAGGGTTAACTCTCACTCTAGGGACGCGGGTGGCGCTGTGGGTTAAACCACAGAGCCTAGGACTTGCCGATCAGAAGGTCGGCGGTTCGAATCCCCGCGATGGGGTGAGCTCCCGTTGCTCGGTCCCTGCTCCTGCCCACCTAGCAGTTCGAAAGCACGTCAAAGTGCAAGTAGATAAATAGGTACCGCTCTGGCAGGAAGGTAAACAGCGTTTCCGTGCGCGGCTCTGGTTCACCAGAAGCGGCTTAGTCATGCTGGCCACATGACCCGGAAGCTGTACGCCGGCTCCCTCGGCCAATAAAGCGAGATGAGCGCCGGAACCCCAGAGTCGTCCATGACTGGACCTAATGGTCAGGGGTCCCTTTACCTTTAACTCTCACAAATGAATATCACCACAAGGCAGCAGAAGCTCAGGACCAGAGTTTTCCTTCCTGGGTTGACGAACCCCCACCAGCCAAGGAGATGTGTACAAAAATGCATATACAAAACTAAACTGTGCCTTTAACTGCATATATCAGTGAAAATAAGGGACAGAAATCCATTGTATTTGCAGAACGTTGCTTTGCAAAAAAGAAGAAGAAGTGTTTAATCGGCAAAACAGCATGCAGAAATGTGTATATCTGGAGACGATCGAAGTGAAACTCTGGTGAATTTAAAAAAAAATTTAAATTTTTAAATTTTAAAAATAGCAATGGCAGTCAGAAAACGATTTGGAAATGTGGCTGACTGAATTTAAGACTGGGGAAATGAGAGAAACTGAAATTGACAGATCCACCCATCCCCGCCTGCCTGCCTGCACATATCTCTGCCCTCCTACAGAAGTAAGACATGGGGAAGCGATGCCGCAACTGCCCCCCGCAATCTCTTAACCGTGTGCCTCTTCTGTCCTTAAAAAAAAAGTGAGCAGGTTTACATATGCATTTCGAATGCTCAGAATTGGAACGTTTCACATGTTCCTAAGCTCAGCCCCTGTTGCAAAGCGAGCGAGAGCCAGCCGGCGGGAATCTGAAAGGGTTAAATGCCAACGAGGAAGGGGGTGGGAGATGTCTGGCACTGGAGGGGCATCAGGTTCCCCAACTGCTGAAATCCAGAAGGCCTCTCCACCCCCCTCCACCACAACCCCACTCGTTCCTTCTCTCTCTCTCTCTCTCTCTTAAACATAGCACTGTTTGTCAAAGGTGTCATGTGATATTAAACATGATCTCAAACCTGTGAACACTGACCTTTGCCCCTCTTTTTCAAATCTGAAATGTAGATTTGGCTGGGATACAAACTCCAGTCGGCGGAGGAGCCGGCGCTGAAAGTTTGCAAAGCAGTTTCTGAATCGGGAGCGAGGCGGGGAGAAGGGGGGGAGAAGGGGAAAAAGAAAGAAAGAAAAAAGGCGGTACAATGCCAGGGTCAGCGTAACACAAAACACACCGGCCCCCTAGACATAACACAGACTCTCTCTTTCTAAACACCATTATGAGCTGCTAGCCAGACCCAGCAGCAACAACACACACCCCCTCCAAGCAGGCAGCTCAAATGTACACCAAACTCGCATTTCAGCTCCTCGGGGCAATTGTTGTTCAGCATCCCATTTTGGACTCCCATTTGTGGTTCGGCTTTCTCAATACGCTGCAATAGCTGAGGGCGTTTGCGGTGGCCAGGAGCGAGAGGGTGTGTGTGTGTGTTGGGGTGTTGCGTTGTGGAAGGGGGAGAGAGAAATGTCTTCAGAAGGGGAAGGTTGGCAGATGTTGTGTTAACTTCAGTTCGCTGCAATGTTGAACTGCAAAAATAAGGCCAACTTCCTTCCCCCTCGCAACTTGCAGCTCAGAACAAAAAAAATCGAACGAACCACAAAAGCCTTCCTGTTTCTGTGAGAGGCACACCGCAGATTTTTATTTTCGAAAAAAAGATAGAGAGAGGTTCTCAGGGTCTCCTTGCCCATTTTCTTTTCTGAGTTGTGCACTTTTTGAATGTTTTTTTAATTCCCAGTACATTTCAAAGTGTTGATGCTGACCTTTAAAGCCCTAAACGGCCTTGGTCCAGTATACCTAAAGGAGCGTCTCCACCCCCATCATTCTAACCAAACAATGAGGTCCAGTGCCAAGGACCTTCTGGTGTTTCCCTCACTGCGAGAAGTCAAGTTACAAGGAACCAGGCAGAGGGCCCTCTCGGTGGTGGCGCCCGCCCTGTGGAACGCCCTCCCATCAGATGTCAAAGAGAACAACAACTACCAGACTTTTAGAAGACATCTGAAGGCAGCCCTTTTAATGTTTGATGCATTACAGTATTTTAATATTTTGTTGGAAGCCATCCAGAGTGGCTGGGGAAGCCCAGCCAGATGAGTGGGGTATAAATAATAAATTATTATTATTATTATTATTATTATTATTATTATTATTATTATTTATCCCACCCTTCCTCCCCAACGAACGCAGGGCGGCGGAGCAGCAAAAGCGAAAACTTTTAAAAGGTATTCCAAGTTTACACCCAAGAACGTAACATGTGGATATGCGTCAGGCACGATCGCAGATGGTTGTCTCAACCATGGTTTACTTGTTGGTTGAGGTGGGGCTCCTCTTTGTTGCATGTGATGCACCAGGAAACTTAGGCTTGCCACCATGTTGACAGTGGGAAACTGCTTTCACTCTTGAATTCAAGGGCAGAAGATGGGAGGGGAAGCTTGCCGTGCCCCCACATTAATGCTGCACAGTCAACAAATATGAGTCCAAGCCATAGAAGGGGAACCAGGATCCTGTACTCTGTGGGAAGGAAGATTGTTCAAGGGGGCAGATATTTAGGTGGATCCACAGGAGAAGAGAAGAGAGACTTCGCTGATTCCTGAGTTAGAGCATCCCTGCACTAAGAATTAACTGCCAAAGAGCCCTGTAAACCCTCCGTCATAAATACTGCCAGCCTAATTAGCCTTTGACCTCGTGTAGCGGCCTAGCTGGTCCACTAACCCTGTTACAGCTGATATTTATGGTTCTTCCCAAACAAGATAAAAGGATATATTAGATTTAGCTTCTTTCTTTCCTAAAGGGGGTGGGGGGAAGAGCTCTTCGGTTCCCTCAGAGCCTGTGGATGGTGGGCAACGGCAACGCAACAACTGAATAGCGTGCTCCAAGAATCAGTTGCGAATGGAGCTAAAAACAAAACGGACCCATCCTCTTGGAAGGCGCCATTGCACCAGCGTTTTCTTGTGCGCAGCCAGTGAACACAGGAACGTAGGAAGCTGCCCTATACTGAGCCAGACTGCTGGTCCATCGAGCTCAGTATTGTCTACACTGATTGGCAGCAGTTCTCCAGGGGTTTAAGCAGCAGCACCACCTGGAGATGGCAGGGATTGAACCTGGGACCTCCTGAATGCAAGGCAGATTCTTTACCGCTGAGCTATGACCTTTCCCCATTCATTCATTCATTCATTCATTCATTCATTCATCCATGCTATATCCTATGCTTCCCTAGGATCTGGATCACCAATGCATGGACTGCAGTGGTCAAGCTTTCCCTGTCCAGGAACGGCCAGAGCTGGCAAACCAGACAAAGCCACAGGGGACACCTGGGCCTCTAGTGACAATAGTTTGTTCCAGGGATACCCCCACACACTTGCTCCTCTGGTGGAAGGGAGACCCCATCCAGAACTGGCTGAAGTAGCAATTGCATCTTACCTGGATATTGGCAATGGGACAAGGTAGCATACCTGTCAACTTTTCCCTTTTCTTGCGAGGAATCCTATTCAGAATAAGGGAATTTCCCTTAAAAAAGGGAAAACGTTGACAGCTATAGTCAAAACAAAAAAAAAAAATTTCCTTCCAGTAGCACCTTAAAGACCAACTAAGTTAGTTCTTGGTATGAGCTTTCGTGTGCATGCACACTTCTTCAGATACACAGATACAAGTGTGCATGCACACGAAAGCTCATACCAAGAACTAACTTAGTTGGTCTTTAAGGTGCTACTGGAAGGAAAAAAAATTTTTTTTGTTTTGACTATGGCAGACCAACACGGCTACCTATCTGTAGTTGACAGCTATGTAAGGTACCCCCAGCAGAAGGGTATGACCAAGGGCCTGAGGAGGAACAGCTGGGGGGCGCTGCCCCTGATGGACGCAGGCCTGGCATCCGGATGCGGCCCCCTGAGCCTCTCTGCCTGGCCCCAGGACTGCCCCTCACCAGCCACACTCTTCCCAGGTCACCTCTCTCACCAGGCCTGCTTTGAACCCTCCCTCCTTGGAGGTTTCTAAGCAGAGGTTGGCTGGCCACCTGTCATGGATGCTTTAGCTGAGAGATGACTGTTGGGGTCCCTTCCAACTCTGCCATTCTATGGTTATATGGTTCAGCGTCTTTGTCATGCTGGAATTTGCCCTTGAAGTTAATTTCCTGGGAAGAGGACAGAGAGGGTTGTGTGCAGGGAGGTGCCTACTGTATAAAAGTGTGTGTGTGTGTGTGTGTGTGTGTGTGTGTGTGTGTGTGTGTTGCTCTGCCCACTGGCATGTGGCCCCTGGAATAAGGGAGGGCCCTCCATTGCAAAAAGGTACCCTGTCCCTGGCTTAATGTTAGAGAAGGTCATTGCCAACAGCAACACAGGCAAGCAAGTAGATTCCTAGTTAGGAATGGAGATTCTTTGGAATAACACCCCTTTATCTCTCAAGGTATATTTTGCCTTTCGAGCAACAAGCCAGGTCTCCCTCCCTCCTTTGTTTTTTTAAAGAACTACAGGAGAAAATTCGAATTCTCCTGTCCGTCCGTAAGGCAGGCAGGCATTTCAATACCACCTTTTGTCCCCAAGAATGTGAACCAAGGAGTGGTTCCTCCCCCTCCCCACCTCTCTCCCCCCCCCCCAACTTCTCCTTTGCCATTTTAGAACAATTCTTGACCTTTCAACTCAGAAGCCGGCTGGAGAGTAGACCAAACACTTAATCTCTCTCCCCGGCCCCTCTTTTATCTCGCCACCCTACACCTTGCATTCCTTCCCCGTCAGACTTTGGCCTCCGGTGTTTGGCAAACAGCAAGGTCAAAGGCAAGGGGCGGGATTCTCGCCGTCCTGAAAGAGCTCCTTTCTAGAGATAAAAACAAAAAAAAGTGTGTGAATGGTACTGCGGTCAGCTGTAAAACCTGCGTGCCGTCCTTCCTGTCTCCACTGAGCAACTGGGCAGTGGTACTCAGGTCCTGTTTGCTGGCTTCCTGTTGAGGGCAGCTGGTTGGCCACTGTGAAGACAAGGCGTTGGGCGAGGTGGACAACTGGCCTGATCCAGTGGCCAGTCTCTTTTTGTGCAAGTCTTCTGTTCCTAACACGACTTCTTTCTCCACTGTGGAGTGTCTCAGAGCCGTCTGGGGTCAAATCCCAGAAACGGCTGCTGATGCTTGCACCAAAGGCCGCCCTAGCCCTATAAACCAGGGGTAGAGGGGACCCTTTTTATTGCCAAGGGGCCACATGACCTCATGGATTATTATTATTATTATTATTATTATTATTATTATTATTATTTATTTGTATCCCGCCTCCCCAGTCGAGACTGGGCTCAGAGCAGCTAACATCATAAAAACAACACAATACGCATAAAAACAGACATCAATTAATTAAAATACATCTTAAAATTAATTCAGACAAGTTAAAATCCGGGCAAGTGGCAATTATCAGGGTGGAATTGAGAGTGGTTAATAATTGCTAGGACCAACTGTTTCCACTGATCATACAAGGACGTGTGAGTGGGTTGCGGGTTTCCTTCAGGCTTGTTTTATACAAAGGAAAGTAAGTCAAACTGCATTCTGCCCAAAGGCCTGGCGGAACAGCTCCGTCTTGCAGGCCCTGCAGAAAGATGTCAAATCCCGCAGGGTCCTGGTCTCTTGTGGGAGAGTGTTCCACCGGGGCCATGGCCAAAAAGGCCCTGGCTCTAGTCGAGGCTAGTCTAATCTCCTTGAGGCCCAGGAAATTCAAGGTGTTGTTGTTAGCAGACCGTAAGGTCCTCCGTGGGGCATACCAGAAGAGGCAGTCCCGTAGGACAACCTTCCTAGGGCTACGTGGCAGTGGTGGGAGGGGCTAGTGGCAAAAATGTTTGGAGCAATGAACATGACTCTTGCCTTTGTACAGTAGAGGACATCCCAAAACCCGCAGAAATCTATGGTTTACACACACACACACACACACACACACACACACACACTCCTCTATCCGTGCAAGGAAGACACATTCTAGCCAGGCATAGGAGCTTGGGGAAGGTGGGTGAGAGAAGCAGCCTGGCCAGAGGGAAAGGACTGGGGAATATGCTGAAGGCCTGCAAGAGCACAATCGTCACCCCTGCAATATGTGGCCTGCCTGGGCTTTCAAAGGTTCCATATTGACTTGGAAAATCATCTAGGGTGAAACAGAAATTTCACCTCGCCACTACCGCCCCCACCAAAAGTGGGCCAAGAGAGTGGCAACAATTTCTCTCCCCCCCCCAAAAAAAGCAAAATGTTTTGAGCCTGCTCCCTCATGCCAATTCTGGAATGCATGAATGAATCCTGTAATGTCCCATGGGGTCCGGACATGGTGTGGGACATCAAATATTCCAGCTGGGAGGGCTTCCGGTGGAACCACCCCAGCCTGCTCTGCTGGTGCAAATCTCTCACGTAGGTAAAGGGGGAAAGAGGAGCGGTTGCTTGCGTGAAGTCATGCTCTCATCCACGATGGCAGATCTGCCACGGCTACAGCTGTTATTGGTGCTCTCCCGGTTGTGTGAATATGACATATCTACAAGAACATTTTTTAATTGGTAGAGAAGGAACATTTTTTTTAGAAAGGGAAAAGCTCCAAATATGCTAACAGGTGCAGAACTCGGCTGCCTTTTTTAAAAAATGCACTTTTCATATTGTTTCTACTTATCAGCGCTGTGGAAAGGCTATGGGCTGCTGAAATAACAGAGGTCGTGGGATATGACTCTCTGCAACCGGAAGAGCAGTTCCTCATGAGTAACAGCCGCAGGATGAATTATGCAAAATGGCAGATGCATAATAGATTGCACCGAATCTGAGATATAATGCACTTCTCTTTTAATTTGCATAATTTATACGGAACCCAGAATCCAGCTTCATCCCATCTCAGAATCCAGAGCACCTGGACGCAGAACTTCTGCTGTTTTTGTGTGTGACGTAATCTTCCCTGCTCATCTTCTTCCTCCTCAGGCCAGAATGCTAGCTGAAGAGAGGAACAGTTCTAGCGTTGTGTCGTCATTCCTTCTCGAGGTATCGCAAGAGGAGAGGCCTTCTGTTTTGTGCAAAATTGTCAAGCCGACATCTATAGACAAAATCTTCAGCGCGCGCACACACACACACACACACACACACACAGCACAACCCTACGTGGGCCAACTTGAGTGTTATTCCCACAAGAAAAATTAAACACTCCTAATGCCTTTTTGAAGTGAATTGCGCCCGCCCACCCCCCCTTCATTTGCATCTTATAATAAGGATGTTATCATTCTAGTTTATAGCTCAGCTCTCTAGCTGCTCTCTCTCGGGGGCACAGATTGCCCCTCCTGAGTTCAATATACGTCTGTGAACTAAATGTAATCTTTTGAAAGCACTTTCCTTCTGTATTAACATTACAACCGTGATGAGTTAAAGGTTTTTCACTTTCCCAAAGTGTGCAGGGCGTTTTGCTATTCCGACGCAAAAACTCCGGCGGATAATGGACTCCATCGTGGTTCCCTACAATCAGCCTCCTGGATTTGTAGAGCCTCCACTCGCCTCTTTGCGCTGAGCCACCATCTCCACTGCGCTCACCCTTTTACATTTCGATTAATTATAAAACATTGTCACTAGAATATTAAGGTGATGTTTAATACACAACTGGGAACGCATGGTGCTGACCCTGTGACCTGCCTCACCAGTTGCATGCAATGCCAGCTGCAATTTTTACTTTATTATTTAGTTCCATTTATCGCACCTTCCATCCCATTGTGGTGTAGTGGTTAAGAGCGGTAGTCACGTAATCTGGGGAACCGGGTTCGCGTCTCCACTCCTCCACATGCAGCTGCTGGGTGACCTTGGGCCAGTCACACTTCTCTGAAGTCTCTCAGCCCCACTCACCCCACAGAGTGTTGGTTGTGGGGGAGGAAGGGAAAGGAGAACGTTAGCCACTTTGAGACTCCTGAAGGGGAGTGAAAGGCGGGATATCAAATCCAAACTCTTCTTCTTCTTCTTCTTCTTCTTCTTCTGCTCCCGAGGCAGCGTTTCCGCCTTTGCATGACTCCTTGTCGCTAGCCCATTTGAAAACAATGAGCTTTCCTCTTTGAAATAGCGCTCCTCAACCTGAAAGGTACTTAGAATCACAGAACTGTAAACTTGGGAAGAGACCCCAAGGGTTGTCTAGTCCAACGCCCTGCAATGCAGGAATCTCAGCTAAAGCATCCTTGACAGGTGGCCATCCAGCCTTTGCTTAAAAACCTCACCTAAACCCAAGGATTAAGACATTCTGGGAGATGGTTTATAATGAAATGAAAAAGGTATTCAAATATACCTTCCTGAAGAAACCAGAGGCCTTTCTCCTGGGCATGGTCAGCCAATTGGTGCCAAAGAAGGACAGAACTTTTTTTATGTATGCAACAACAGCAGCAAGAATACTCATCGCGAAGTATTGAAAGACACAAGATTTACCCACTCGGGAAGAATGGCAGATGAAGTTGATGGACTATATGGAACTGGCGGAAATGACTGGCAGAATCCGAGACCAGGGAGAAGAGTCAGTGGAAGAAGATTGGAAAAAATTTAAAGATTATTTACAGAAATACTGTAAAATTAATGAATGTTAGAAAAATGTTGGAATGAAATTATATGGCTTTAGCAGAAATGTTATAAGGAATTAAGTACAAATAGATTTTTAATTTATTAAAGGGAAAAAATAAGGTTAGAATAAGTTAAGATAAATTACAGGACAGAAAACAGAGGAAGATGGAAAGGAACTGCTGAAACAGTTAATTGAATACAAAAAGGGAGGTGTGAGGAGGTCGTGGATACAAGTGAATGAAAGTTAAGATATTGAAATTATTGGATGTGTTCTAAATTGTGTTTGTTTTGTTCTGTTAATTTAATGTTTTGTGTTAGTGTTACGTAGTGTTTTTGTTTTTGTATTGTGTTGTATTGTTTTGTTGAATTTTTTTTTCTTTTATAGTCTGTAAACTGTTAATAAATATTATTAAAATAAAAAAAAAACCTCACTGCCAAACAGCTCTTACTGTCAGAAAGTTCTTCCTGATGTTTAGTCGGAATCTCCTTTCTTGTAACTTGAAGCCATTGGTTCAAGTCCTACCTTCCAGAGCATGAGAAAACAAGCTTGCTCCATCTTCCATGTGACAGTCCTTGAGATGTTTGAAGATGGCTATCACATCTCCTCTCTGTCTCCTCTTTTCCAGGCTAAACATACCCAGTTCCTTCAAATGCTCCTCATGAGGCTGTTTCCAGACCCTTGATCATCTTGGTTGCCCTCCTCTGCACATGTTCCAGCTTGTCAACTTCCTTCTTAAATTGTGGTGCCCAGAATTGGACACAGTATTCCAGGTCTGACCAAGGCAGAATACAGGAGTCCTATATATCCCTTGATCAGGACTCCGATGCAGCCTAGAATAGCGTCAGCTCCCCCCCCCCTTTTTTTTTTTTTTTTTTTTTGCTGCTGTATCACACTGTGGACTCATGTTAAGCTTGTGGTCCACTTCTACAGTGTATGGCATCATCTCCATATTGGCAGAAGTGATGAACTCAGGAATGATGAACCCATGAAAATAAAAGTTATTCCCTATTGGCTGGAATGTGTCCTTGATCTCTGGTCAGGCTTCTTGCCTGTCTGGATGAAGGTAGCCGTGTTGGTCTGCCGTAGTCGAAACAAAATAAAAAAGTTCCTTCCAGTAGCACCTTAGCTGCCAACTATATTTGTTATTGGTATGAGCTTTTGTGAAGAAGTGTGCATGCACACGAAAGCTCATGCCAATAACAAACTTAGTTGGTCTCTAAGATGCTACTGGAAGGATTTTTTTTATTTTGGATGAAGATACAGAGGGTTGTGTGAATGTTTGTGGAAAGTAGCAAAGGTAGAATTCAGCCTACCTCTTAGGGTTGTTAAGGGACGCGGGTGGCGCTGTGGGTTAAACCACAGAGCCTAGGACTTGCCGATCGGAAGGTCGGCGGTTCGTATCCCCGCGACGGGGGGAGCTCCCGTTGCTCGGTCCCTGCTCCTGCCAACCTAGCAGTTCGAAAGCACATCAAAGTGCAAGTAGATAAATAGGTACCACTCCGGCGGGAAGGTAAACGGCGTTTCCGTGCGCTGCTCTGGTTCGCCAGAAGCGGCTTAGTCATGCTGGCCACATGACCCGGAAGCTGTACGCCGGCTCCCTCAGCCAATAAAGCAAGATGAGCGCTGCAACCCCAGAGTCGGCCACGACTGGACCTAATGGTCAGGGGTCCCTTTACCTTTACCTAGGGTTGTTATGAAGTTAAGTTTGCTATAGCTGTTTTGCATCTGCCCACCACCCACCTGTGGCCTTTGGATGTTTCCAAAGAAAGGAATGTGGCCCCCTGGCTAAAAAAGTAAATAAATAAATAAAGGTGCCCTGGTGACTGGTCTCAAATGCTGCAGCGGCTGCTTTAAGATCCCATTGCAGCTAGATGCCTGAAAGCTCCAGCCATCAATCCCAGCCCTCTAGTCCGAAATATTAATGCAAATCAAGGGGTTTGCTGGCAGCAGCAGCAACAACAACAACCACCCCATTAGAATAAGTGAATACTGAAGATCTAATAACGAGCCGAGGAGACATTTCAGTGCCTCAATAACAGGGCAAGACACACCAAATCAAAAGGAGTAAGATGAACTGTGCATTTGCCTGGAAACATGAGTGCCAAATAAATGGCATATTAAGCAGAATAATCTCTAAAAGCCCACGAAGGAGCCCATTTCAATTCACCTTTCCCTGAAGTTAATAGTTATCCTGCCACCTTCCAGAACAGAACTAAATATTCTAGCTGACAGGCTTCAAGTATTGCTATTGGCTATTTGGATTACCTAGCAGGAGCTGGAATGAGAATGCGCTGCTGTTTTCTGTGTGTTTGTCTTTTAAGATCCTGTTTGGAGATTCCGATAAGGATGTCAGTTCCTTGAGAGCCTCTGAAATTAGTGTGCTTTAACGAGCAGGTCCTTTCCGTTTTATTAGCACCCTGTAAAAAATTATATCGCCGAGCCGATGGCTCGTGATGTCTTAATCAATGTAATTTTTAAGGTCTGGGGTTGAGGGGAAGGCGGTGGCACAAATGGGTTAACCTTTGCTATGTTTTACTGCCAAGAGACTCTGTTAAAGATTACAGCATGCCGAGAGAAGGACGATAGGCTCCAAGCAGCGCCATCAGGCCAATGCCTTTGCGCCATCTTGTTTCTGTCATTTCGTTTCGCTTTTTTCAGATCCTCACCGGCAAAAGGCTAGATTTGGGAAGCCAAAAAGAGTTCACTACAGTGGTACCTCGGGTTACATACGCTTCAGGTTAGATACGCTTCAGGTTACAGACTCCGCTAACCCAGAAATAGTGCTTCAGGTCAAGAACTTTGCTTCAGGATGAGAAAAGAAATCGTGCTCCGGCGGTGCGGCGGCAGCAGGAGGCCCCATTAGCTAAAGTGGTGCCTCAGGTTAAGAACAGATCCAGGTTAAGTACGGACCTCCGGAACGAATTAAGTACTTAACCCGAGGTACCACTGCATTTTAGGCCATATCAGGTGCAGGGATGAAGCTGTGGTTGCCATCACATGAGGTCCCCTCTCCTGCATGTCATGATATTGCAACTTTCTGTGCTGGTGTAGAACAGGGAAGAAATGCAAATGCAATGACTCAAAAGAATTTTGGGGCTGGAAGGGAATCCAAGGGTCATCTAGTCGAAGCCTCTGCAATGGAGGAACTGCAGCTGAACCATCTGGGGGAGATGACAACCCAACATCTGCTTAAGGACCTCCAAGTAAGGAGAGCCCACCACCTTCCAGCTCTTACCATCAGAAAGTTCTCCTTGATATTTAATTGGAAGCTCCTTTCTTGTAACTTGAATCCCTTGGTTTGCGTCCTACACTCTGGAGCAGGAGAAAACAAGCTTGTTCCTCCTCCCAGGTGATAGCCCTTCAGATATTTGCCTCTCAATCTTATCTTCTCCAGTCTAAACATACCAGATGGTGAGGAGCACAACTCCCATCATCCCTGACCATCCACCAAGCTGACTGGGGCTGATGGGAACTGTCCTCCAAAGAGATCTGCAAGGCATCAGGTTAAAGACGACGAATGTCGATGGGCGCATTGTTTAACTTGGCATAAGGACGACGAATGGGCGATGGGCCCATTGTTTAACTTGGCATAAGTTTCCGGTAGACACGGTGGCCATGTTGGCTGGGAATGAATCATAGAATCATAGAATCATAGAGTTGGAAGAGACCACAAGGGCCATCGAGTCCAACCCCCTGCCAAGCAGGAAACACCATCAGAGCACTCCTGACATATGGTTGTCAAGCCTCTGCTTAAAGACCTCCAAAGAAGGAGACTCCACCACACTCCTTGGCAGCAAATTCCACTGTCGAACAGCTCTTACTGTCAGGAAGTTCTTCCTAATGTTTAGGTGGAATCTTCTTTCTTGTAGTTTGGATCCATTGCTCCGTGTCCGCTTCTCTGGAGCAGCAGAAAACAACCTTTCTCCCTCCTCTATGTGACATCCTTTTATATATTTGAACATGGCTATCATATCACCCCTTAACCTCCTCTTCTCCAGGCTAAACATGCCCAGCTCCCTTAGCCGTTCCTCATAAGGCATCGTTTCCAGGCCTTTGACCATTTTGGTTGCCCTCCTCTGGACACGTTCCAGTTTGTCAGTGTCCTTCTTGAACTGTGGTGCCCAGAACTGGACACAGTACTCCAGGTGAGGTCTGACCAGAGCAGAATACAGTGGCACTATTACTTCCCTTGATCTAGATGCTATACTCCTATTGATGCAGCCCAGAATTGCATTGGCTTTTTTAGCTGCCGCATCACACTGTTGGCTCATGTCAAGTTTGTGGTCAACCAAGACTCCTAGATCCTTTTCACATGTACTGCTCTCAAGCCAGGTGTCACCCATCTTGTATTTGTGCCTCTCATTTTTTTTGCCCAAGTGCAATACTTTACATTTCTCCCTGTTAAAATTCATCTTGTTTGTTTTGGCCCAGTTCTCTAATCTGTCAAGGTCGTTTTGAAGTGTGATCCTGTCCTCTGGGGTGTTAGCCACCCCTCCCAGTTTGGTGTCATCTGCAAATTTGATCAGGATGCCCTTGAGTCCATCATCCAAGTCATTGATAAAGATGTTGAATAAGACCGGGCCCAAGACAGACCCTGTGGCACCCCACTAGTCACTCTTCTCCAGGATGAAGAGGAACCATTGATGAGCACCCTTTGGGTTTGGTCAGTCAGCCAGTTACAAATCCACTGAGTGGTAGCATAGTCAAGACCGCATTTTACCAGCTTCTTTACAAGAATATCATGGGGCACCTTGTCAAATGCCTTGCTGAAATCAAGGTAGGCTACATCCACTGTGTTCCCTTCATCTACCAGGCTTGTAATTCTGTCAAAAAATGAGATCAGGTTAGTCTGACATGACTTATTTTTCAGAAATCCATGCTGACTATTGGTGATCACAGCATTCCTTTCTAGGTGCTCACAGACTGTTTGCTTAATGATCTGCTCCAGAATCTTCCCTGGTATTGATGTCAGACTGACTGGGCGGTAATTATTTGGGTCCTCTCTTTTCCCCTTTTTGAAAATAGGGACAACATTTGCCCTCCTCCAGTCTGCCGGGACTTCGCCTGTTCTCCAGGAATTCTCAAAGATGACTGCCAGTGGTTCTGAGATCACATCTGCCAGTTCTTTTAATACTCTTGGATGCAGTTCATCTGGCCCTGGAGACTTGAATACATCTAGAATAGCCAAGTATTCTTGTACTATCTCCTTAGTTATTCTGGGCTGTGTTTCCTCTGCTGAATCATTTGCTCCAAATTCTTCAGGTCGGGCATTGTTTTCTTTATCGAAGAAGACTGAGGCAAAGAAGGCATTGAGGAGTTCAGCCCTTTCTGTGTCCCCTGTTTGCATTTCACCATCTTCTCCTCTGAGTGACCCCACTGTTTCTTTGGTCTTCCTTTTGCTACGAACATACCCATAAAAGCCTTTTTTGTTGCTTTTAACCTCTCTAGCAAGCCTGAGTTCATTCTGAGCTTTAGCTTTTCTGACTTTGTGTCTACACGTGCTGGCTATTTGTTTGAATTCCTCTTTGGTGGTTTCCCCCCTTTTCCATTTTTTGTACACATCCTTTTTTAATCTTAACTCAGTTAAAAGTTCTTTAGATAGCCACCCTGGCTTCTTTAGGCACCTTCCATGTTTCCATCTCTTTGGTATTGCCTGAAGTTGTGCTTTTACTATCTCCCTCTTAACAAACTCCCAGCCATCATGAACTCCCTTTCCTTTTAGTACTACTGTCCATGGGATCTCACCCAGCACTTCCCTAAGTTTTATGAAGTCGGCTTTCTTAAAGTCAAGAAATTGAGTCCTAGTATGCTTGGCTGCTCCTTTCCGTTGTATAGTAAACTTCAGAAGAGCATGATCACTCGCGCCTAATGATCCTTCCACTTCTACCCCACTAACCAGGTCATCAACATTGGTTAGGACCAGATCTAAAATGGCTGTTCCTCTTGTTGCTTCTCCCACTTTCTGGACAATGAAGTTGTCTGCAAGGCCAGTGAGGAATCTGTTTGACCTTATGCTCTTGGCTGAGTTTGACATCCAACAAATATCCGGGTAATTGAAGTCCCCCATTACTACTATCTCCCTTCCTTTTGCATGCTTGGCCATCTGTTCCAGGAAGGCATCATCTCTTTCCTCCGTTTGGCTTGGGGATCTATAGTAAACTCCCACAATGTCACTGTTATTCTTCTCTCCCTTAATTTTGACCCAAATGCTCTCACTTTGGCTTTGAGGTTCTAAATCTTGGATCTCTTCACAGGTATACACATCCCTGACATATAACGCCACTCCTCCTCCTTTCTTGTCTGGTCTGTTTCTCTGAAATAGATTGTATCCCTCCATTATTACATTCCAATCGTGGGACTTATCCCACCAGGTTTCAGTGATGCCTATTATGTTATATTTAGTTTGCTGTACCAAGAGCTCAAGCTCATCTTGTTTATTTCCCATGCTTTGTGCATTAGTGTACAGACAGTGAAGTCCATTAATCATTCCCCCGTGTCTCTTATTTAAGGATTTTTTCCTCCCACCACTAGGTCTGCGTGCTGTTTGCTCCATTCGGTCTATGACATTTGGATGATCATCTTCATCAATTGATAGACTCCTACCTTCAGGAGCACTGTCTCACTCCCCCACATTAGTCAGTTTAAAGCCCTCCTGATGAGGTTTCTGAGATTTTTGGCAAAAACATTCCTCCCAACCGTTGTGAGGTGCAGCCCATCACTTGCCAGAAGTCCATCTTCAAGAAACTGCAGTCCGTGATCTAAGAATCCAAACCGTTCCTGTTTATGATGGGAGCTGTAGTCCGCAATATCTTGGGGAGGGGGGCATCATGGTGGCTCCCCCAGGTTCCTATTGATGCTGCAGAGGAGGAACTGATCACATGCTTGCCAGGTTTACTGGCTTCTAGGGCTTATCCACACTCTCCAGGTATGGTCCAAGCTTTAAAGCTCCATGCTTTCCGTGTAGAAACCTGCTCTTTAAAGCTCAATTGGAGTAAACGTCAATCTGCAGAAAACCCAAGTAGTTGTTTGCTCCAATTGAGCTTCGAAGAGTGGGTTTTCAATGGGGGGGAGGTGCTTGGACACAGAGCTTTAAAGTGCCGACCTTTGCATGGAAAGGGTAGGGCAAAGGGTAAGTGGATAAGCCCTTAGTTTGGCTCTTCCTGAACTAAACTGGTTCATTCTCATTGTGATTGATCCAACCTTGTTCCCTCCATTTCAGCCTTCGCTAACTTGGTGCCTTTTGGACAACAATTCCCATTAGCCCCAGCCACTTAGTTGGCGGTCCAAAGCACTTGGAGGGCACCAGGTTAGCAAAGGGTGCCCTGAATTAATGCTGTGGGCATTGAACACTGGACACCATGTTCACCTGTGTCTCACTATGTGGCATTCAAATTTTCCAGACTGAGCTTGGTGGAATAATGTCTGAAATCTTCCTGGGCTCCTATGCCTTTGACTCCACCCCACGTTGTTCCAGTAATGTAAGAAACCAACCAGTTGAGTGGGACAGACAAACCATGTGTCAGAATCTGGATCAGAGGGCCAGCCTTCATCCATGCCTTCCCATGTGGTTCTGCTCCAGCCTCATGGTGCTTGTATTCCTCTTACTGGAGCCAAGTGAGGAGACACCAGGGAGGTTCTCCCACACCACTCCATGTATTGCAGAAAGCATTTCACCAGCTGCCATAAGCTACTTGGAGCCCAAGTACTTAGAAGTGTGTCTCCCTCAGTACCAACCATCCCATGTCCTGCAATTAGCAGGGGAGACCCTTTTGGTGATGCAGCTTCTGTCTTCTATGTGGTTGGCAGTGGCTCATGGCAGGGCCTTCTTGGTGGTGGGTCTGCATTTGTGGCACACCTTCCCTAGTCAGGTGCATCTGTCTCCCTCACTGTTAACTTTTCAGGAAGGATTATCCTGTTTACCCAAGCGTTTGTTGGCTGAAACACACCGATCCTGACAACCCGAAATTTTTTACTTGTGGGAGTATGTGGTAGCATTGCACACTTTTATATGTTTTTCATTGTTTCTAAATGTTCCCCATATATATATATATATATATATATATATATATATATATATATATGGTTCAGTTCTATTTCTCACCGTATGGTTCATGACTTTGCTTAGGAGATGGAAAGAAGTTTTCCTAAAATCAGATAGGCCATTGAATCAGGGAGGTGCGTGTGGGTGTTACACCCCCCCCCCCAAGTGTGGCTTGGCTTACTTGTACAGGCATCTCCCCACTACTTGTGTGTGACTGCGTATATTCATGGCACTGGGAAATGATTGAACAAATAGATTTAAACTGCAAAAAGGCACACTCTGCCTCTGATTCACAGCCAGGCAGTTCAGGATACAAGTCTACCCATGCGCCGTTGTTTCCACGTACAAGGAAGACTGAAAACCGCCATTGCCACCATTCGTACCCGTCTGGTAAGTTCTGCTGGTTTTTAGAGGGTTTCCAGATGTTTAGAGGATATGTACAAGCTTTTTAGATGGTGTTCCCCACTCTACATGATTTCATGTATACACACGGTACCCAGGAACGTAACGCCTGCACAAGTGGGGAGACTCCGATTATGAGTTATCTTAATTGCTCAGGGAATAACTTTGGACAGAGCATTTCTCCGCTGCTTGCAACACGTGGTGGCAAAAGGGGGTAGAGATCAGTGGACAGCAATTAAAGCACAGCAGGCCAGCACCACTCCCCACACCCTACGCCAGCCCTCTCGCCGAGTCTTCTCACATGAACATTGACTCCACCCATGCACCCACCTGTCGAGTTAGGAAGCATCACTGCCAGGTGACCTGTTTATGGAGCAGCTATCCTGATTCGTTTGCACAAAGTTCACACGGTGCTTAGATGACCTCATCCATCTATTGAGCATCCATTCTGATTTTTTAGTGGGGACGCTAGATGACGCTGCATCAAGCGAATGTTATCCCGCCCTTTCCTGTGCGTTTTCCGGCCACTTTCCTTAGCACAAGAAGCCTGGTTATAGAGGGGGATACAGATCTGTTGCAAAGGAGCTCCACATCCACCTCCATTGCCTGATTGGAATGGGCTGGTGTGAGAGTGAATCTCACCTGAAAACAGTGACTCTATAGAAGCAGGTTTAGATGATCAACTGAGCTGGGTCTTTAAGGAGGAACTTAGGTTCTGTACCTTGTTGAACAGCCAGGATAAGGCAGATTCTTTTGAACCATCTCTTAAGTGTTGGGGACCATTGTTAAAACAAATTTATTAGCAACCCC
Organism: Podarcis filfolensis; assembly: GCF_964270895.1. Classification (NCBI taxonomy): domain Eukaryota; kingdom Metazoa; phylum Chordata; class Lepidosauria; order Squamata; family Lacertidae; genus Podarcis; species Podarcis filfolensis. The sequence goes on from NC_139606.1 coordinate 113,505,367, forward strand.
CACCCCACCCCACAGGAGAATATAGCTGCCGCCGATGCGCAATCACTGGTTGACACAAATGTGTTTCAGGTTTTTGTTGTTGTTTCTTATTTTTTTTCTCCCAAAAAACAAACACAAAGTAAAGCATGTTGTGTTTCCCCTCCCCCGCACAGCTCTCCCCTTTGCCCCGCCCCCGCCCCCAAAGTACACATTTAAGCAACAGAAATGCGGTACATCACAATCAGCATCACCCAGCTGCACACAAATGATAAATTAAGACGGCTGGGAAACTCACATGGAGTGCGACAAGAATAAATACCAATATGATTGTTAGAATGCAGAGTTGCGAGAATGAATTCAGTGCTTCTTCTGGGAACTTAATGCCGCCCATGGCTCAGAATCGTCCAGTGTGGATATATATGGTTTTGCTTGTTATTTTGTTTGGAACAGGAAATGTCGTAGATGATTTTAAAGCGGGAATAGCCAACCTTCCGGGTGTTGTAGGAATCCGTCTACCATCAGCCTGCAAGGTCAATGGCCAATGTTGATGGGAATTGTAGTCTAGCGACACTTGGAGGGTGCCATGTTAGCTAGTTCTGATTCAAAGGCATACAAGCTACACAGTCCAGAGGTTGCCAACGTTGTGCCCTCTGTATGTTCAGTCTACCAACTCCCATCAGCCCCAGCCAACGTGGCCAGAGACGATGGGGCTGCAGCACACCATTTTGGGTAACTTGGTCCTTGAGTAACTTGGTCATTGGTATTTCCAGCAAAAGGCAGGCATCCCCAAACTCAGCCCTCCATCTGTTTTGGGACTACAACTCCCACCATCCCTAGCTAACAGGACCAGTGGTCAGGGATGATGGGAACTGTAGTCCCAAAATATCTGGAGGGCCAAGTTTGGGGATGCCTGATCTAAGGTAATGGGACTGGCCCAAGACCCTGGAGTCTACGCAGTGTAAACAATACAGGGCAACAGTAACCAATGGGCTGGCTCAGTATAAGTCTGCTCCCTATAAGCAAACATGACAAGCTAATCAGCTGCCTCTCTGAGCCAGTGCTCCATTTTGAAAGAGTTGCACGTGAACCCAGCAAGCTACATGAACCAACCAGGTTGCTTAACATGAGTGTTCCCCAGTAGGCTATACAAAGATGTGTGGTGACTGAGGATAGGGGTGGGACTCAGCATTTGAAACCGAGGGGTTGAAAAACCCAAGCCTGGAGGGCCACATTTTGTCCCCTGGCCCCGGGGCTCATTCACCCCTGAGCTGGGTGCCCCAGTGGCCTGGCAGCTTCCTAGGTTCTTAACTACAAATCCTTGAGGTTGCCAGTCCTGTTTTTGTACAGCGCCGAGCTTTTTCAAGAAACGAACAAATAAATACTACGTTCTCTAAGACTCTGGCAACCAATTCATCGTATCGGCTTTGCAGAAATCTGCCATGGCATTTACAGTATGGAGGCCCTGCTTCTCTTGAGCTAAAGCAATGACTCCATGGTTTCCCCCCATTCACTCATGACCTGTGCTCCTGTAGTGTCTGTTTGTGCCACCTTCCTGCTTCATCTTAAACCCTGAAGGAAGCCACAACTGGTGTGGTGGAAGGTGGCAGCGGGGGCCCCAATCCTGCCACTTACACAAGGGCAGGCCTAAGACATTTTCCTGCCTGCAGCCAATGGCGTCACCTTGCAAAGTCCTGATGCACAGTGCCCAAGGCTTGTGAAGTTATTTTGGCACCCGAGGCAAAAAATAAGAATCCCGTAAGCATCTCTCTGACACAAACATGAAGCACGGATAAATCAAATAACAAAACATCTGCTGCCAGCTCATGAAATCTAAAAATCAGTCCCCTGCCTGCCTCGTTTTGCCTAAATGGTGAGTCTGACCCTAAAGGGTCCTCTGGGCATGTGAAGCTTATAGCAAGTCAGACCACTGGTCCATCTGGCTCAATATTGTCTACACTGACTGGCAGCATCTCTCCAGGATTTTCAGACCTGGGGATGATAGGGACTGAACCGAGGACCTTTTGCATGCAAAACAGATGCCCTTCCCCAGTATTTTTATGGGACATTTTATAGTACTTGATCATGGTCAAATACTTTATTGCATTTCTACATATACATATATATATATCACCTTTCCTGCCAAGGCACCCAAGGTGGATTGCAATCTTAAAAAATATTCCAACAATCTGATATAAAATGTGAAGTTGGCCCAGCGTAGGAGGCAGACCAGCAGGAGCAGGACCTGACATTGCCTCTGCCTCTCTTAACTTACAGCTGAGTCACGATATTTGACAGGCCAAATAACCAAGACTCCCTCAGCCAGTGAGGGGAAACTCTCAGTGCCTTCAAAGGTACCAAGGCATAGCTAAACTATGGAACTCGCTCCCAGGGAAGGCGGTGATAGCCGCCAACTCTGATGACTTTAAAAGAGCATCGGATAAATTCATGGAAGATGAGTCCATCAGGGACCACTAGCTATGATGGCTCTGCTCTGCTTCCATGGCTGGAACTGGTATGTTTCTGAATACCAGTTTCTGGAAGCCACAGATGGGGGAGAAGAGGACTCTTGCACTCAGGTCCCACTTGGCAGGTTGCCTGCAGGCACTGTGAGAAAAGGACGTTAGTCTACAATGGGTCACTGGCCTGATCCTGCAGGCTGTTCTCATGCACAGGGTTGACACTCAGGTTTGCTCCTACCATGGCAGTTGCTGCCAGCAGTGATTGTGCGGGTGTTTAATTGTGTGTGTTTTGATTTGTTAGAAGCCGTCCAGAGTGGCTGGGGCTAATAATAATAATAATAATAATAATAATAATAATAATAATAGCAACCTCACGGTAATATTGGCCTCTGAAGACTCTTGCAGATCAGAAAGACATCTCTTCTCCCTCTTGGATCTTGGTTAGTAAAGAGTTGAAGGCCATTACCTTATACTGAGCCAGACTACTGGTGAGCTCCGGTGGTGGAGGAATATAGCTCCCATCGTCCCTGGCTGGGGTTGATAAGCACTGGAGCTCAACAATATCTCCAGGGCACCACCTAGGATGGCCCTGATAAAGCCCAATCATCTCTACTTTGCCTGATAGCGGTGCTCCAAGATCTTGAGCCAACATTTCACATTACAAAAAAACCATGGACTTTACCCACACTCTTTATTTTATAGGTGGGAGGGATCCTGTCACATTCTGGATGTTCCTCAAATTACCAGAACAGGTATGTGTTGAGAAGATTTATTTTGTGGTCGATTGTGCTAGGTCACACTTGTCACAGGTGTGAGGAGCCTTTGGCTTTCCAGATGTGGCTGAACTGCAACTCCCATCTTCCCCAGCCATTGACCACGCTTGCTATGGATGATGGGGATTGTAGTTCAAGCAACATCCGGAGGGCCAAAGGTCCCCCAATCCTGCTCCATCAACCTGTTTTCAGGTGGCTTTCCAGATCGAAGACGGAAGATTGTCAAATAAAAGAGAGGGGAGGTAGCGGGGGAACATGGGAAGCCCTTGATGGAAGTTGGGTTGGTTTTTTTAATGACGCGGTTTTTATACTCTGTTAAAAATATATAAATAAAGAGTCTTCGGGCAGGCAGTAGTAGCAGGGGGCTCGGTCGGTTCCCGCCTTTTGCGTGGCAACTTCTGGAGCTGCTCGGCCACAAAAAAACAACCCGAGAGCAAGCCCCGCGTGGATGTCAGGGACGCAGAGCACATCCCCTTCTGCGTTTCACATTCTCTCAGAATTTAAGCGTCCTTGGGCTTCCGTCCGGAATCTGCCATGCATCAAGCGTCCCCTGGGCGCTACGCCAGCCTGCAAAAGGAAAAGGAAAAGGAAAAGGAAGAAAGGACAGAGGGGCAGAGGGGGGCGGGGAGAAGAAGAAGAAGAAAAAGGTGTAATATGGACCGAAAGTCAAAATGTTCATGTTCACAATTAAGAGGCCGAAACACACTGGGTGACTGGCGACTCATCCAAGATAACAGACTCCTATAATATCTAGGCATAGCAATCTAGTGGTCCCAATCCAGCACATGCAATTAATCTCTCTCTCTCTCTCTCTCTCTCTCTCTCTCTCTCACACACACACACACACACACACACACACACACACACTGGCTGTGGGTGGGAATTCGTGTTTAAGGGGCTGGACATGATTACTTGTGATTGGCCCTCCACATGTGTTTCTGGATGCACATCTGCATCAGCTGTTGCACAGGCAGGTGGACCTCCCTTTGCTGGATTGGAGCCTTTGATTTGAGGTCAACACACAGCATACTCATGAAAATAAAAAACATAATTAGTCAATGCAAGGTCTTCGTTGAGATGCAAAGGTTGCCATCTGATCCCACGAGGAGGACCTCCCATGGCATGAGATTTAGGCAACTGTCCTTGTGCCCTCCCAAACTTGGCTGGCTTTGTCAGGAACTCTGGACGTGGAAGTCTGATACGAAGAATTCTTTCTGTGTTTTGTGCCTCTTGTGTTCTCTGATCTGATGTTCTTCTCTCTCTTCTTTGGACTGGTACCCGACAACACCAGTGTGATGGCTTTGTTCACAGACGCTGCCAAACTCATGACACGGAGCTTAGTGGGCAGCTGAACACCACTTAAGTATAGGATGGAGGTTCTGGGTTGAAAGGTGGTTATATTATTTGCACTGTGCTGTAATTTTTGTTTTAGGGCTTTTCAATGGCTTTCTTGAAATGTAAGCAAATAGATGCAAGACGGTGGGGTGAGGGATGGTCTCCAGAGGTCTGCCTGGAGGAAAAGATGGTGGTTGGTAGACCCATGGGGGGCTAGGAGTTCTCCCTAGGAACATCACACACCCTTTGCAAAACCCAGCAGGGACATTATATCCTTGCTTACAAACCCATTCTTCCCATGATACATCTCCATGGCCAGAAGAAAGTCATAGCAGAACTCTGGTGTCATCGATTTGCAACCTAGGAAGCAGCCCTGACAAAAGTGCAGGATGAACTACTTTCTGGGTTCATGAGGATCCTCCTGGCTGTTTTTGTTTAGTATGAAGGTCCTATGGACTGGTTATCACCGAGAGTTCATGACGGGGTGCCAATCCCCCACCCAGTTCCCACACATAGAAATCTAGCATGTTAAGGACAAGCTTGAGGCATAGCCCTCTTTGACACCCCAGTTTTCTATGTAGATGGAATTCTTTGAGTCAGTGCAGCTCTTCAGGCCAAAGCGCTGTAGCCCTTCGGTGAGAGCTAGTCATGCATTCTTCTCACATATAATTTCAAGGTCCACCCAAAACCTGCAGAAGGCCAACAACAAAGGCTTTCCATTTGCAATAGCTTCCCCTTCCGAGGTTCCTTGGCCTCAAGATGTGCAGTGACAATGCTTCTGTTACCTGTCCCGTCTTGAACCACCTCCCTCCTTTTATTGAGTTTTCTCTCTTTCCCTCACCAGAAATATATATATAAATAGGGAAATGTTTCACAGGACCATCGGTCAGGCTTGTACAGAATGTTGGCACAGCTTAAGAATACATTATGGTTGCCGTCAGAATCCATTTCAGAAAACTAACAAACAGCGAATGGGCCTCAATGGTTCATGCTTTTATAACACCATTAATTTATCACACCGCTGGAAAAATGTCACATTTGGTATTACTACTTCTTTCAGTTTCTTTTTTGCTTTAGTGTTCTGGCCACCCTGCACTGTCATCTTAAAAAGTTGTGTTATTATTCTATTTCCATCCCGCTCGCTTCTTGTTGACTAGCCTCCATTCCCAGCCACCCACCTAATTATGTTCCAGTTATTCAAGCGGCGCCCTGGAACGTGGCCTGTAAAGAGGTCCGCCTTCCAACCAGGTCACATGCAGGGCTAAAGGTTTCAAACATGAGCCACTCTTAGAAGAGATTGAACTTTCCAAACGTTGCCTTGCCATCAACCTCTGTTGCTGCCTCAGCTCCCCAGACATGGGCAAATGGGCCCTTCTTACCGCCAAAGTTCGCCTTTCCCTTTCTTCCCCAAGCCTTCCAACAATTATGTGGCTCCCACAGTGACCGTCTTTCTCGCCTACGGCATTCCTGCCATCGCACCTCCCTGTATTGTGTTTGGTATGCAAATGTCATTGCAAGCCCAGTCCAAGGTGTGTCAGAGAGTATGCCTCTTTGAACACCAGTTTCCGGGACTCGCAAATGGTGAGTCTTGCTTATGGACTTCCCAGTTGGTTGGCCAATATGGCGGGACTAAATAGGACTGTGGTCTGATCCTGCGGGGCACTCCTGGTGTTCTTAGCTCTTGGAAATGGTCCAGTGTGTCGAGCCTTGGTTGGCATTTAAAAAAAAAATGAAAATAAATAATTGTGGCCTGCCCTTTCAGTTTATCAATGCCGTGCAACTCAATCCCAATCCCAACGAATAAGCATCAGATTATTTATTCCCATATTGTGAACAGAGTGGAAATCTCTCTTGCAACTCAGTAAAGTGGGGGTAGCCAACACACTGCCCTCCAGATGTTTCTGGACGCTATCTTCCACAGACCCAACAGTATAGCCATTGGTCTGGGATGATGGAAGCTCAAGGGACAGCAACCCACTTGCTGGCCTCCACCCACTTATTCCCTACAGAGGTTCCACCTATGCATCCTTCTATGAAGTACCATAGCTGCCTACACCCTTGTATAAGAGGAGCATGGGAAGTTGCCTTATACTAAGTCAACCTCAGCATTGTTGACTCTTGCTGGAAATGGACCTCTAGGATTCAGCCTGGAGATGTTCTCAGTCCCACCTGGAGATGCTGGGGATTGAACCTGGGCCATGACTGAGCTACAGCCCTTCCCCAAACTCTTAACTGAGTTGTAAGAGAAGGAGTTTGGGTGAGTGTAATGTTATTTCTAGGATTTGTGGGATCTGGCGGCATGCCCAGTGATCCTAGCTGGTTTTCTCAGTATGAAAAACTGAAGATGCCCAGCTATAACGTGATTTGCAGGCATTTGTAAAGCGTATTTTGTAGACTTAATTTGCTGGGGTTTTCCCCCCAGAGATGGAGACAGACGTAGATGGAATGACATATTTATACTTCACGTTCTATACATGCGCAATGTAATGGAAACTTAAATAATGGCTATGATTGTTTTGTAAACAGATTAACTTTTTTTTAAAAAAAAGAGGGGGCAGGGGAAATGAAATTGGAAGTCACTCCCATGGTACAAACAACTCCATAACACCAACACAACAGAATGGCATAGAACTCTTTTAATAATGTTTAATGCCTAAAGATCAAATATAATGGCCCAGCCAATCAAAATAATGAGTCTTTGCTGCCACAGGAAGAGCAGAGACCGAGTTTGTTTGGCGCCGCCATCTTGTTTGGAGTAAGCTACTTCCCACCCTCAAATTACTGTCCTCTTTATGCGGTGGAACAACAGAGGTATTCATCCTGCCCCTCCATGTTCAGTCTGAGGCAGGTGCTCCATGCTGGGAACCATATCACGTAATTCTTCTCCTTCATACAAGGGGTGAAGGATAATGCAAAATTGTCCGCTCCCTCACAAGAAGAAGAAGAGTTTGGATTTGATATCCCGCCTTTCACTCCCTTTAAGGAGTCTCAAAGCGGCTAACATTCTCCTTTCCCTTCCTCCCCCACAACAAACACTCTGTGAGGTGAGTGGGGCTGAGAGACTTCAGAGAAGTGTGACTGGCCCAAGGTCACCCAGCAGCTGCATGTGGAGGAGCGGAGACACGAACCCGGTTCCCCAGGTTACGAGACTACCGCTCTTAACCACTACACCACAACAAGCTTTTGCACTGAGGACTGTCAGGAACTTGGAGTCAGGGTCCTCTTCTTCAGGAGATGGAGTCGAGGACTCCTAACCAGAAGGAGAAGGGGATGAAGGGGCAGCCCCGGGAAACACTGCTACCATGCGAGCCTGTGGGGCCAGCCCAAGGATGTCTTTGGAAGATGTCCCAGTGAGACCAGAGTGTTGCATGCTGGCAGGAGACTACTGGAGAAAGCTGGGTCCCTTTAACTAAAGCAGCACCTCCCAGGTCTAACAAGCAAGATGCAATTGCTACTGTTGGTACGACAGAGGACTCAGTCTTGGCTTGCTTCTTGCTGAAGCAAAACCAGAGCCCTGTGTTTCTGGAGCAAAGCCTGTACTGCCTTTGAAAAGGGATTGGTGAAACTGTTATTTTTCTCCATTTCTCTTCTCCCCATTCCCCCTCCAAGTTCAGTTTTCCACATCAAGTTGCAAATTTGTTTTTGTTTTCGCTTTAAAGCCCTCATGGAAATTCATCAGCTTTCTAGTGAGAATTTCCACACAGTTCCCTATGATATATGCACTGTATAGAAGTCTCCTGTGGCGAGTTAAGAAGTCTCCAGGTGACCAGACCGGCAAGCATTTTTAAATCAGAACAGGATTTTTTCTTCCCCCATCTCCTCCTTTCTCTCTGTGTGCCACAAAATAACTAATATACATGGATATGTCTAAGTAAATGATTTAAAGACACCTGGAGGCTTATTTGCAAGGTGAAAGCAATAGGGTGGCAAACTGATCCGAGGTTGGGGTATTTTTTAATGGCCCAGTCGTGGTCACCTAGCATCTGAAAACCCCAAAAGGATATGGATGTTCTGCAGAATATCATGTTTACTAGGCTTTATGTGAACACAATATATGTGTTGTGCCCCTTCCTAGTATTCTGGAGGCATCTACATTAGTGGGGGGAAAAAACTGGGGGAAGGAAGGTGTCAGGTGGAATGACTCCTCAATTCAGCTTTTCCCTGGCTTCCTCCCCATCTGCCATTTCCTGAGGGTTCCGCACCAGATTCTGAAACTGTTCAGTGTGCAACACTAATGGCAGGTTGCATTGAAAATACCTCTCCAAAGTCCCCCCCCCCCAATGAAAGGAGGTTTTGAATAGTGGCCGGCAAGGACTATAGCAGTTGCATTGGCCCCATGATCTGTCTGGTGCACCATGTGGACTCTAATGTATCTGTGCAAGGAGCAGGCACTATTGCCACAGGACTTTTCAGGATTGCATGACTCAGTACAGCTCTGAGAAGACCCCTGCAGACTTGCCCTTGATAACCCACATCCTAAGTGCCTTTTGCATCCATGTTGATTTCAAATGGGGATGGAGCTGTAACTTCATTCCTACACTTACCTGGGAGTAAGCACCACTGAACTCAACGGGACTTAGACATGTTTTGGTCATGCAATGGGCCCAGCTCTGCATTAAAGCAGCCAGGTGAAAAAGAGGACAGGGCTCCTCAAACTTCAATGGTTGTGCAGAAGCGGGGGATTTAAGCAGCAGTAGCCTGTTATGCCGAAATTTTCTTTTCTACAACCCAAGGGATGCAGGGAGCTGCCTTACCTCGAATCAGACCTTTGGTCTATCTAGCTCAGTGCTGCCTACATGGACTGGGTTCTAGGGTTCTAGGCAGGGGATATTCCCAGACCTTCCTGGAGATGCTGGGTGATTGAAAATGGGGCCTTCTGCACGCAAAGGAGGTGCTATGGCCATTCCCCTCCCGGGGGGGGTTCCACCTCACCACCTTACTCTGTTGCTAGTAGAAAAGGGAAGAGACAAGTGATGGAGACAGATATAGTAATTTAGAAAGGCACAGGGGAGTCAGAAGAAGAAGAAGAGTTTGGATTCAATATCCTGCTTTATCACTACCCGAAGGAGTCTCAAAGCGGCTAACTATCTCCTTTCCCTTCCTCCCCCACAACAAACACTCTGTGAGGTGAGTGAGGCTGAGAGACTTCAGAGAAGTATGACTAGCCCAAGGTCACCCAGCAGCTGCATGTGGAGGAGTCGGGAAGCGAACCCGGTTCACCAGATTACGAGTCCACCGCTCTTAACCACAACACCACACTGTACACAAATACAGGGAGAGAGGAGTGAAGCGTTTGGAAAGGTGGTAAGAATAAAAAATGGACTGCAAGGAAGGGGGAGTAAAGGAAGCTACTTGAGGTAATTCAAAGATTGTGTACAATGAGAAGAACAAGACAGGTGGGAAGAATCTTCGACTTTGGCTTGAGACATTGTCATAACAGCAGGGAGAAGCATTAGCGAGACGTCCCTTAGAACTAGGATGAAGCAGAAGGTCTGTGGCAGAAAAGGCAAATTGGTGAGCTTCTCCTCACAAAGAAGATAAACTAAAGCCAGAGATGTGAAAAGAAGCATTCTTTGAGTTGTCCTGATGTGAGAAGAGCGGAAGCATCAAGAGTGGCTGCCTTTTGGATCCTGTCCAGGGAGGAGAAAAGACAAAGCAGACCCTACTTTTTTAAAAATAAAAAATAAAATCAAAATGATGAGAAGCTGGAGATCTAGGAAGAACAGAGGTGAAAAGTGTCACAGAAGTTCACCGAGGAAAGAAAGTTGGGGATGGCAGAAGAATTATCTGGGCCTGATTGATGGCCATCTATGAGAATCATGCAGGAAAACTTTATCTTAAAACTATGGTTTCAGCAAAGAAATTGAAAAAGCTGGAGGGGTGGGGAGTCAAGGAGAATCGATAGACAATAAATACATCACTCAAAGCCAGTCTAAACAATGTGTTTGCCATGGGGACTGGTACCTCCTTAGTAAACGCCGGCTGTGTAGTGAAGAGCACAATGTGCGAGTCTGAACTGTTTCGTTCTGGGTGCCTTCAGCCCATGTCAGTGGTGTTTACTGGTGGGGACTTTCACTCTATCAACATGCTGGCCTGGAGCTGTTCTTAATTTAAACAGTATGTCCTGAGCTCAGGGTGTAAGTGTGGTGAGTGGAACATCCAGGACAGGTCTCACTTGAGGAGTTTTAAAAGGGAATGGAAACATTCCATTAGCAGGAATGAGGAGGCCCATGATATTTCTTAATCGGTTTTAGTGCAAGGTGGGGGAATCTGTAAACCTCCAAACCCAACCAACCTCTGCAACATGGCCAACGGTCAGTTACAAGGGGAGTCATAGTCTCACAATGCGGAAAAGAAAGGGAGGGACCTGAACCAAAAGAAAGGGGACTCTCAAGAAACTGTTTTCCTGTATATATAGTAACTGCACAAAAAGCTACACAACCCCTAGGGTGCCTCTGGATGTTACAAACGAGCATCACCAATGAATATTATTCTGCAGTCAGTTGACAATGTTTGAATGTCAAATTTGCAGACTCCAAGGCAGCCCATGCCACCTCCCTCCACGGATCTTAAGAAGTCATGGCATGCAAGCACTACCAGACGACCGCAGAAGAAACAGCACAGGCAACGAGAGGGTCTTGTTCACACCATGCAAACCCTCTGTCACTCACCTTCACAAGTGCTCTGTGAGATTTATATTTTAGAGGCAAGGAGCTGGCAATCACCTGCCTAAGACAGTCCAGTGAGTCCATGGCAAATGTGGGCTCTGTTGACCTCCAGCTCAACTCTTTAGCTAACAGACTACAACTGCTTGCGATTTTCGCATGGGCATTTGGTTAGCCACTGTGAGAACAGGATGCAGGACTAAGATGGGCCTCATCTGTCTTCTTCCACAAAGAATCAGCAAGGAATGTGGATAATTGTTGGCATCGGTCTGCCTTGGGAGACAATGGAGGAGTGCGTCTTTGGGAGTGGTGTCAAACTGTTGGAAGGTTACAGCAACTGCTGTGGCTGTAGGGACTGATACAGGAGAGACATGTTTTGTTGCATCTGGGGCAGCTGAAGGTGTCCGCTTGTGCTGATGCAGGTGAACCAGGATGTTTCTTCTCTCCGTGCTCCTCCCAGCAGTCATTCCTATGGACAGATGACCTGATTAAGTCTCCAGGCACTCTGGTCATCTGCAAGGGATCCCCACATGGCAGGTTAAGAGATCGCCCCATAAAGGTCAACCAAATCTGGAGACTGCAAGAGAACAATGAAGAGGAAAGTGGAGGATTTGAAGAAGACAGCAAATTATATAGAAGCCAGGAAGAAAAGGAAGGAGAATGGGTAGCAGAAAACTGAGAATCCAAAGCCCGTTTGGATAAAAGTGTTTTCTACCACAGAGGAATGTCCATCAGGTGGGCAGGGGCAAATGACATGGAGCATTGATTTTGCTAGGAAGAGACACAAACACTCCCTACTTTTGCCATAGGTTGTTCCGCATGAAATTAATATTCCAGTGGATTTAATAGTCAAGTGCATGTTTCATTTTTTTTGGAGGGGGGAAGTTACCGTTGGAGAAAGAGAATCCAGAAGTGCAAGAAAAGCACCATAAAGGGAGGGTAAAAGGGCTGGTATGAAACTGGAAATTAAAAGGGTAGCTTGAAGAAGGAAGGGGTGGCAGAATGTGTATTATAGAATAGCCATAGTAGCGGCTATGTTTTACCTCCATTGTCGGAGATGGTATGCCTCTGTAGCAATTGTTGGGAATCAGAAGTTGAGAGACTACTGTTGCACTCAGGTACTGAATGTGGGCATCCCATAGGCATCTGATTGGCCACTGTGAGAACAGATTGATGGACCAGGTGGGCCTTTGGTCTGATTGACAAGGGATTTTCTTATGCCTGGTTCCACAGCCATTCCTTCTCTCCAGGACACTGGAGGTGTGCGAGTGATTTCCCCCCAGCAGATTCTCAGCACCCTCTTCAAATTATGATCTATTCATGACAGCTAAACTGGAATAAAGTGATGTGGATTTTAGTGTCAATATGGCTGATGGGACATTTTGTCCCCAAAAATGATTCCTGGGTTGCTTGCCTTATGTTTATATATGAGGGAAGTTTTGATCAGAATGGGCCAACTTCTGTACTTGTCCATGGATTTCCAGAATCGTGGCTTCTTGTTATGAATTTCCAGATGTATGGCTATGTTAGTCTTGAAATTGCCCTTAATCTCCATGCCACAGCATGTGTTTGCGTGTGCAAGGTCCAAACACTGGCATTGCTGGCTAAAGGATGCCTGGTATCAAGAAAGGCCTCCGTCTGTAAAACTTAGAGAGCCACTGCCAGTGAAAATATTGAATAATGGCCTAGGCTAGATGGATTCAGGGTGTAATTCAGGGACTAGGTTCACTCAAAGACTACTTTTTAAGATGTGGTCATTTACCTATACATACATCTGTCATTCTCTTATGAGCTAAAATGTTGCAGACCACATGGACCAGAGAAGTCGGTACGGGGAAGAGTAAACATAGCAGAAGCAGAAGCGTAAGAAACCACTACTACACCTTTCATGGTGGTATCATAATAAACATAGCGTGGGCCAGATTCAACAAATGAGTCCCACTAGCAGAAGCCTGAACAGGGACTTCTGCTAGGACACTGGAGCTTCCCTGTTCCTCCTGCAGCCCCCACCCCCACCTTAGGCTCTGGGAGGTGGGACTTTCAGTAAGCATAGGTGACCATTTTTAGTTCCCATGCAATGGAAATCAGATGCCCTTCACTTACTATGACATTGTATGTGAAATGTTAGGCAGGCTAGTCTTGTTTCTTTATTATTAAATATTGTTGTTGCGCACGAGCTCTACGCAAGCAGGGGCTCCCTCATTCTATGACATGGTAGTGGCATTGTACATGAAGCTCTCCCAACATTAAAGAGCTGCATGCTACTCAGTGCCTCGAAAACCTGGAGCAGTGTGAGATGGACCAGTTGCTGGCATAATTTTGAAAGTTATGCCAACCAGCTTGGTGGCCGCACTAGGTTACCATGTTGTTTGCCCAGGAAAGGCCATAGCTTAGTGGTAGGGCATCTGCCTCTCAAGCAGAAGGTCCCAGGTTCAATCCCAGGCATCTCCAGGTGAAGTGCAGAATGTCCCCCGCCTGAAATCCCAGAAAGCTTCTGCCAGTCAGTATAGACAGCACTGAGCTAGATGGACCAATAGTCCCACTTGGTATAAGACAGCTTCCCATGTTCCTAGTGGAGTTCAGTCCTCAGCCAATGGACAACTGAGCGGTGATGTATTAAGGGTCCTTTCCACTTGGATGCGTAACATCCATGCAAAAGCATGGGGGCACGGGGGCCGGCAGGAGGGGAAAATATAGTATTTCCTTTGTTACTTAAAACAAGTGATGTATTTTGAGGAGGCGTTGGACAAAATAAGGCAACAAAAATGCTATTGAATGAGAACAATGTGACAATTTCTTACAAATCAAAAAGGCAAATGAGAAATAAGCCATTCTGTTACACTAGGAAGAGCAAGAGACGGTATCACAGAGGTATGTGTTTTTAATAAAGCAAATAGATGCTGCAACATGCAGTATTCGTAAAACTTGACAACATATACAGACCTCTCAGGAGGAAAAATATATATATATGTAATCAGAACCAGAGTCCAGATATTTAAAGACAATGTATACACAACGTTTTGATAAAACCTATCCATTGTACAGAATATATAAAAAGAAGAGCAGCTCCCATCCCGGCTTTCGTTCCAACCGGACAAAATGTGAGAAAGAGGTTGTTCCCCAAGTGGTTGGGCCAAGCTGGGCCTGCTTTTGGGGATGCGCAGCACAGACATCCCCTATGCGCCCCCAGAGTGCAGGCAGGCGCGCCCACAAGCAGCTTCTGCTTTTGCTACGGCACCGGGTGGCACAACAGAGATGTTTCCAGTTCACCTGTCACGTTGGGTTTTGAGTTTATTTTAAGGTGGGCAAGGGAGAGGCTCACAGGGAGGGAGTTGCATATTGTTTCCGTTTCTGAGCTTGTCTGTGATTGTACGTAATGGTGCAGGAAGTGGGGGCTGAGGGGGAGGGCTGGCTGAGAGTCCCTTGTCACAGACGAATATGAATGAATTGGATGTTGTGGCCAATCAGTTCATCTTCCATTCTTAAGAGGGGAAATGAGGGGGGGGGACATCCATATGGAAAAGAAAGGTCCCCTCCGCTGGAAAAATAAAATAAAGCAAGATCTTTGCTCTTAATACAAGACACTGTTCCCAGGGGCAAAGCATTTTATTGTGATATAAATAGGGAGCTTTCTGGGTCTTTAGGCTACTAATACGTACATCAAAATGCCCCCATGAAGAAAACCTCGCGGTCTTCTCTTAAAAGCTGCTTCTCTTGCTGAGGGAAATTTACAGAGTGTGTCAAATGAGGACACGCAAAGCTTATGGAATGTACTTTAAGCAGTTTTTTTTTATTTTTTTATTATTTATTTTTCAATTAAGGGACAAAATGGGTGAATGAACAGGGTAATGCAGACAACTGCCCGATTTATAAAAATAAAAAAATAAAAAATAAAAATAAAACCCCAAAAACACAGACAGTGGTTTTCCCAATAGAACTTAACAAAGACTAGAACAAAAACCAAAAGAAAAAATACAATAAAGAGCCAGGTTGCCAATGACCTTTGGTCATCTAAATAATAATAATAAAAAACAATTAAAAAAACAAAGATCAAATCCAACGCCTCTGTTCTGAACAGAGCGTGTAAGCAATAATAAATAGTGACTTCCATAGTAAAAGATAAAATTTCAAGTTACGACAAACAGCTTTCATTACAGGAATAGAAAAGGCCCATAATAACAAAATATTTTGCATTGCCATATACAAAAAAGGTATCGTATCCAGAGGGGCTCCTCTCTCTCTCGCTCTCTCTGTCTCTCTCGCTCTCTCTGTCTCTCTCTTTTTTTAATATGCTTTGCATATGAAATCCTTTCCGATCTAAATATATAAAGCACCATTTAATTTTTTTTTCTTTTTGGCAATGGAAAAAAAAAACCTGCAAAACTTTTAAATTTTTTTTCTTCCTTTCGTTCTAGTTTTTTTAATTTTTTTTCTCCTTTTACTGCATATGAAGATTTTTATTTTTAAAGATGCTGGAATGTAAAGGGGTAAGAGAAGAAGAAAAAAGGGGACGAAAGAGCACACTACGGAACAAACCAACATCATCACCTTGCATTACTGCATACAATATGGCAGCGGAAAGAAAAGTAACCCCCTTTGATATGTACAACCATCTGCAACGCTCATTAAGTGCGACATTCAAACAGATTCTTTCTCTCTCTTTTTTTCCTCCCCACCCTCCCTCCCCCCCCAAAACAGCCATTATATGGCCTCTTATCTGTACAATGTCACACTTTTTCTTCTAAAAAAAAAAAAAGGTTTTTTCAAACATACAAATAATTTGCACTATATTATCCTGCCAAATTAAAAAAATATACTGTGGCAGCCTGTTTGTTTTGTGTGTGTGTGTGTGTGTGTGTGTGCATGTGTGTATGTGTGTTTTTCCACTACCAAAAAAAGGTACAATGATACCTTTTCTTTCTTTTCTTTTTTTTAAAGAGAAACAAGCAACAGTTAAAAATACAAGCTTCATTATAAATACTATAGTGCCTACTCTAGGTGAACATTAAATTCAAATACCATTCTAGAAATTACAGAAAAAAGAGACCATAAATGTGTTTTTCTTCTTGTTTGTTTGTTTGTTTTCTCTTCTTCTTAGCATAGGAACCAACAGGAGTGTGCATTTTCCTATATTTTAAGTACTATATATTCTTAACCCTTTCCCCAATGTATTTATTTTACAACCTGAAGAGTTGTGTATATAACCAAGGCATAGGATTTTCCACTACTGGTTTTCAATGAAGAGCAGGTCTTGTACACCACCAAGACAATGAACCCTAAAATACAAGTTTGTTTTTTTCTCCCCTAAACAAAATGAAGTGTTTTTGTTAAAAAAAATCATAACATTTATATTTTAAAAAGTTTTGTACAAAAAAAACCAAACCCATCCTTGCACTGTAGGAGTGAGAGCAATCATTCGTTATTTTTTATATAATTGTACGACCTGTTCCCATTCACAGCGCCGTAACGTTGAGTCCCAGTCATTAAGTCAAGTAAAACGGCAAGCTGGCAGAGTTTCTTATATGCTCATCATGAGATCATGCTCATATATATTTTTTAATTTTTTTTCATTAATCTTGCAATTTTTCCCTTAAAAGTATAGAGACCTGTAAACTGGGAAAATTGTACAGTGCATTTAAATTGTCCTATCTGAGCAGTCTTAAAAGGTTTTTTTTTTTATACTCAACCTGTGTACCTCTGATTAAAGGAAAAAGAGACATACACAACAGGCAGAGTCAAGTGCTATGTGAACATCCAACGGGGCAGATCCTAGCTTAATCATAAAAACAATGAATCCTTTTCCCATGTCAACACAACGAGCACATAGCATATGGTAAAAAGAAACAAAATGAAGTACAACTTTTAGGGAGCACAGACATACTCTCTGCTACTCTTTTTAAATTATCTTTCTCTCTTCTTTTTTTTCAGAATGTCACACTTCAAGGCAAATCTTAATAGTTCATAGTTAATCATCATATCAATATTAGCTTATAACCTGTTCTTAGTTTTAAATGGCAAGCAGTACCACATTGTGCTAATAAATCACTGTATGTTTTTTATTTTGTTTTTTTTGCTACGTGTTACACTCAGTAAAATATTATTGCCGGACTGTTTTATATGTCTTTCCCTATATAGAGAGAGAGATCAATAGATTGATATGCGGTAGGTATGCAAGGTTGTACGTTTCTAATTTGATTGTCAAGTTGACAACCAACTTAATTCGGATATTTACTTATTTTCATTCTTCTTCCTTTTAGGTTTTGTGTCCTTTTGTGTGCCAGAATCACTAAAAGATATTGGTAAAATCTTTAAAACATGAATTTTCTTCCTAGTGTATTTCATCATCTTTCAAGGCCTTCTGCACTTTTCACATTCATTTTCTTCTTATTTTTTAATCATCAGAATAATGATCAGAATCTCAAAATTGCAAGGGGCGGGGCAAAGAGAGGGAGACAGGGTACTGGTTGGGTAACAGGATGAGAGAAAAATCATCTGCAATGGTCCCGGGATGTTTTCAATACTCTGGAGGGGAATCAATTTGGGTTGTATTCAACTAAGTTATACTCAGAGTAAATCCTCTGAAATCAATGCACTTAAATTAGTCTTGTCCATTCTTTTCAACGGAGCTACTCTTAAGTAGGACTAAGACTGGCTACAACCCTTTGAATTAGGTGACTTTGGGCGGAGGTTAGTTGGAACAGGAGTGCATGGGTAGGATCGAATGATGATTAACTAGGACGTATTGGGTTTCCTTTCTTAATTATTTGATTTAGGTAGCCACTGTTGTGAGAAATACAATATAGAGTTATCGGCTAGGTCCTAAAGGACTCGTTTACATTGCCCAGTGCGAAAGTTGAGCTACAAGTTTAGAACAAGTAGGGTTGCCACCAACATGGCTTAAATAGATTCAAGGCACTCGGATTTCCATTTCTTAAACCAAATGATAGTACAAATTTACCTTTTTTTCTTTTATGTCCTTATTTTTCAATTAAAGGCCTACTTTTTCCCTTCCCTCCCCCACCACAAAAACAACTGATACGTTAACATCCTTTTAAAGACAGAAATTGAGATAACACTGTGGAATACCCTTTTCCCTTTTCAGTGTTATCCATCCGTCCAGAGAGGGTTAATTCAAAGAACATTGCCCCTATACATTTCAAAACAAAACTGTACATGATATGTGTCACAGAATGCACGTAGCATGGTTGGTTCTGTTAAAAAATGTTTTCATTCTGATTTTCCTCCCCCCTCTCTTTTTCCTAGAAAATTACAGGAAATGGGTACATAGCTGTCTGAGTTAGTATTTGGGTGGGTGGGTGGGTGGGTATTATCATTTTGTTTGCTCAGCAACCAATCAGGGGACAATTTTTTTAAAAAAACAGCCATAACATACCATACATGCTGTCTAATTTTTTTAAAAAAAATTAACAAACATACACAACATGTAAATTATTGCACAAGAGAAAGGCTCAAAGTTTGCGTAGTATTGCCCCCAATACAGATCATGCATTCAAATGGTGAAAACAGAAACGAAAAGAGGAAAAAATTAAAAAAATGAAAAATGAAAATGAAAACAGGTGTGCTGGTGACTAGCACTTTCTTAATATCATCCTTAGCTTCCATTATTTTACTCACAAGGGACTAGAAAATCTCTACACCGGGGTGGGGTGGGGGTGGGGTGGGGAGTTGGTTGGGGAAAGGGAGGAGAAGGGGGACATGTTAATATACCTCTATTCAGTTTTTATGTCATTATTCAAGACTCGATCACTGTGCCATTTTTTCATGTGTTTTTCCAGGGTACTGTACACGCTAAAAGGCATCTTACAAATTTCACATTTGTAAACGTCCTTCCCCACCTGACCATGCGTTTTCATGTGCCTGGTGAGTTTGCTACTCTGGGCGCACGCGTAGTTACACAGCTCACATTTATAAGGCCTTTCCCCAGTGTGGCTCCTCCTGTGGACAGTGAGGTTACTACAGTTCTTGAAGACTTTCCCACAGTACTCACAAGTGTCGCTGCGTCTGCCCTCTTTTGAACTAGGCCTTCCAGGGCCTGGACCACTAATATGCGGGGTGCTCCCTCCACTTCCTGTACCGCTGCGGCCTGATATCCCTCCATCCATCTCCCCAGGAGGCGTCGAGAAGCGTAAACTTCCGTTTTCGGAGGAGTGTTCAGAGGAGGAAGCAAAAGGCGATTGTCGGGAGTCTCCAAAGTTGAGGAATGGATCTTTTAGCTGCCGAGAGGCAGCGTACCCAGCTAGCCACTGGGAGTAAACATTTTCAGTGTTAGGCATAGCTGTTGCGGGAAGGTCAAACTCCTTTTCAAGTTTGATGCGTTTGGAGAAAGGGCTTAGGGAGCTCGGGCTACCCAAGAGCAGCTTTTTTGACAAACCTCCAGAGGCTGATTCACCAGGGGAACACCCCCGACCATTAATAGCGCCATCGTCGAGGCGATCGGATTCACCAGCTACCGAGTCTTCGTCGCAAGTGTCTCTATGTACCTCAGATTCGGACAAATGCCCTCGTTTATGTTTCTCTCCAAGGACCTGATGGAAGGCCTCACTGAAGTGCTGCATGGAGCTCAGAACCATCCCTTGCATGACATCCGGCATGGAGCGGTTCTCATCGACAGACCGGGAGTTGTTCTCATGGTGACGAGCTGCTTCTAGATTAATGCCAAACCCATAGTCTGGCCGTTCATTTTCAGTCAAATCCTCCTCTTCTTCTTCCTCTTCCTCTTCTTCCTCCTCCTCCTCCTCCTCTTCTTCTTCATCCCCGTTTTCTGGAATCATATTGGAATCATTCTCACTCTTAAACTTGGCCACTACGGATTTTAGGGCACTGCTAGCACTGCCAACAAGGTCACTGGTTCCAGGCTCTGGGGAGCTGGCCGTGGAGAGGCCATCGTCAGACTTCACTGTCATTGGGGAGGATTTGTGCATATGGGTTTTCATGTGGCGCTTTAGCTTGCTTGCTTGAGTGCACGCGTGGTCGCAAAGGTTGCACTTGTAAGGTTTTTCTCCAGTGTGGCTGCGGCGGTGGACAACTAAGTTGCTCTGAAACTTGAAGGTTTTCCCACAAAATTCACAGGACTTGGATTTGACGGGAGGCTGGGAAGGGGGAGGAGCGGGAAGAGGAGGGAGAGGCGGCGTGGCCAGAAAGGGTGGCTTGCTGCCTGGCTGGAATGGTTGCAGTAACCTTTGCATAGGACTGGGCCGGTTCGGTGACAATGGCGGACTAGAGGTGTTTCCAGCTAACTCCCGAAGCCGCCTGGAGAAATCCATTGCTGGGGGCTCCATGGCCATGGGGTTGAGTCGCAGCACCCTGTCAAAGGCACTGGGGTGATGGGTTGCAAGGGCCATTTCTTCGGCACCCAGGCGTTCTATGCGGTGTGGATCCAAGTGATGCCTTGGAGGGGGACTAAACAAAGGCGGCGTGGGAGGGAAGCGCCCTTCTCCGAGACCTGAAGCTTCTCTTGCAACCGATCCGGGTATTCTAAGGAGGTTAAAGGGATTATTGTCTGCAATGTGGATCCCGTGGAGCGGTGGCTGTGAAGGGCATTCAGCACCTAGTCCTGATGGGATACCAACCCGCGGTGTTAGGGGGCTTCCGTGGTCACTTTCTAAGTAGATTCTTAATCCATGAGTGTTCTGTGCGTGTTGCAAGAGAAACCAGGCGCTGTTGAATGGCTGTTTACATGTTGTACATGTGTAGCTGCTGGGTTCATCTTTACCTGCAAAAAACAAAACAAAACACCACAGTAGCATCAATGTTTAATAACCAAATAGCTTCCTTAACATCAGACAAGACCTGCTGCTGGACCAGACCCAAGATCTTTCTAGTCTCCCACCCTGCTTCCCACCATGGCCAATTGGATGCTTCCGGGAAACCCACAAGCTGGGCTTAAAGGCAATAGCTAACTCTAACTGTTGATGATCCCCAGGAACTGGCATTCAGTGACAAACTACCTCTGAACATGAAGATCCCACTTAGCCATCAAGATAGACCTCTCAACTCTGTGATTGTGTCTGATCCTTTTCTAAAGCCATCCCCAATCATCTGTCAACCAATTTCATTTGATGACCCCTAAGTTCTAGTATTTCATATTTCTACATCATGAATAATTTTATAAACCTCTGCTTTATATGCCTGGTATTTGTTGACTCTTTTTACTCTTTCTTGAAAGTCATTCCTTTCCTCAGAAATAAACTTCAGCAATAAGTGCAAACATTTTAACACATAAGCAGATACACTCCACATATAGCTAAGGCCTTGATCCTAGTCCAATTTATACCAATGCACATTGTGGCCATAATCCTAAGCATAGTTTACTTAAGAGTAAGACCCATTGAGCTCAGTGAGGCATACTGCTATGTAGATATGCACTGTTATAATTGTGATCTAAAGCCAGAAGTATCAAGTCTCTGGATTTGGAGTAGTTCTGCTATGGTCTCATGGGATTAATCTGATCCATTATTGGAGGATCATAGGATACTGTGATCCTAACAGTATTTAACCTATGGGCATTGAAAAACTTCAAATTTAGGTACCTCCACTAATTTTTAATGAGATTATTTAAATATACATTTTCTGGTTTACTTCCAAAGAAGTATTTTAGTGCACATGGTTATGGTCTAGTGTTGCAATCCTAACCGTACTTATTTCCAAGTAAGTCCTGCTTAAATAAATTATGAAAATACATGCCAAAGATAAGGGTGCATATCTCATAGGATCAGAACCTAAGCCAATTAATTATATGCCAGTCTTCATTTGGAAGCATGTGATTTTTGTTTTTTTGTTTTTTAAAAAACTTATTCTGTAAAAAACCTTGTTTCAAGCTGTCAGCTGAGAAAATGAAGCCTGAAATATATGATATAGTACAGCCTTTCTTTCTCCAACTGGCTTATGGGTCACCCAAACAAATCTAGATAACCAGATGGCTGGATAGCTAGATAAAAATGGATTTGGATAACTTGGATCCAACATCTGGCTAAGAAACTAGCTGAATATCCAAATTTAGAGGGGCTAAATAGAAGAAACCTACAGGAGCCATCTTGCTTTTCTTTAAAATGCTTAAGACTGTAAATGTCATTTTGAAATGCAGCTATATATCTGAAATTTGATATATCTATCTACTGTATAAGTAACAATTTATTTTAACCAGTATGTCATGGTCCCGCTTCCTGCTATACTGATAACAACCATGTGACTGGTCCGTGGTCAGCCAATAAGCAGGCGTGCCAACTATTGGGGGCCGAGACACCTTGATCCCCTCAATATTTGTTTTAGGAGGGGTGGGCCCCCTCAATCTTCAGGCAGCCCTATGCGCATGTGATGTCACACACCGCAGGTCCAGTGGCCATCTCCACCAGAGCACTCGGCCTTCCACAATGCGCATGACATCGCACACGCGCAACAGCATTGCGCCCTCCCAATCTTGGGGGCAACCTCACGTCTCTGGCTGTAGGATCTCAACCTTGCCCTACCCAGTATTAAGTCTACTCTGCTACCCCACACTGAATTCCTTGGTGTACTGTAATTTAAATATCACCTAGCAGAGTTGGCCCAATACGTTTAGCAGCCTGAGGCAAGGACGAGATGGTCCTCCCACCTTGCTTTCTGGACTTGCAGTTAACTCTTACTTCAGCGCTGGTGATTGGTCAGCATCCTCCACCACACCTGAGGGCTACACACTAACATAGGGCTACACGCAACTAGTTGTGCACTCTAGTTAAGCCCTAAACTCCATAGCGAATCTCAAGTCACCCCATATGCTAGACAAGTACCCACTAGTTTGTACCATCAATCCTACACACATCAGTGGAAGGTGGTTGTTGTTGTTTGCCATCTACTTGTTAAGTCTAGTCCCTTGACAGAAAAGGGCAGTGATGCTTATCCTCTTTAGTTTTCCCTTGCAAATGGTCAGGTAGCTTGGACAATCACCAACAACGATTCTTTGTACCCCTTGGTAGTTGCCCGCTTGGGAATCCCTGGTGCTGCTATTCCCAAGAGCAACTCCACATTTTACACTGCAATTCTGCTACACCTGCAGCAGACATATATCCATAAATAGCTTATACAAATATGTGGGAGCCCTGATGCACGGACACAGAGATGCTTAAGGGCGCCTGCCTGAAGTTCACAGCATTTATGTGCTCACTGAAGGAAATACTGCTTCTCCCATTAGGACAGGACTGTCATAATCATAGCAGTTCTGCCAGGCCAGAGATGAGGAAACCATGACCCTCCAGAAATGGTTAAGACTTTAACCCCCATCAACACCAGCCAGTCTTGCCAATGGCTGGGCATGATGGGAAATGCAGTCCAACAAAATGCCGAAGGACTGTGGTTTGATGGGAGAGGATGTCAAGGTCCCAAGTTCAATCCCCAGCATCTTTACATAAAGGTTCTTTAGAAGCAAGGAAATACCTCTCTATCTATGAGGTTTTGGGATGGGTGCTGCTGAAGCAAAATGGACCAACTGTCTGACCAGTATAAGGCAGCATCATATGAATTGGAGAGAAAAAAATAAACTGTAAAAGGGATAAATCCTTATTATTCTCTTTCAGTGGTCTGTTTCCACCAAAAACAATGGGGGCATTGAGAGGACAGCAAAAATTAGCATAAATAAATATCTTGGCAGCTAATTGTGACATTAACAAACCATTTTGAAAATGCGGAAACTGCCGAGCTCTTCCTGGGAATGCATGGGGGCACGCACACACACACACACACACACACACACACACACACACACACACAGTGTTTTTCTATATACTGTACTAGTCTTTGAACAAGCAAGGCTTACAATGGTATTTGACTGTGTGCTGATCTTCTAGGCTGACCTGTGATTTACTTTACGGCGGTGTTTATAATCTCACTCAATATAACCCACTTGTGGGCAAATCTTTTTTACAAGATTAGACAGTAGATGCCAAAATTAGGTTTCCAAACATATGCCTAATGTACGTGCGGGTAGAGAGGAGGGAGGGAAGTATGAAGTGGATGGGTTTTGAAAGAAAAACGCTGAAGTCCCCCTATCAAGTGATCTTCATTGTTCTTGTTTTCCTCCTCACTTCAAAGAAGGAGAAGAAAAAGCTTTATAAGGGGGATTTTCATTATACAATGTGTTGAATAAATGACTTTGGAAAATGACAGGCAGGCAGCTTTACAGTTATGTCTACTGCGACTCACACAGAGCCCCCCCTCAACCCCTGCTCGTAGCTTCAGGTTTCTCTATTATTATACATTTAGTCTGACAATCTGAATTGGGGGAGAGAGAGAGAGAGA
Organism: Podarcis filfolensis; assembly: GCF_964270895.1. NCBI lineage: Eukaryota > Metazoa > Chordata > Lepidosauria > Squamata > Lacertidae > Podarcis > Podarcis filfolensis. Next base: position 113,529,868 of record NC_139606.1, read on the forward strand.
GAGAGAGAGAGAGAGAGAGAGAGAGAGAGAGAGAGAGAGAGAGAATTGGAAGGAGGAAGAAAAGGAGAGATTCAGCCATCTCTGGGCAGGTGTTTAACATTTTGGTTGCTTTAAAGGAACCCCTTTGGAATAATATTTAACATTTCATTCTTCTGCCAATGCCAGCTTTTTAATGAACCTTACTGTGATGTTTAGCGCAGGGCGCTGAAGACGGCAGCAGATAAATACGTAAATCTTCTGGAAAGAGGAAAACTCAATTGGGCATGCAGATTTCTGAACACTTGTTTGTGGGCTTTGGGTGAGGGTCCAGAGAGGACAAAGTGGGGTGGGGAAGGCAACAGGGAAGTCAAAGCAGTTGGCAATGTGGATAGTTCTCAATTCATTTTGCTGTTATAAGCTAGAAGCTTTTTATAAAAACTGCAGCAAGTGATGCTATCACCCTCTGGTCTGCTTAACAATGCAACACACCCCTGCTTTGCTAGTTTATGTATTAGGTCAGTGGAAATAGCACTGTATCTTATAATGAGGATACAACATAACAGTTTTTGTAATTGCATTTTAGCATTCCCATCAACTAGATATTCTGGATCAGAAGGGCAGCTGGTATAATCATAATGTCAATGAGAAAGGCTGTTACGGCAGAGAGTAAAGATTACATGGAGGGGGGAGCAGCTTTGAAACTGGTAATTATTACCAGTCCACTAATAGCAAATGATGCATTGCAGTTTCACCATATAATCTGTATTTCATTCAGCTTCTTGTTGGGGCAGCAGATTATATTACAGTGCTCACAATGCCAAAATTTCTAACCTACAGTCATCAATAAAAGCCTTACGTCCCATAATTTGGTAAATGACTTTCTTCATAACATCTTCAACTGTTGTAAAGGCTACTATCGATTTCTTACATAGGGGGGAAAAGGCTTCATTTATTTACTGAAGTATAAAATGTAATATTTTTCTTCATTTGCTCAGATGAAAAACAAGTTTCCACTTTTACCATTCCTGTATGGTGGGGGGGGGGGGAGAGAGAGAGAGAGAGAGAGAGAGAGAGAGAGAGAGAGAGAGAGGGAGAAAGAAAGAAAGAAAGAAAGAAAGAAAATGCAAGGCGAGAAAGACAGTTAAAATCCATGAGTGATTTACCTCCTGCTTTGAAGAAACACAATTTCTAATTTGTCTATTAGTACTTGATTAATTATGAAAGCTATTGACTGACCATTTTACCTCCTGGAGATGTTTTAACAGTCGATGCAAGATTGCTGATGCATTAAGGATTGGAAGGAGGGGTCCAACTAGGAAGGGCAAATTTAACAGTAAGTGAGCGAGCTTTTGCTTAGGACAACGCGAAGCGGCAATATTTTGTTTGTAGCATGGACACCATCCAAACTCAACCCTTCATACAATAGATACCCTTTCCCAGCTGTTTTCTCCTCAGCCTGTGGGCGATGTACAAAGTGTCTATACAACTTAGAGTCTCCCTGTTTCCCTCCCCTTTCCCCATGAACTTGTGGCGTCAGCTTACTGCAATGGCATGAGGGTCCCTCCCCAACCCCCAGCCGTGCAACAGAAAAGGTTGTGTGGCTGTTTCCTAAACCCCCTAGTTTAGGAAGAGGATTATACATATTTACGGAAGATAAAGCTATAACCACCACGGCGAAGTTCTACCTCCACTGCCGGAGGCAGTATGCTTCTGAATATGTGCTGGGAATCACAAACAGGAAGAGGGTTGCTGCACTCAGGCAGTATCAAAATTTGCGAATATGTGGACCCAATCTGGGGCTCTCTTGCATTTAGCAGGTCCTGCCCCCATACCTCAGGGTAGAGATGCTCCTGAAAGCCTAGGTAGGAGAGCATGCACACTTAGGCACATCATGTGTCTGTCCCTCCCTCCCACATTCCTCCTCTCTTCAATGTCCTCATCTGCTTGCAACCATCTGGGCATAAAAACTGCAAACACAAAGGCCTACACAAAGGCTGCTCCAAGAGAGGATTTGGGAGAAGCACCATAGGTGGTTGCAAGACTAGCAACCTGCCCATGTTCTCCCTCCTTCTGCTTCTGAGTTACAAACAAACTCAAATGCAACAGCCTCGGTTTAAGGGATGTTGATCCCTTAACCATGTTGACCAGAGACATGGCCCTGCATACTTCATTGTTGCATGGAAGTGCAGGGGGAAAAGCATAGATTGTGGTAAGCGGACATAGGAATCAGCAGCCCAAGCACCTCAGCTTTCAAAAAACCCAAACATTTATTTATTTTTTGTCCCTCAAAGCTGTGAAGATGAGCCTTGAAAAGTGACATCCCAGAATTCCCTTTGGAAATGCCAACAGAATTCCCTTGTAAGAAAGAGCTCTGCAGAGTCCCTATGCAGCCATGGTACCCAGAAATGTGGAGTGCATCAAACTGCACTGTCCTGGTCACCACATGGATTTATATGGTCTCCACATAAAGTTTGCAGCATATGGCTGAATTGCATGGATAATACAAGACTGTATCAGAACAAATAAGTTTCCGTAAGATATTTCCCATGGACCTGACTAGGCATTAATGTTCTCAAACCATGAGTGCAAGAAGAAACCGGTTTCAAGCGAACTCTCAAGACACCTGTGTCCAGTGCTGTGCATTGTCATTCTGCACAAGCACAGTATTGGGGACTGTGTCTTGAATTCAGCACTAGGAAGCTTTGGAAGAAAAGTTTGAGATTCTGTGGGAATCTAGAAGTCCCACAGACTGGGCCTCTAATACGTTTTGAAATGCTTGATATCTCCTGCAGTAGTTAGAAAGGGGAGGGGGACAATAAACTAGGGTAAAATGCAAATATATGAAAATCTACCTGCTTTGAATAATTAATGCAGAGTTCAGTTTTTCTTTGTGCAATGTTTGAATTACCCTGGCACAGATTTTTTTTTATTAATTTCTAGTGCAAAGGCGTGTGCAGATCTGGCAAAATCCCAGGCTACGTTCCCCTTCAGCCACAAGTGCCACGGCACAGTTTCTCTCAGCATATGAAAATTAAGCAATGGATTACTGCTAGGCAAGGGCTGGAGTGGACCCAGGCCAAGCATGGCAGAGGAGGCCTCTGTTTAGTAAATCATACTAATCCAGCCAATCTGGAGCGCTGCTTTGCCAAGACTCGAGGCAGACCCTTAACACTGTCCAAGGATGGAACTTTCCCTAACCTGCCTCAAAACTGTCATCAGGATTGTCTGCAGCTTATGAAGGAAGCATTTTAAAGTCCATGAAACCTTGTTTCACATTTCAACACTGAGGGATCCTTAATACTGTATGCAGTTTTAGGATGCGGGGGGGGGGGGAATGTTGCATGTCAGTAGGATTTTGTCCTGTCTCCTAATGTAGCTAGCCAGGTTGTTCGGAGAAGCTCAAACAGGGTCTGAAGGGAATAGCTCTATCCTAGTGCTCCCCAGACATCCTTTTTATTACTCATTCAATATGATTTGTGCTTGTCATATGCAAGCCCACTTCCAATACATTTTGTGCCTACCAAAGTTTTGGGGTAGCCATACTGCTTCATTTCCAATTGATGTACATCTTGTAATTTCATGCTGAAATCCAGTAACTTTTCATACCACAAATATTCAGGGTGGGTGGGTTACCCCACTTTTGTTGTGCTATAGCCCCACTGAACATCAATAATAAGGTAGTATTGGAGCACAATACTGTACCTGTGTGCCTAAGATAATACTTTCAATGAAATGGGAATCTCCCCCTGCAGATTTTTTTTAATAGCATAATCACTGGGAAAACCACCTTAACATTCAGTGCCAAATAAGGAAATTTACCTTCAATCCAAACAGACCCAGTTTTTCCAATCTGAAACACTGCTGGGCTCTGAAAATGCCTAATTCGCTAGTGAAGAATGAAGACTGCGTTTGAGCATCTGCAGAGCATCTTCCTCTCACCAAAGATAATGATAAAAATTAAGGGACAGTCCATTTAAAGGATGTGAACATCAAGTGGAGGAAGCACATTTAATTTTTAGGAAGCAATATTTGCTTTTAACGGGTTCCATTGAGACAGTTTTAATCCATGCATCCCACAAATTTCTTCATCTGGACCATGGTGGTTGAAGAGTACAAAAAAAGGTAAAAGACATTTTGGTCAACCACTGCTGCTGGTGGTGGTAACATTCTCTCCCTTGCAGCTTTGGGGTCTATCACTATTATATATTCCCACCACATGCTGCACAAATTGGCAAGCCCCAGTCTTGAAGCTCCTGCGGAATCCAAGTTTGAAGGCAACAAGTCTGGATGGAAGCAGAGCAAGCGGGAGTGTCCACGAGGCAAGGATACCCGCAAGTGACTCCCGTCACATGACCAGCCATTGCACTGTTCCGTCAAGGCTGGATCAATGGGCGAGCGCCACCTGGGCTCTCTCTTTGCCCTGCCAAAGTGGCAGAAGGAGGAGGGGGAGAAAACACACTGTGTTTGCTCCTAGGAGCCAGGAAGGGAAATGAGAACATGGAGTAGAGAGTGGGCCAGACAGAAGGGCCCCCGCTGTGCCACCTCCTTCCCTGCCCTGCTGGAGAAGCAGTCCTGCCAACTCTCTGACTTGCAACAAGAGACAACAAGAGTTTTTGACTCTCCTCTCTCTCTCTCTCTCTCTCTCTCTCTCTCTCTCTCTCTTCTCTCTCTCTCTCTTCCTTCCCTCCCCCCCCCCCCAAGCTGAAGACTTTGCCTTTATGCTGATCAGCTTTGCCTTCGTTGAACTTGCCTAACCAAGGTTACGGATAACCAAGGGTTATCAACTTTTCAGGAATAGAGTCAAAGCAAGTCTTTAAACAAACAAGCAAACAAAAACCATTACTAGAACTGAGTTGCTACAGCAAATCTTCTCAGGACCTTAAATTCATCTGGAATTTGTTGCAACAGCTAGAAAAATGCCAGAGTAAGCGCAGAGTCACATACCACCTTCTGAATGATGCAGGAACACATATACGGTACTCAAACTCTGCACAGCCTGTATGAACTCTGGTCTATACATATATCTGAATCAGGTGAGAATTCTACTTACAGTAATAGGAAGGAACGCAGCTAAGGGAGTTACACTTTTTAATAGTCGCTTAGTACGTTAAAAAAGACCTCGGATATGCTGGAATTAATGAGTGGGGGAAATGTTGTGATGCTGCTTGGGGGCTTCCCACAGGTATCTGGTTGCCCACTGTGAGATCAGCACCCTCAGGCCATTGGCCTGATCCAGCAGGCTCGGTACTTGAGCAGGTTCAAGCAGAAGAAGGTAGCCCTTTAAGGGCCCCGATCCCAAATCGCTTAAGGCATTAACAGGGCAAATGAGCACCTGGAATTGTGTTCAGAAATGGACTGGGGGACATTTCTAGGGAAGCCAGAACAGTTATTTCAAGGCTGGTGAAGTGTGTTTCCTATACTTGGTCTCAGTCAATTATCCAATTTCCATATTTTCTTCTCTGAAGATAAATTGTCCGATTTGGACCATTTTAGAGTAGACCGAAGGATGGATGAGAGGGAGAGAAGGGAGGTATGACTAAATAACATGTGGGTAATAAACTGAGCAGAAATACTAATCGACAGTGGGATGAATCATTCTCTCTGCTGTGCAGATACCTTGTTTGCCATTAGAGAGGCTTAGAAGGAGTATGTATTGGTACATGGACGCAATTAAGAAGACAAATCACCCCATAACATGAGATCTTTTTCATGAATGTACAAAGCAAAGAAAATTTAATTATTAGTATGTATCATTCCATGAAATACGCTACCAGTACTAAGTGCTTTACAATCCTTAACTCATTCATTCCCCCCTGCAATGCCAACATTAGACTCATTATTATTCCATTTTACAAACAGGCTGACTGAGAGTATAAAGTTAAAGTCATTCCTTTCAAGGTATACTTTGAATCAGAGTTGGTTCTTCAGCCAGATATTCTAGGTTGCATTTTAAACCATGGTTATTATAGCACACAATATGGGGGTGAGAGCCACTTTTAAAATGTGGATGATAATTTCAAAGCAGGTTTGCAAAGTTTAAAATGTATGTACAAAGCCAGCCAGATGTCTTTTTTTATTATTGTGGATTCATGATTCTTTGCGCTAATGATGATATTGGGGCAGCCATAAGCAATCATGTTTTCAATATTGTTTTGTGTCTGCAAAAGGAGACATACTGTTTCATTTCCAATCTGTGCATGCCCTGTAGTTTCCTACTGAATTTCTGCAACTTTTCATACCTCGGTATAGAACAAGAATGCCCCTTCAAACGGAAATAATGCAGTTAAGTTGGGGAAGCATCGCAAAATAACTAATAAAGTGGAATGATGTGTGGACAGTCCATTATAAATCCACAATTAAAGAAATATTACTGCATCAATGATATGCTGCAGAATACACTCACCCAAATACCCACTGGTTTGAAGGGGGCTCAAGCCAGTCACACTTAGTGGCCTAGTGGACTTGTTAATCCTTTCAATGCCTGTCTAGGATTGCAAAAACAAGTCAGGCCACAATAAACAGCTGAATTTACTTTGGAGGGTCCCAAGTTGAATTAGCCCTTTAAAAAGTGACCAAACAGGGGAATTGGAGGAGTGGCGATGGTAGTTTCTGTCTGTGTTCCTGCTTTTTGTACTTTGTGAACTGCTCAGAAACCTGTTTTGGCATTAAATGGTATATATACACACCTACAACCTGCATTTATTCAAACTTTTCACAAACTAGTCCACAGTCCTAAGCTATGTTCACTTTTAAAAGTTAGCAAACATTATTAAAGAAGTAATGCTCCACTTTTCTAATTTTTCTTTGGGGGGGAGAAACGGGGGGGGGGACCTTTCAAGCTGGTTTATGGTGGCTTCCAGGCATGTCCACAGCAGCCACCACCAGAAAGCAAACCAGAAAGGCCAATTGGGAAGGAACTGCGGAAGCGAAGATGCCATTGCTGTGGGGAAGGCAAGAGGGAAAATGCTCTAGAGCTAAGCATTTAAGCACTTAATTCTGCCAAGTCAGTAATGGAAGAATATGCCAGCCAATGCGCCAACAGGCTTTGGGAAAGCTTTCCTTGTTTGTGAAAGGAAAGGCAGCGTCCAACATTTTTTAGTATCTGTACACAATTGACATTTATAGGAGAAGTAGCCATTCAGGGTTCAGTGAAACAGAGGAACATAGGAAACTGTTTATACTGAGTTCATCTAACTCAGTATAGGGCTCATCCACACTTCCAGTTATCCCATGGCTTTCCCCTAGGAAAACGCACACTTGGCCACTGAATCGGAGCAAACATCAATCGGGTTTTCCACAGGTTGATGTTTGCTCTGATTCAGCTATAAACGGTGGGTTTTCCCACGGAAAGTGGTGGGAAAACCTCTCGCAAGTGTGGATGAGCCCAGCAGTGGCTCTCCATGGTTTCCCAACACTATCACAAGATACTAGGCACTTGCTAGATTCGCAATGGACTAACAAGTCCATTGTGTGTAAGAACATAGGTAGCTGCCTGATAGCAAGTTAGTTAGTTCATCTACCTCAGTACTGCCCACACTGACTGGCAGAAGCTCTCCAGTGTTTCAGGCAGGGGACATTCCCAGCCCTACCAGGAGACGCCAGAAACTGAACCTGAGACCTTCTGCATGCAAAGAATGTGCTCTACCACCAAGCTATGGACCGCTTTATGCAGAATCAGACCAACTGGTCAATATAGCTAAGTACTCTCTACAATGAATGGTAACAGCTCTCCAGGGTTTCAGGTAGCAGGCTCTCCCAGCCATACCCGGAGACACCAGGGATCAAACCTGGTATCTCCTGCATACAAAACAGCCATGTCAGCAATCCCTCCTCCCAGATGCAGCACTGCAGCACCTCCCTTACTGCTGAAGTCCAAGTTAAAAAAAGGTTCCCACTCCCGGTAGTGGGCAGCCCATAACAATCTTCCCCACACAACACAGGCAGCAAACACACCGTTACATTTAAAGCACATGCCCCAAAGAATCCGGGGAACTGTAGTTTCTTAAGGGTGCTGGGAGTTGTAATTCTTTGTGGGGGAACTATAGATCTCAAGATTCTTTAGGGAAGCCTTGTGCTTTAAATGTACATTGGGTGTGCTTTAATTGCATGGTGCAGATCTGCTCAAAGATTGCTGCTACATATTCCAACTATACACATTTAGCTGCTAGTTCATTGTCCAGTCCTATGACTTTGAATCAAGTTGCTAAAAAATAATAATAATCCACACAACCAACCTTCCACTTCGAACCAGATTTTAGGTTTGGGCTATAATAGCTCACTAGAAAATTTCCAAACCAAGGAAGCAAACAGTCCTTGATCTCAGTGGCCAAAGATGATTAAGACTTGCATGGACAATACCTTGGCTACCTCAAAAAACCCTGGGAATGATAGTTTTGTGAGGATGCTGAAGATTCTCTGAAAGAGAAGGATCTCAAAAAATTACAGTTTCCAGAGGTCCATCTAGATCAGTATTGTCTATACTGATGGCCAGCAGCTCTCCAAGATTTCTGATCTGCAGATGTTGGGAACTGAAGGTGGCAAATGCTGTACCACTGAGCTTTGACCCTTCCCTGAGGCCATATAGATCAAACTAGTGGAGTCTAATAGTCCACAGAAATTTCACAACTACAATCCAACTTTAGTCCAAAAGCATGCCAGTCTTCATTCCACTCAGCCCTATAGGCGTGCTGATAGGTGGGTGTTTTGGATCATTAAGAGCTTCTAATGATCCAAAGGTTCAGAGCATGTTCCTCCTTGCCAACCTCTATCAAATATCAGACCAACAACAATATGGAGAGAGGGGGAAATGAGAACCTTCTTACAAACAGAAGGTTACAGCATATAAAGACTGATTAATCTTACATGGGAAAGAGAAAGTATCCATGTTGAAATCAATATGAAGAATTAAGTGTAATGATCAGAGGTGAGAGAAATCTGAACTCGGCCATACCAAGATTACTATATCAGCAGCCAACAGATACAAGTTTAAAAAATGTGACTTGATTAATAGGAAAAGAGGCTTCAAATTTAAATTAAAAGATTTAAGAAAGAAGTTTGCCCGAACTAAGGCAAAGCACCATGACTGGTCCTTAGGAGTCAACTGCGTTCTTTAAGTCAGCTCATAGAAATGACTACCAGATGATAAATATGGTCATCTTTCATAGGCCAAGCCCATAAACTGAGAATATTAACTGTTAAACTAGAAAAAATGCCCAAGGGAGGACAATTTTAGTTTGGGTTCTTGGGACTGTCCCACAGCTAGGTTTTGATTTTGTAAGGCATTCAGATAACTTACATCTGTCTGAAAGGTGAAAAGATCTTGACAGTAACTTGGTGGAGTTAATTCCCAGCTGCATCCTGGGCTTGACCAGTCTCTCAATTTGCACCTGGCACTTCTATGGGTATAGGTCAACCACAGTTACTAAAAGCATCATCAAAGCAGATGTGCAAGCTAGGTGGGGTGATATCATGTTTCACTCTCAGCTGGAGCCATGCTTCTAATAACGAAGGTGATTCAAAGTTCACTTCCAAACATGAATCATCTTATCTCTGACTTCCATCTTACTTTCTGAGCAAAGTCAAGCACAGCTTTTCGAAAGACCTCAAAATGGCTGAAACGGCTGCCATAGGCAAACCATGTTATCAATCAGACCATCAGAGCTACTGTCCAAGATATTTTGGTGCTTGAGGCAAGAAATCCAAACAGTATTCTGTCTCTATCTCCCTCCCCCACCCCCCACCGCCTCCTCTGGGAATTTGGTGTCTTATAATGCAGGACTGAAGAACGTTTTTCAGCCCAAGGGCAGCATTCCCATCAGGGTCACCTTCTGGGAGGGGCACATGCTAGTGACGGACAGAAGAAAAAAATGTAAATGTTACCTGTACTGTTAGCTACTTTCTACACTCACCCCTCTTATCCTCCATATGGGCAAGTAAAGGGACATTAGTATAGGTCAAAGATAAATCCCACCCAGACTAAAACACTGGAGGGTACAAAGCAGGACCCGTGAAGGGTATGGCTGGGGACTGGGGGTGGGGGGGCCTGGGAAGAGTCTTGGGGGCCAAATGAGAGAGCTAGAAGGCCACATTCAGCCCCGGAGCCTTAAGTTTCCCGCACTGCTTTTAATGGTATCCCCAAATCTGGATGTCTTTATCCTACCTAACGATAGGGCTGGGCTCTACTAGCTTTTTGCCACTTGACCAATTAATAACAATTCTTGTTTGTATGATTGCATGTTTTCTTTGGCTACAATGCTGCAGTTCCATTTAATACTATGAGCCAATAATTTGTTTCTTTCAAAAGCACCCAAATGGGACGTGTGTGTCCTTTGTTACTGGAGGACCCCTTGCCCAATGATTTAAACTCAGATGCCAGGGAATTATTCTCCATTTCTTTCTCCTTTTTCTCACTTTACCAGGATTTTTTAAATAAAAAAAAAATTGAACAGCAGTTTGAAGCTAAACCAGGAATCTCTTTTTATTCATCTTAAATGTCAAATGAATGCTTGTCTTCAGACGCGACAGTACTGAAGGCATGGAAAATGGGAGAAACACACACCAGAGTGGGGGAGTAATTAATTGTTACCACTTGCACTAGATTCTCTCTCTTCTCCATCTGGCCTGTAAAAGACACACACCGACACACTCCAGTCAAATCTAAGCACTCACAAGTCACATGTATTTCAGCAAGGAAGATTTAAACATGTGTTTAATTCTCCCAGTTCAACTTTTAAGTGCTTAACTTGGCTGGACGGTATCCAAAGCCTTTTTGCTACCTTAAGAAATCCATACTCTTGACCTGAGTTAAAACTGATATGACGTCTGTCCACACTCCTTCCCCAGAGTTCTAGTGTTGCTGATTCAGTGCTTCTCCCTGCAAACCATAGGGCACCTGTGGATAGTCTATGTCAACAGAATTATGGGAGGATTTGCAGAGTCAGCATGAGTGGCACCACTGGTTGTTTCCACTGATAATGTGACAAGCAGGTAGCAGCCTCATATATACATGATATTCATATCTCCTGTTCCTTGCCAAAGCTCAGAGCAGCCAAGTGGTTTCAGAATCAGACACCGGCTTGTGTCTAGGCAGCAGTCAGCTCTGCCCCAACAAGGTAGTTCCTTCACAGGACCTCTGACCATCTTCTGGGCCTCACAAAGGATTGGTTTCACCCCTATAATTCCCTGCATGCATGTGTGGAGGGAGGGTAAGGTTGATGCAGTGCAAACACACCGGTGAGAATGCCAGATTGGCTCCTCCAGTGCATTTGCACTGCACTGCTTCTGCTGCCACCTTGCCCCTCACTCTCATTATTTGTGGTGATGGGAGGTCAGGTAAGTACTGCCTCCCCTGCCAACTGCTACTGCAGGTGAGGGACTCTGGCCTGATTGCCATGTGCTTTGGAAGCGAAGCTGGTGCATATGTGCAGCACAGCCTTTTCAGTGGTAGAACCCACTCAGCAGTACTCACTACCCACTAGGCTCCTTTGACATAACTCCTAGGAAAGTGGCAAACACTTTTTTGTTCCGTTTTGTGAAAAGTCCGATTTAGGTTTTGTTGTTTTTTCATTTTAGTGCATACTTTAAAATTTTGTTTTATGCATTTCTTACCTTCACTGTAAAGTTGCCTTTATTTAAAGCTAAACTGGCAATTTCTAAAATCTATGATGACATTATCAAGCGCTTACAAGAAGGTTTGTGTGTGTATGGAATGGCTTATTTGCTACAGCCAAGGAACACAGATATATGAAAAACTAATAAAGAAAACAAAAGCTAGTACTGGGTTTAAACTACAAGAAAATCAAATTTAGATTAAACACTAGAGAGAGCTTTCTAGTTCTCTTTCTAGAGAGAGCTTCTCTCCAAAGAAGGAAATGTGGTGCCCCACTGTTCCACTAGCACAGTTTTATAAATACATAATGATTTGGGTTATCAATCTTCTTCGTTGAGTAATCGTTTACCTCTTAACTGGTTAATCAATTGATTAAATTTAATTAATATGCATGTTATAAAAAACTCCATTTAGATATTGAAGGATATAAACAAGGACTCATGGTTACAAGGCCATATTTAACCCTGCTGCCATTTTTTGTCATAATTTTCCCCCTACCAACTCATCAGCAAAAGCTTCCATTGAATGATCCTCTGTTTCAAGTTTGCAACAACTCTTTCAGTTCTGCAGAATGTGAACCACTCAAACAACTATCTGATGGCAATAGAGATGAATTGTCCAGCTCACTCCAAATGCCCCACATTGTATGGAATGGCTTATTTGCTACAGCCAAGGAACACAGATATAATAACCCTTCTGTAAGGGTTAATGCTTCTGTCTGTTTCTGTTCATATAAATTTTTGCTCAGTTACCGGTAATTCAAACAAGCAAAGCACACTAAAAAATAAAAAGTATGCTCAGTTTCTCCTATCAATATGTTTCCACAGAAATGGTACTCCTAAGGTGCACTTCCGTTGGTTTTAAACTGTGGAAAGGAAATCTAATCACTCATCCAAGTGCTCAAAGCGGTGTACAACATCATTTTGTTCATCCTTGCAACAAGCCTAGGAGACAGGCCACTACTTAAGCAAACTAAAACAAACTAACTAAGTAACTATTATATTTCCCAAACTGGACCTGAAGTTGACACAATGACTTATCTATAAGTGGAAACACATGTTTCAGGAGATAGGGAAGCTGTCAAAAATGGCATCTCCGTGTTAAAGATCTCCCTCTCGCCCCCATAACATGGAGTTTTGCGTACCTCATGCTGCGACATCATTGCATTGTGTGTTTCCTGTCCCCTCTTCACCAGCTGCTGGTGGCAGAGAAACACAAAAATTCAAGATGTCACAGCATGGGGTTAAGATGTAGAACACTTTGGTGGGGGGGGGGGGACGTAACACAGGGATGTTATTTTCAGAAGCAGTCTGGTACCTCCCATGATGTGTATCTCTGCCCGAGACTGCCTTGCAAATCTATGGACCCTTCTAGGTGTCCCTTTCACTGCACAATCAGGACTATTTGTGCTCATGATGGTATCAGGGCAGTAACACACTATCCTGCTTTCAATACAATTTGTGCCTGCAAAAGCTTGGGAGAGAACATATGGCTTCATTTCCAATCAGTGCATGCCTCATAACCTCCAGCTGTACTCCTGTAACTTTTTTTAATTGCAAATATTTGGGGCAGGGTTGTCCTGCTTTTCTTGTGCTATAGTGCAAGAGTAGTAGTAGTATACCGCCCATCACCTGACATTTACAGGGTGCTTCACAACATAAAAATACAAAATATATAATAAAACAACAACAAAAATAAACCAATAACCCTCCACCCACAAACACAATTAAATGGACATAGAATGCTAATCAGCCAAAGGCCTGGTTCTAGAGCAATGTTTTCACTTGGCACCTAAAGATATGTAATGAAAGCACAGGTGAGCCATCCTGGGGAGAGCATTCAACAAATGGGGAGCCACCACAGAAAATGCCCATTCCCATGTTGCCACCCTCTGAGCCTTTTGTGAAGGAGGCACATAAGGAAGGGCCTCAGATGATGATCACAGAGTCCAGGTTGGTTCATATTGGGGAAAGGCAGTCCTTGAAGTATTGTGGTCCTGAGCTGTTTAAGGCTTCATAGGTCAAAACCAGCCCTTTAAATTGGGCCCAGAAACTAGCTGGCAGCCAGTGCTTTTGGGCCAGGATTGGTATAATATGCTCTTGCCCTGATGAGCAACCTGGCCACCAAATTCTGCACCAGCTGAAGTTTCCAAACCATCTTCAGAGGCAGCCTGTTCTATAACGCATTGCACAGAGGCCACAGAGGCCACCAAGTGACAGCAAAGGATCCAGAAGTACCCCCGATCTGTGTACCCCCTCCTACAGAGGGACTGTAACCCTATCCAGAGCAGGCAAACTCCCATCCCTCTGGCCTAACACTGCCTCAGTCTTATGAGGATTCAGCTTCAGTTTGTTGGCTTTCCATTACCAAGGCAAGACGAGGGTCCAGCACCTCCACTGCCACCAGATGTAAAGGAGAAGTAGAGCTGTTTGTCCTCAGCATATTGCTGACTACTTCAAAACTCCTACATAAACCCACTGAGTGGTGTCATCTGATGTTAAACAGCATAAGGGACAAAACTGAATGCTGAGGAACCCCACACTGAAGGCTCCATGGGGCCTAAGATCACTCCCCTCAAGAATCACCCCCGGAAACAACCATCCAAGTAGGACCAAAACCGCCACAAAGCGGTGCCGAAACTCTGATTAAAATGGATCTAGAAAAGCAGTTTCCCACTCCAGAAAACAATAACGCAGTACTATTGAGGAAGCATCACAGAACTGACCCACTGACAGGAAAAGATCAAATTCCTCATATTTATGTCACGTCCAGCCAATCCACAGGCTTCATATTGTCTGCCAATCGGAAGAGCCAATGCTGCGCTGTAGTTCCGCTCTGTGCCTGAAGAGGGCTCCAAGGCACTGGCCGCCCTGACGACTCAAAAGCCAGCCCTAATGCCTTAAGAGGGGGGAATTATAACTAAACTTGTTCAGGTATACACTGCAGACATGTGCTGGTGCAAAAACAGCCTGTTTATTCATTAATGCACAAGTTCACATTTGTAAGAAAATGGAGACCACTCCAATATGCATAAAAGCCTGTGGTAAGGCTTAAATTGATTTATGTATATGCTGGTTCAGACACTTTATAGGAGCTGCAGAAAGTGATTGAGGAAAAAAGCGGGAGGGGGAGGAATATTCCTTTATATTATTTCTTGCTCCTTTAAAAAAAAAACCTCTATTAACAAGAAACAGCTCTATGCTTGGCAAAAACAGAGATGGATTGTGCCGTCCCTCAGAAGCATAGCGCAGCTGCCAATCAACTGTCATTCTGTTATTGGACTTCACATAGTTTGGCTATCAAACCCCCCTCCCCAACTTCTGTCTTCAAGTTGGCAAGTTAATTTGTCAGTCTGGAAGTAATTTTTAAAGGCTTAGAGCCAGGGTGTGGTGTGTTGGGGAAGGAAGGTTGAAAGCTGTCCCTTTTGCATTCAAACCAGGGTGTGGGAAGGAACTGGAAAGGGCTGGAATTGGTGGCAAACGTTCAATGCAGAACACAATCCTCAAAAGAAACTCAGGCAAATGAGAATCGATTCAGCAGGCATAAGCAGGACACTGAAAGTGTTAATTAATCAACCCCTGCCATTAATCAATGAATCCATCTATCAGAGAAAATGTAAGCACAAGATTTTTTAAAAAACAGAATGAAGTAATGATAAAACAGGGAACAAGGGTTAGCAGTAGCAAATAAAACAGACATACACAAGTTATCCCAGAGTTGTTATTCTATGAGAACCACCCACGCCTGCACAAAGCAGGCCCTTTAACCCACCTTTATGGTTAACATGGGTCTCAATGGGTTGTTGTTGTGAAGATAAACTGATTGGCCCGCATATGGTGCCTTTGGGCAAAGAACAGGATAAAACGCAATTATTCTCAAGCATTAATAGCTCAGTGGTAGAGTGCCATGTTTTGCATGCACAAAAGTCCCAGAGTGTCAAGTAACAGGTGATGGAAATACCTCCCCTCCTGGCAGGTCAAAAAATGGCCTTGGCACAAACTCGTTAGCTTAATTAAATAAGAATAATAGCAGCCAATGTGGCTATCTTTTTGATTTCACAGATTCACATTATGGTGGGCACTTACACATCGCTAAAGAGGAGGCAATGCATCACCCACTCACTACAAAAAGAGGAATACAGATTTGCATAAGCTGATTTATTTGAAAGTGATCACTATTGAAATTAATAGAAATAATTTTCAACATAGCATAGAAGACTGTGATTAGGTCATCTGTATGCTTGTTCAGTTTGCTGTCTAAATGCTGCCAATGGCTGGTGGACAACTTCAAAGCCCCTTCTGCTGTCCCGTATTTAACTTTAAACTTGTCTTGGTCCAGATAACCCTTCAAATAGATGATATCTTGAAACAAAGAACTGCACTCTAAGATATATGACCACCCTCATGCCATCATATGCACGTTCACCCAGAACTAAGCCCCACTGAGTTCAGTTTGACTTACTCCCATGTGTGTGCTGGATTGCAGCTTCAGGCTGAAAGTACAAATGACATGCATGCTACATGCATGTTTTTCCATGATGCGTTTGATTCAAACAATAAACAAAGATCCAAGAACAGCTGCTGGAAACTGTGTCCCCGACCAATGAATCAGTGGCCAAAGGGTATGCTTAACGCTTTCCCTCACCAGCCATTTTTCTGCTCAACACCTCCCCCCACCTAAGTTGCTTTTCTAACTGCAGAAGAAAATATTTATATTTCATTTGGTAGGGAGAAAAGCAGCTAGTGGGGCAATATTTAGTAGGAAAAAAGACAAGCAGGGAAGGGGAAAAGCAGTCCTTCTCCGGGTTCTTCCTTTCCTCCCAGAGAAGCATCTAGTTAGCAAAAGAAAATTTGTGGGGAGTTTTTTGGGGGGGCTAGGGACGACAACCACCCAACTGCATCTCATGTGCAGTTTCAGCCTCACTGTGATTAGGTTTAAAATTCACTGTTTCAAATGAATGGCCGTCTCTATATGAGTCACCAAACCTCTGAGAAGTACAGTTCCTCTAAAAAGCAGAACACGTAATCCTAAGTCTAGCAAAGGCTTCCTTAAGAAGCCAGAAAGGTGTTTCTCTCCACCCCCCTCAACACACACACATACCCTGACCCCAGGTCAATGACCCCGCCAGCTCCATGTCTCACCTGAGCCTCGACCTGCTAGATCAAAGGTCTTTCAAAGCAGGTGCTCGACAATCAGGTAAACAATAACCTTGTTTCAACAGCCCGTAATTATGTATTTACCTGCTGGCCGTTAGGGACAATTGAGTTAATCATTCACCTTATAAATGCAGTCGTAATTACAGTGTGGTAGGAGAAGTTCAGAACTATGGCCAGTGGTTGTCAGGCAGTATTTTTCAACTTACGAATTACATCCTATTTTCCCTTCCCATTATATATATTCCCTTTCAGTCTCTGTCAGGACTGAACCCAAACAGAAAGGAAAAGAAATATCCACAGGGATGGGGGGGGGTATGTGATACACACACACACACACACACACACACACACACACACACACACAAAATAAATATTCTGCAGTGTTGGATTTATTTATTTCCTTAAAAGCAGTTCCGCCCCTTCATAGGTAACAAGACCAGACTGGTGAACAACTTAAAATAATTTTGTGTGTGTGAGAGAGTGAGTGAACAGCATCAGTAAAGATCCCCCACCAAAAAAGTTTTTAAAAATTACAAGCAAGAAAAAAAAAGCAACCAAGACAGAGAAGAAGAAAAACAGTCTCCCAACTCCCAAGTAGCCCCCAGACAATGTGGCCAATGTGCCTGGGAAGATGGAAGTCCAGTAAGTTCCTACCCCTGCTTTATGGGTTTACTCTTGCTCCACCCCATTCCTGGCCCTAAATACACTTTGCCTTCCTGTCAGCTGGCTTTAGCCTGCGGAATGAGATAGCAAAGGGCTGAAGTGATAAAGGAGCTGTACTATTTCAGACAGCGACAATACCATTTCCGAATGGGTTGCCCATGTTGTTTTAAAACAATAACAACAGCACAACCCCATGTAAGTGAAAACTACACAACAACAATTACTCTCTGCTGTGATAATTTACTTTTCAGTGAGAGTTTCTCAACAGCAGACCATTCAAAGTTGTGGGTCTACTCTCTCTCACAGTCTGAAGTGCTATAGTCCAGCCTAGCACCTCATGACCAGTCAAGAATCACAGACTATGATCCTCATTCTGCCCATAGACAGAAAAAGGCCAAGAGTCACATACAGCCTGAATTCAGGTTATAAACTGAAAAATGCACTGAGTCAGGATTCTCCATTGACATAGAATAACCTCACTTTAGATATCAGTGGAAGTTAGAATGGAAAACCAGTTCAGTTTTAGACCAGCAGTACTCATGAGGAAGGCCCAAAAGTCATTGGTAAAGCCCTTGCTTTCCACACAATTCCTGACATTTCCAGGAAGGCTGAAGAGCCTGAAGAGCACATAGCTCCAGATGACTCAAGCAAGTAAACCAAACCACACACTGTAGTGTAAGATGAAGTGAATGAAGCAAAAAATAATAATATCATAGTGCCTCCGTCTGTCTAAAAAGGCATTCTATTCCCAACAGGAACTACCCAACCACTTCTGAGAAGCTCACATGCAGAGTTAAGGCCTTCCTTTGCTGTTTGCCCTCCAGCTTCTGGTATTCAGATAGGCTGCACACGGACATGGAGGTTCCAATTAGTTCTTCTGGCACTCCCTCCTTAACAGACACTTGCTAGGCATGGATGAACTTCTCTGTTTGCCTCAAGAACAATCTGTGTTGTGTGATCATTCTTCACAAACGCTATAAAAACTTTGGGAGATTTCCTGAGTGCTCCCAAGGAATAAGGTCAAAATGCAGGTGGTAGATTAGATACCCTGTCCTCTTCACAGGTTAAAAAACACAGGAACACCCTCCGGGGTCTCAGGAGCCCTTAGCAATTGTGTGTTTCAAACCAGTTTAGTATCCACATCAAGATGCATTATTAGGTAATGATTGCTTTCAAAAAATTGTATTACATTTGGCTTTAAAACTACAATGCAACTTCTGAACCACCTCCCTCGTGAGTCTGGATAAGAAGTCTGTTCATTCGTGTTCTGCCAAATCGTGGATATTTCTGAAGCTTCTCAAGGTCTCTGAGTGTTTCAACCCAGGCTGGGGGGGGGCGGACGGGATGGACAAGATTCAAATACCTGCTCTTGAATATATTAAATTTCAATTTCAGATAGAGAGCCAATGTAGTGCAGTGGTTAGGGTGTTGGACTATGTAAGACCTGGAAGACCTAGGTTCAAACCCTCATTCAGTTGTAAAACTTGCTGGATGACTTGGGGTCAGTCACACTCTCTTAAACTTACCTACCACCCAGGGTTGTTGTGCAGAGAAAAATGCAGATGGAGGGAAAACTATGTGCACAGCCTTGAGCTCCTTAGAGGAAAGACTGGGCAGAAATGCAATAAATAAATAAATCTGCCATGTATTGCAAGAGCACATGTTACAGTAAGTTTAATAATTCTATTAAAGTTAACTGTTAGAAATTAAGACTGATAGATGTCCTCACAACACTATGCCTCTGAAGGTCTCATCCACTGCAGCCATCACATGACCCCACCCACCCCCAAATAAGGGGGTCAAAAGGTTAGCCCTGTTTCCTTACAACACAGCTGAATACTGCTGATTCTGTTGCCACTGTCAGGCTCCTTGCTGAAAGACAGGTTAGAGCCACACTGCACTCAAACTGGATTCAGCTCATCTGATTATACCAACTGCCTTGCTGGAATATATAATCATCTCTCTCGGATGACATTTTAAATATCCAACTAGACAAATAATTGCAGCAATAATTGATAGCTGAATCAAGCTGGAAGATTACAGATTGGCACCCAGACCCAGAGAAACAAGCTCACATCTTTCACACACATTATCAGAAGGCGGCTTGATTCCGATATTCTTCCTCTCCCTTGTGGTGATGCGGGGATGATTTAGAGAGAAATCCACTGCAACAGAATCTGTGCCTGGGGATTTGATTACTTTCTACCACCTCCCTTTTTGGGGGGGAGAAAAAAAGGGGGGGAATTAGGCCGAGTGATTTATGTTTTGCTTTGTGCAAATAATGACAAGGATAAGGAATTGCTCATAAACACACTCCAAGACAGCTTAAAAAGAGTTGTTCATCCAGGCTGCAGCCTTCAGATAGGTTAATCTTGAGCAGGAAAACTGAATATATATCTATTCTTAATATCCTGTCACACTCTAGTGTGGCCAAGATCAATATGGGACTCCATAGACAGCTAGGGCCCCTTCTGCTAGCACCAGAACCCTAATTCTGGATTATTTCAGCTCCTATACGCCGGGGTGAGAGACCTTTTTCAGACCAAGGGTTACGTTCTCTCATAGGAAACACACTGGGGGCTACATTTCAGTGATGGGTGGAGCCAAAGGCAAAAGTGGGTGGAGTTATGGAATGGATTCTTACATTTGCTTCTGCATCACACACAGACACACACTTGTCCTCTGCCTTCCACCCTATCAATTCCAGTGGACACCAGGAACCACTGATGAGATCCTATCCCTGTCCATGAATTTCCTGACCTCCTCCTGTATTACTTATTCAATGGTGGGCAATTCTGTGAAACACAGTAAAGGTGTGGCAACCCTTCAACTTTCCGGTTGGTCAGATTTAAGAGTCATGTGACTGAATGTGGTTCTTTCATATGTAGAATTCAGAAATTTTATTTATTTGCTTTTAAAAGTTTCTATCCTTTATGAAGATATGTTTGCAAATGGGCCCGCCATAGCCAGTGAGATTGCAAAAGCTGAAGAGGTGCTGAAATAGATTTACTGCGGCTGCTGGCGAAACTTCAGCATCCTTCATGGCTTTTGGTCCCTCCCTGTGACTAGCAAAAATCTGAATAAAGTATGTAAAATGATAATAATGAAGCAGAATAAATTACACACAAAAGAAACTATGCACAAGATGAGAAGTTGTGCAAATTTGCATGACTTCTACACGGTGCATAGTTCAGATTTTTGTTTGTTTTTACTGTAGTCCTGGACATTAAGCCCATCTGCTGCATAGCCTAATCAGATCTTTCTATGGTGATTTTTTGCCAGCCAAGGCAAAGGATAAATCTATCCATTTAGAAGCAAACTGGGAGCGAAGACACAATAATCTGTAGTTGTGTCCTCATCAGATATATTGGGGAGGGGCTACCAGTTTAGCAGTTCTCAATCTGTGGGTCCCCAGATGTTGGTGGACTACAACTCCCATCATCCCAGAGCTCTGGCCTTGATAGCTAGGGGTGATAGGAGTTGTAGTTCAACAAAATCGGGGGACCCACAGGTTGAGAAAGGCTCTCAGATTTCCTGGGGAAAGGGTTAGCTCTGCTCACCTCACACTTTACATGTTTTAAATGAAGCTATTTCTTTGGAGTTGCCTCTCATGAGCGGCAGGCACTAGTCTGGCTTTCATGATCCTGGAGATTTACAGTTAGCAAGTTTAAGGAGGATGCAGCAAAAGAGAGCAAACACCTTCATGTGGCCCTGCCTGTCTAGTCAGCAGGAACAGCCATTCTGAGGGTAAAGGCTCTCCTCCAAAAGCCTCGTGGGGAATTTGCATATTTTGTTTCTTCAGATTAAACAAACATTGGTGAAAACTTCATTTGTATAATCGACTAACAATAGCTTTTGATATTCACTCCCCGCCCCCCACCTCACCAACCATGCTGCATTGAACTCAAAATGTCCATTCAGGCAAGTTCATTTGAAAGGAGTGGTTTTGTGAAAAGGGGAAGTTTGTTAGCGAGCACAATCAGGTTTGTAAAATTATTAAATTATTGTTTCTCCATTTATTTATTTTTCTAAAGTGCAAGCAATTGTCGAGCAGAAACCCCACACTAACTGTTCTTTGATTTTAAGAAGCGGGTTGAGCCATGGCTTTTGCAAAAGCAAACACTTTCAAGGCTGGGTACTCTGCAAGGAAGTGTACCATTTACCCAACTTACGTATGTTTGACTGTTTTTACTTAATTTTATTTTCCAATTGCAATGGGACACAGAATTCTAGGTCACTGTATCCCATCCCTTACCAATGGATATGTATGTCCAGTCTCATCTCTAGCTTATGTTATTACACCAGACATCTATGCAGAGTTGAACATTTTGTAACCTTGCTTGCCTGATACTATGTTTTGTGCTTGCATATTGTAATCATGAATTACACTGAGCCCTGACCACCCTGATAGTTGTTTAATAAGATGGGCTCAGTTCTGATGCTCTTCCCCACCCCAAGCAACTACCTCAGGAGGAAATGACTAAAGACGACTCTTTGCCATACAGATGCTGTTGGAAACAAGCTTAAAACATTTATTTTACTTATTTACACAAATCTTATACCTTGTTTTCCCCCTCCCAAAAGGAGTCCCACATGGACATGATGGACCAGTGATGGGTTTTGGCTCTATCTTTCAGACTTTCCTCTTCAACCTTTGAAGGCTTGCCTCTTCAGCTGGTTCCATTTGTTCTACATGAACTTTAAAAGCACAGTTTGGGAGGGAAGAGCCACAAATGTGATCAAAGTTGGCCAGAAAGATTATAGGCTGCAGGAGACCAGCAAGTCATCAAGTCTAATCCATGAGCCTCAAGACTGGACATTTTGTGCATGACCACTACCGCCCCTCCCTTCTCCCCAGATTAACACACACCATCAAAACTAGAAGCAGATAATGGCTGCAAAGTGCATCTCATCAAGGCATCTAAAGAGCACAAAGGTTTAGATGGCACGAGCTAATCTGTACAGGAAAGCAAAAAAGCAAATAATTTGCAGGATCACTATGCACATTGGTATGAGACAAAAATATATTCCGGGGCTCAAATATCACAACCAGATAGGCCCGCTCAGGGTTATTTGAATGGCGGCTTTCTTTTCATTCCTTTTAGCTTACAACTCAGTCGTAAGTATACTGGATTTGTAATTCATTGTGTTCACATATAAACACCAATAGGGAAAATGAAGCCTACCAACTGCTCCTCAGCATATTTACTTAAAAGTGCGCCCCAGTGCAAGTAAGACTGACTTCCTGTTCCATGTCCTTTGGACTGAAAATAAAGGCTGCCACTGCAGCAGCCTTCACAAGGACAGCAAAAGGGAATGGATGGGGTCACAGAATCCTAGAGCTGGAAGGGACCTTGCAGGCCAAACCCTGATGTAAGAATTCCAGGGCAAGAACATGCCTTAGAGATGACAGTGAAGTCTCTGTTTGAAAACCTACGGTGAAGAAGAGACCACCACATTCAAAGGGAATTGGTTCCACAGTCAAACCAGCAACCATCTTGCTTTACACATCTTATAAAGATTTGTCTTTTTCCCTGGGCTTTCCGTAACTCTATTTTATGTACTTGAATTCTCTGAATCCCTGTTTCATTTGCTGTTATATGTTTTTATAATGTTCCTTTATTATTATCGTCTGCATTTTTGTTTTAATTATATTGTTTTTATATTGTGCACAGTGTATACCACTTACAGATTTTTGAAATGCTAA
This sequence comes from Podarcis filfolensis, assembly GCF_964270895.1. Classification (NCBI taxonomy): domain Eukaryota; kingdom Metazoa; phylum Chordata; class Lepidosauria; order Squamata; family Lacertidae; genus Podarcis; species Podarcis filfolensis. The sequence continues at coordinate 113,552,981 of NC_139606.1, forward strand.
GTGGTTTAGAAATGCTTTTAAATCAGTAAGACGTTCCTTCTAGTGTTTAACCAAAATCTACCCTCCTGTAACTTAAATCTCATTCTGCCCTCAGGGGAAGCAGAGGCAAGTATTTGCCCCCATTTACGTGATAGCCTTTCGAGTATTTGAAGAGTGTACCCAGGTCTACCCACAGTCTTCAATTCACCTGGCTAAACATACAAAAGAGGTAATATGATAGAAGGGTATAAAAAGTATGCATGGCATGCAGAAAATGGATGGAGAGAAATTTCTCTCCCTCTCGTAACACTAGATTTTGTGGACATTCATTCAGGACAGATAAAAGAAAGTACTTCTTCATACAATGCACAGTTAAACTATGGAATTCCCTCCCACAAAATGCAAGGCTGGCCACCAAATTGGATGGCTTTAAAAGGGATTACACAAATTTATGGAGGATCAGGCTATCAATGACTATGTTGTACCTCCAGTGTTGGAGGCACTGTGTTTCTGCCTACCACTTGCTGTGAAAAGCAGCAGGAACCCTGCAAGTCCTGCTTGCAGGGGGTTCCCACTGCTGGCCACTGAGAGAAAAGGTGGTTCCTTAAACTTCCCCTCAAAGACTCATTTTTTCATACTGCTGACCATCTTTGTTTAGCTTCCCTCTGAACTGGGTTCAAGTTTGTCTATATAAGTACAGCACCCAGAACTGGACACAATACTTTAGACTAACAAGCATCCCTGCATTGCAGGGGGTTGGACTAGATGACCCATGGGATCACATCCAACTCTGCAATTCAATGCTTCTATGATTCTAAGCAGTTGAAGCTGGAAGTAGTAGAAGAGTGAAGTTCATGAGTACGGAAATTTCAGGATCAGAAGATGCATATGTTTTGTTTAAAAACTATGGCAGATGAATATAACAGGAATAAAATATTTTGGTGTCCAGAAAAACCAGGGCCCTGTTGGTGACTAGCCCAAGGCCATTTAAGATGGAATGGAAATGCTCCAATGTTAGGCTCAAATCCAATGAGCTATCTCCTAGAATGGGGTGATGAAGACTTCCGGAGTCCTTATGTCAGTGAAGGCAGATCCAGATGCAAAAGTTGGGGGGGGAGCAATGGCTTTAATTCCAGCCACACAAAAGTCAAGGTTTCTTCAAACACACAGCAACACAGAGGCATCATCTGAGTTCAAAGACACATTACAGTTTGGCAGAAGCAGTCTATGAGGATGCAGAACAGGGCATGCTTAGGGAGGGTAGTGAGCTGAGAAGAAGGCATAGCTTAGGGAGGGTCCCAAGGAGCAGAGAGAGAGGTCTGGAAGAGCTGCATTCGGTCCTCAGGTCTGCGGTTCCCCACCCATGCCTACAAGAACACTGATTTCTGGGGCAATCCCACTCCCCCCCCAAGTTACCACATTTCCCCCAAAAGTACAGAATTGATGATAATATACCCTATACCATCTCAACAATAGACACTCCCAACAGCTAGGTGATCACAAACCAAAATTTCCCATAGACGACAAAGATGAAGGGTGAATTCACACATGACATGCTTTTTTATTACACGCTACCCACAGATACCATACAGCTAGGTGAATCACATTCTGAGCTTGTGAAATGGTATCACAGCTAAGCCAAGGCAGATCAACTTCTCACATCAAGACTATCACCTGAGAGGCATCCTATATTCATCTCTAAACAATTTTATTTATGATAGGCTTATTTTTATGTGCTTCCTTTCCAAACACAATGATGTCCAGGGTGATGTTGTGATAAGAGTGCTGGAATAGTGGTGTTTCCAGATGACCTGTTTATTGAGAATTCATCTTGATTTGTAGTGAGACCATATTACATTGGCTATTTATTGAGCATTCATTCTGATTTGATGTGGAAAGGTTAAACAATACAGTGTCATAGCAAATGTTATCCCATGTTATCCCATCACTGTCACTTTCCTTACTGCAAAAAAGTCCTTTCTTTTGGAGTTTGTTGCACAGTAGCTCCTAATGAACTGTAATTGTGTGACCCAAATTCACCTGTATTGAATCCAACCCCAAAACAGAAACAGTTTAGAAGCATCCTAAGATTTGAGAGACCAGGATTCAAATCCTCGTTCAGCAGAGTAGCTTTTGGCCAGCTCCAGCCCACCTCACACAATTGTTGTGAGGATAAAATGAAGATGGGAGATGCCACCTTGAGCTCCTTGGAGGAAATTTGGGATATACCGTAAATGCAATAATGTAACGTAACCCTTCCTACTTATCCAGATCTTGAGAGGATTCCCTGCTCTTAGTAGCTCCACCTTCTTTTATTAGGCTGACAAATACATACTGGGAGTTGGGGGTTTTACTTATTGCACTCCCAGAACAGGAAAACATAGCAAAGTGGCCTCTTCTCCACCTGGACTTTTTCAAAGAATGGTTAAGGCTGTCATACACTTGACAGCTTTCAAGGGAAGCAGTCAGTGTCATACCAAAGCATATGGATTTATTTACTTCAAAACATATAACCCACTCTTCATACATAAGTATACTCCAGGTAGCATGCAAGATTAAAATACAACACATATAGCGTAAAAAAAAAAAAATCCTAAAGGAATGACCAGGAACTGTCAGTTGCAATAAACACAAAAGCAATTTAAGGACCCTTTAAAAAAAAGCCTACTAAAATAAAACAGCTTTCAATGAACACATTAAAGCACACCAAGAGCCTCTCTCTATTGACACACTATTCCATAATCTGGGTGCCACAACCAAAAAAGGCCTTTTCTCTTGTCCTTGAAGAGGGGATAAACAAACTTTTCACACTCTCCCTTCCATGACTACCTCCTTATGAAGACCAGTCATGCCAGAGGCTATCAAACAAGTTGCCAAACAAGTGTTTTCAGGGAGCCGAAGTAAATTAAAAGGGGAAGCAGAAATAGCATCCAGCTCAATTTGATGGCTCTTCATGGCTAGCTTTACTTTGCCAAGCCCCACTCGTAAACAAATGTAGCATGAACCAAAAGACGAGATTGGTTGGGAAGCTGGAGTACTCTGAGGGTTTAGCACAAATGCACCTGAGACCCATTTTGTTAAGTTTTTTTAAGAATAAAAAGGAGAAAGAAATGGGCAAATAAGATACAGAACATTCCTTCAAGAAAATAATAATAATAATAATAATAATAATAATAATAATAATAATAATAATTTCTATCTATCCTATTATTAGCTACTTATAAAGATGCTTCTGATCTTCTCACGTGGTGGGTAGTTGAGCTGAGAGGTTTTAAGGGACAAAGACTATATGGTGACAGTCTACTTTAAAGGGCTTGGGACCAAGGTGAGATCTGATTGGCAGCTGGCCATAGTCAGCCAATCACAAGCCATGTAGAAGTTAAAGAGCATCGGGGATAAGAAAGAACTCTGTGGCCTCCAGAGTGCTGGGGGCCATGGACTGAAGCAGGCTCTCTTCCTCCACCACCTTCCGTGATTTAATGTCCTTGAAGGACAGGAGCTGCTGTAAAACAGTAACCCAAACACACTAGTTTGCTGACGGCTGCAACCATGACTTGTTAATTTAGGTATCATACTAAACCATGACTAAGTTTCGTTAACCATGGTTTGGCATGATGTCTGAATTGTTTCGCTGCCTGCTTTTATTCTGGTTTTTCACTACTGCTACTGTAATTTGGCTAATTTAAACCATTTCTTTTTTGCTTGTTTTATTTTAATTTTAATGCAAGCCACCATTGGGGGCCTTTTTGGGCAGAAAGGCATTAACACATATACAGGCACAAACATAGACGTACTAAGGACATATAAAGAAATGCTCTTGATGGTTGCTTCCCAACCAAGAATATAATTAGAAAGACAGCCAACAACCCACATAAAGAATGTGGCTGTACAATAAGAATAATGATTTGCCACTCACTAAGGCGTAAGACTTGATATTATAAGGAATGGAAAATACCACAACCAAGAAAATAAAACCCCAAGTTAAGGAATTTGTATGCTCCCAAAACATCCAATACTTTAATACATGTACTGGATATACACATATGTATTTCTGGAGGATTTGTGTGTTTTCTTTTTCTTCTAGAATCTCAATGTGAGGGGGGGGAAGGGAACCAGCTATGAGGGATTTTATACTAGTGGTCAAAAGGTATGAATGCAACAAAACATACATTTTGCAAATACATCTACTGCTGCCTAGGTACACTTGCCAAAATTAGCTGTAGCTCCCTGTTCGGTACAAATTTTGTGGCAAACCTGGGTTAGTCTACACATCTTGTGTGAAATGGCCTTTGGCATACTTAGCGTTAAGATTAATCTGTCCCTAACTCCTGCTAAACTGACCGTTGTCTTGCCTGCAAAGCCAGCTAATCTGGAAATTCTTCTGTATAAATTGCACTTGTTCATCATGCGCCGGTTCTCGTGCGCTAGCTGCTCACATATTAGCATAATGAAATGTGCAGTGATATTATTTATCTAGGGTTGGATCTAATTGCTAAGGGAAACTAATTAAAATGGGGAAAGGTGTGGGAAGCCTGAGAAGAATCTATTGCTCATGGGCAGCGAGAGTTGCTGTAGGATTTTGCCTGTGCTGCCCCTTCTTCAAGACCAGTTCCTCACAGCTTCACACTCTCACTACAGGCAGCACATTGGACAAGTTTGGCTTAAAGTTTAACTGAGCTTGGGGGCACTTCAGGGATCAGGGCACCAAGTCAGTCCCTCAAGGGGCACAAGCCTGCGCTATCTGGGTGGAAAGCGGAGCGAAGAGACACCCGCCAGAGTTCCAAGACACTCCAGGCAAAACCAAACCAAAATTTGAACACAAAGCTGGGCCACACGGGAATGATTTGCCAGCTTTATAAGTGAAGATGAACCATTTGGACTATTTAATCGACTCCTGAGTGTCACAGCAGTCTCTTGCCCCTAAAACCAGCCTTGACATACCATTAGGGCATACATAGCACACCTTGTACCCATAACACTAGGGCCAGAAGTGCCTACTCAGTGGGGAAGTGTGCTGCAGCATGGGAAACTGGATAAGATGGAGAAAGGTGAAGAGAACGGAATAAGCTGGGCTGGCCTACTGTGTCCTCCTTCCTTGCACTAGCATTCCAGGAGAAGAGGAACAGCTCTTAACCTTTGTTGCTGAGTAGCTTAGGAAGGGAAAAGGGAGGGAAAAAGGAGTAAGCCTTGCCCATGCCCTTCCTCCAGCTCACCTACACAAAGGGCCATTGTGCCCTGCTCTCTGCATACAGACTGCAGTGTTATGTCCCAAGGATATTTGCATTTCCTCCTTTCTTCTTTTTTGGGGGGGATTGGGGGGGCAACTCCCATCTCTTGCGGGGGCGCAGTTAGTGCCAGCACCGTCCGTTAAGAGTTTGGGTGTAATCTTCGACACCTCCCTTTCCATGGAGGCGCAGATTGCAGCTATAACAAAGGCGGCATTTTTCCATCTCCGCCAAGCTAAGCAGTTGGCTCCTTACCTCTCTCGCCCTGACCTAGCCACTGTGATCCACGCGACGGTCACCTCCAGACTGGATTATTGTAACTCGCTCTACGTGGGGCTGCCCTTAAGACTGACCCAGAAACTCCAGCGGGTGCAGAATGCTGCAGCGAGACTCCTTACGGGGTCTTCGCTGCGAGATCACATTCATCCGGTGCTATATCAACTGCACTGGCTCCCGGTGGAGTACAGGATCAGGTTTAAGGTGCTGGTTTTAACCTTTAAAGCCCTATACGGCCTTGGACCCTCGTACCTACGGGACCGCCTCTCCTGGTATGCCCCACAGAGAAACTTACGGTCTTCAAATAAAAATATCTTGAAGGTCCCAGGCCACAGAGAAGTTAGGCTGGCCTCAACTAGAGCCAGGGCTTTTTCGGCTGTGGCTCCGACCTGGTGGAACACTCTGTCACAAGAGACTAGGGCCCTGCAGGACTTGACATCTTTCCGCAGGGCCTGCAAGACAGAGCTGTTCCGCCAGGCCTTTGGCCAGGGCACAGCCTGACTCCCTCCCTCGGCAATCTTCGCGGAGCTCTGGCCCAATAGTGGCCAGTGGCTTGAACTTAATTAATTTTATAATGAATGATTTTAGAGCGTTGTTTGTGTTGTACTTTTGTATTGTTTTATTGTTGTTAGCCGCCCTGAGCCCAGCTTCGGCTGGGGAGGGCGGGATATAAATAAAATTTATTATTTATTATTATTATTATTTCTCCATCCACCACCACCCCTCCCCATTGCAGCATCAGGATTGTTTCCCCAGCAAATTCCCATGTGCAGCATTCCAGGCCTAGGATGGCATTTACAGAATGCAATCAGATGTGCAAGAGGAAAAATTAGTTGCCCTGGGTCACTTGTCCTTCTCTTCTGGCACAAAGCTTTCACCCCTCACTCATCGGCACTTCTCTTCCTGCTGCAAGATCATTCCTGGCCTCAAAAAAATACAAATAATAAATGAAGAGTCCTGAGTTCTCCAAAAACTCTGATACCAGGTGCAGAACTAAAACACATTTATGCAAAACTGACATTAAAATGTGAATGATTCACATCCGTTATTTTAAGCAAAGAATTAGCATTTTCTGGATGGAGACTGAGCTTCTTTGGCACGGAAAGAACATGGATTTATTTATTTATTTTAAGCACAGGGTAGAATCCAATGATACTAATGCTCAGAGTAGAGTCGCTGAAATTAGTCAAAATGACTACGGTAGGTTTGTGAATGGGACTACTCTGTGTAAAACACCTTTTTAAGGCAATTCTAGTCATGTTCATTAATGATTCTACTGGGTGGGCAGAAAAGCCAGTATTTTTCTGCACATGAACAGTGTTGGAGTTTGTAGTGGTAGTGGCATTAATATTAGTATTATTATTGGTAATAACAAGAACAACAAAACTTAGTATTTACATTGCACACTTATCTGCTCTCCCATCACCTATTTTTAAAACAGAGGTACCCAACCGGTAGACTAGCAAGGAAACATCCGTGGCACTTCTGGAGAGAAGTTCACTATAGCATACGAAACAGGTGGGAAACCTGCAACCCTCAGTCCAGTTTCATGTGCCCTTTGCCCTAATTTTATGTGAATGGCAAGGATTTTTTAAAAAAAAAGAGAAAGGGGGTGACGCAGACCCTCCAAGTGTCCCTATTTTCCAGGGACATCCCTGAGTTTCTGTTTTCATCCCAGAATGTCCTGCTTTTCCTTAGGATGTCCCTATTTTCATCAGAGAAAAGTTGGAGGGTCTGGGTGGCAGAAATGAAGGGTACAAGTACTGTGGTTCCAACCCCACCCACTTTTGTCTCACTGGGTGTATGTTGCCCCTAACGTTTCAGCCTTGAGAGGATGTGTCCCTCAACATAAGAAAGGGCCCTTGCCCCTGGTAAACAGTCAGGTGTTGCACTCAAAAGCTTTAAAACCCTGCTGAATCAGACCAAAAGCCCGTCTAGCAATCCATTTCCAGCTGGGTCAGATGACATACCTAAGAGCATCCACCTTTAATCTAAGGACTCATACTCGATATTGCACATAGATTTAGATAAAATGCAAGCCTACGTGTTTACAGGGATGTACCACAGACCCTGGTGACCCCATAAGAATAGAAACAAGATGTTCAAAGCTTCCCAGCCTGATCACCAGTAGGTGATTCCCATGTGCCATGGGATGATGTCACGATATATGGTGTACACAGATGTTACATGTTGTGATTGGAAGGTGAAGAGCTCAACACAGAGGTGCCGGTTCCAGTTGAGCTTGAAATGTGTAGTTTTATAGGGAGAAGAAAGTACACCTGTGCTATTAAAACAATGAAGCCAAGTCTCAATCCTCTAGAGAGAGCATCTCCTCGCTGTCAGTGAAGCAGTGATTTGTGTGGAAATGCTTCCCATCTAGTCCTTCCACCCCAGCCCCATCTTTTTCAGTACAAGGGGCTACTAAAGGGAGCAGGAATCACACCTGTTAGCACTCAGTCCTTGTCACCTTGGGGTCCAGCATGATTCAGTTCCTCGTTCGAGAGGGAAGGGTTGTTTAAAAAAAAAAGTGAGTATTTTTATGACAAATCAGCACTGATACTTTTGACTTCACTCACTATCATATGAGAGAGAAGGGAAATGATGCAATAACTATGGCTGATTTTTTTTTATTTTTCAAAAAGGAAAAAATGCTTTAAATTGCTAAGGCAGTGGTTTTCAAACTGTCTTTTGAGGTTCCTCAGAAACTTATCAGGGTTCCCTCAGTGGTAATATTAACAACGGCAAGCAACATGGATGACTCTTAAAGGGTATTAAGAAAAATACTTGGAGGATAAGGCTATCAATGGCCATTAGCCCCAACAGTTATGTTCTACCAGCACTGGGAATTACAAGTGGGGAGAGCCAGTGTGGTGTAGTGGTTAAGAGCGATAGACTCGTAATCTGGTCCTTTCTTTCCAGGTCACCCCACATTAAAGCAATAGGTACATTCCTTAAACTGCAGAACAGAGAAGGGAAAAACCAATCCAGCTATCTGAAGCTATGCTCAATCTATTATTATTTCTAAATTAGCATCATCTTCAGCACACAATGATTAGAATGAAACCTAAGATAGACAAGACTCTATCAGGTAAGAGTAGAAAGGCTTGAGTCTATGTGAAACGACTTTCTGCGGAGTGATCCAATTTATTTCACCAAGGTAACTGGAGTTCAGGGGTTAGAACTAACGCCTGAAAATAAATAAATAAATTTTAACACACACACACACACACACACACACACACACACACACTATTGTCCTGTATGTAATAAATCAAATAGTAAATAAACAAACTAAGGCCATTCTTGCTGGAGTTTGTGTGCTGGTGGCCCAGCTTTCAGGATGATAGATTTATATGCATGTTTTTAAGGATATTATTCCTGCAACCTGATTCCTATCTTTGGTTATTGGGCCATATGGCAAGGGGTTTAAAAACAATTTACAAAATGCCCAAGAATATATTAACTTTGTCGTAGCCAGATGATGCATTGAAGCATAAATTACATCTCCCAGTAAGGTCCTGCCTGACCCAAAAGAATTCATCCCAAGGGATGGCAGGCTTGAAAAAGCTCAGCTTGCCCTATGGCAATGCACAGTTTACATTTTCACTGAGAGAAAGAAATACTGACATACAAATATATAAGATCCTAGGTCTCACTCACTCAGGGTACATCTATGATTGCTGGAAGAATCTTAAAATGGGGCATTTTAGGGCTCTTGATTAAAATTAAGCCCTATGTAGAGTAATTAGGCAGACGATATTCCTGAAACCTTATGGGAAATGAAACTCTCGCAAAAAGGGAAGATCAAAAGTGGAAGAACCAGGCATAACAAATGAGCATAAGCTGGCTGCAGTGGAAGGAAAGACCCACAACTCATGGATTTAAGGCATTCTGAGATGTAGGGGCAAGTGAATTTCCGCCCACTTCTACACACATCTATTCGCTTACCTAAGGACCAAACTCACATAACCATCTCCTGACGATGATTGTTTCTGCTATTTTTATTGATGATGGTGAAAATGATAACACAAACAACAACAGCAGTAATCATGGAACTGGGGAATTGCTGTAGCTTAGTGGTAGAACATCTCTACATTCAATCTTTGTCATATCCAGGTTGAGCAGGGAGAGACCCCTGAAATCCTGGAGGACTGTTGACCATCAGTGTTGACAATGCTAACCTAAATGGGCCAATGGTTCGGTTCGAGTGGGTATAAGGCAGCATCCTATGTTATTATGAGTACTGCTTAACCCTTTCCACACCAGCTGTTTTCCTCCTTAGAATCCTCCTACACTACCTGTATTTTTTTTTATCCCACCAGTGAATTTTCTCCCCCTGGTGGAAATGCAGTCTGAAATAAAAGCATCTGTGTGGAAAAAGAGCTACTGGAGAGGCAATTAAGCATCCTCCCATCCTGCTCTCCAGGAGTGGCTAACCTGCAGCCCTCCAGATGTTGATCAACCATGGCTGCTTTCATCCCTGACCACTGGTCAGGGGCTGAAGGGAGTTGCAGTTCAGCAACATCTGGAGGGCCACAGGTTAGCCACCCCACACTACACAAACTGGCCAGTTCTCGCTGCTGCTTTTCATTTGAGGGGGAGGGGGGAAGGACAGGAGTCTAATCCATGCATCTGCTGTGTGAGATTTATTTAGGCGCTAGCGTATTTAGAATTGCAGCGCCAACAGTTGTAGTCAGGAACCTCAACAGAATGGAGGACAGTTCCACCTTCACACATCACAACTCTCTTGGGACTGGGGTGGGAGATTTGCAGAGGTAGCCAGGAACATATCTAGGTCAGAAGAATGCAAACTATATTTAACAGTTGCACAAGAGCAGAGGAATGCACTGAGTGTCTCATGCCAGGCTGCAGTATTACTTCACCCAGGACAAGACTGAAGTACCAGACCTCCTGTATGCTCCAGAAAATTTTGCAACGTGGCTCTCAAAGGGCCCCCTTCTCATAACATCAACCTCAAGGGCGCAGCTCAGCAACATACAACACAAGCAGGGTGTGTTTCTGTGTCTTAGCTGAGCTGGAGAGAGAGAGATGCCTCATGTCTGAGGAAAGGGACTGATACTGCAACAGAAGTGGGAGAGACCTAAGGCAGAAAATCCAAAATGGCTCCCTCTTCTCTCTGTAAACATAACCATAATAATACAGGAAATCAGTGACAACCTGCTGTCATTTGATCTGCACCGCTGCCTCATCCCAGCTTCTGCAGGGGCTGACCCTCAAGGTGACAAGCAGTGAGCAGGTATGGGATTCCTGGCTCTTGTCCTGACAGCCACGTCTCTGTGACCAGCCTTGTGTGGATGTGAAGGACACCCACTAGAACAGTAGGATGGCCTTCACAATGGAGAAAAGGGCCTTTTCAGCATCTGTTACCTTTCATAGAGAGCCCTTTACATTTACCAAGATAAGCGTTTCGTTGGAGGGAACACACACTTCAGTGTGTTAATTGGTAGCACTTAGCTACCGGTGAGAGCCTTTGTATGAGAGCCTAATGCACAAATTAATGGCGTAATCTTCCTTGCTATTCAGTGGACCAGCTTCTGAAACTCTTCCACATAAAAGGAGCGTTCAGTGCAAACGGTGCGTTACTGAACTCAACGGTAACTGCTCAAGGATCAAACTGCTGGGCAATGTGAGGAAGAGGCATCAGGATCTGGTTCTTCTGCTGATTAACAAGTTTGGGATAGCGAGGGAGATACTACAGAGAATATCCTCTGGCTGGCTCAGCTGCTATCCATAGTTTAGATTTGGAGCGGGGGTAATTTTTTGTTCTCTTCTTAACAGGGTGAGTTTAGAATCTGTCTAGAGATGTGCCTCTCTTTCCTCAAAAACTGGCAAAATGGGCAGTCATGGTAAGAAACAGGAAAAACCTCCATCTTCATGGCACTAAGGTATCAGGAAATGAGAGGGGAGGTGGATGAGCTTGGAAGACAACAGCGAGACCATCTAGGAGAGTCTAAGAGATAAACATGGCATAAAACAACGCATACTGGCTCACTCAGCTCACTCTTTGTCCACTCTGCTTGACAGCCACTCTCCACAATTTTAAACTAGCGTCTTTCCCTCTCCTCTCAGGGGATGCCAGGAATTGAATATGAGACCTTCTACATGCAAAGCATGTTCCATACCACTAACCACACAATAGTAAATATGTCTATTCAGAAGTCAATCCCACTGTGTTCATGTTCTCATGTAGGTGGGTATGCAGCTCTAGTCAAGCAAGGGAGCTGAAAAAGGAAGGAAGCAGTCTGCCTACAATCTCTGCTTCTCTGGATAGCAACATCTCCATGACTCTAGGCAAGGCCTCACACCAGGTTGCACTTCCCACTTCTGGATACAATTCATAAAGCCAGCTTTTCAGATTCAAACCTGTCCTGCAATTAAAGCCCTCATTTGAAAGCGCAATGAGGGATTAAGGTAGAGAGGGGATGAACACACAAACCCTGCTGTCAACTCCCATCCTAAACACTGCACATTTAGTGCAAAATTGTGAAAGGGAATTCAAGCTGCATTCAGAAGGTGATTAGAATCATCCCTACAATCTGGAACTTCTCATAAGGGGGGATTCTAAAGGCATCTACTGTGGAGGTTAGGAGAGAGCAGGGTGGTCATATGGGGACACTGGGATGGAGCAAGTGTCCATCCCACAGGCCCCTGCCCAGGTTTAGGGCACATGCCTTTGAACATCTGAAGAAAGCTTAAATCAGTTTCAAAAGAGAGGGACATTTGATAACGGCTTCAATTTATTGTAGCAAATGAATTACAGCATGTATTTATTTATTCAGAATGTAGAAACCACTCTACATTCAACAGTACAAGAATAAAACAGAAAACTGACCATAAAGCATTATTCAAAACGTAAAAGCCAGCAAGACATAAAATAGACTGCCTGGAAGTAAACAAACAGCATTGAAAACAATACGGTATCGGAGCTTGCTTCGCTTCCAAAGGGAGAGAATTCCAGAGGACTGGCACCACGATACTAAAAGCACATGCCTGAGTCACAGCATGCTTTACTGTAGGGGTGTGTGGCATCATCAACAGATCTTCATCCATAGATCTAAGTGGGTGGGAGAGGCAGCTTCTCAGGTACTCTGGTCCAGAACCATCTAGGGTTTTGTACACCAGTTACAAAACCTTGCATCTAGCTCGGTACCAAATTGGCAGCCAGTGCAAAGCATTCAGCAGAAGTTTCAAATGTTGTCAATAGCCTGGCAGCATTTTGCACCAACTGCAGCTTCCAGACCAAATTCAAGAACGGCCCCACATGAAGTTTATTCCTTATTGTAAATCTTATTTTAAATACAGCCCAATTATATGCAAGTCTACACAGACCGGGCTAATGAATTCAAACTTCTTAAATGAGTTGTATTGCTGCAACCACAATCTCATCACTACCATGACAAACATGTCTTCAGCCACTATGAAACACACAATACTAGCTCTTTAACCTCTGGGTAATACAAGTAGCAGAAGTGCATGTCATGAACCTGGTGAAATTCCTTGTGACTCATTCCAAGAAACTCAAGAGAGCAGTTCTAGAGAACCATCATCTTCTACATAATTATAACTGTGCTGTGGCTTCACATTCTTACCATTATATTAGTGAAACAGCCTTGGAATTTGGCAGGAATTAATAGCACAAAGCTACAAGCAGGTCCTTTCTTATACTGAACAGATAAGAGGCATGTAAATACAAGTTGAACCCTGCTGAATCAGACCAAAGACTTATCAAATCCAAGAGCCTAAAAGACAGTTAAAAAAAAACCTGGGCCAACCAATAGGTCAGAGGATGAAGTTCCACGATCTGACAATTATATTGAGTAACAGTGGCATAAGGCACGTTGAACAACAGAACAAAGAAAAGATGCAGGGAATCCTGCCTACAAAAACTTCATCCAAACTCTTTCCCCCTTAAAAAAATAAAAAAGCCTATTCTTGTTCACTTTGAGTACAGCCCAAAAAGATGTAAAGTGCTTATTTTACCTCAATTATTTCATTTAAAATACACTGTGCACATCATATGTAGTATGAAGGGTTTTTAAGTATTTGTGGTCTCTTTTGTTGGAGCAGGATCCGCTACACCTGTCTTGAATTTGTATACATGTGTGTATGTTTGTTTTTCAGGTTTTTATTGATTGAGTTTATTTCAATTGATTTTAGTATTTTGTTTGTGATTAATAATAATAATAATAATAATAATAATAATAATAATGGTGGTGGTGGTGGTGTCGTAGAGTTACATGAGAAAGCAACAGATAGATAGAAATGTTCTGGCTGAAATTACCATCAGGTTCACCTCCTAAACTCCTTCCTGATGCCCTTGGCAATCCAGTTAAGATTTGACAGCATTTAAAGATGACAGTGCTTGAGGTAATGGGACGGTGCCATAACAGGATTACAGGAAAATGTGAAGGAAAGGGCATACGGACGTAATGTCATTTCGGTAACAGCATCTGCAATCAGTTTGGGGGCTTTTTGTTTTGTTTGGGAGTACTGCTGACCGTTCCTTTAACACTGTATTACAACCAGGAAGAGTTTACTTCTACTGCATGATATAAAGAAACTGCTTCAATTACATATTATATCTCTAAGGAAAGACATAGGAAGTGATCCAAGCTTCCTAATGCTTTTTAGAGCTGTTGATAACCCACATATTCTAGTGACTAAAAACAAGACAAAAGAAGTTGAGCTATGAAACAGGAAATCCCCATTCAAACCTTACTGCAGAGCCAGTGTAGTGGTTTGAGTGTTCATAATCTAGTTCATATAGCTGCTGTGAGGATAAAATGCAAAGATGGGGGGGGGACCACTTTGAGCTCCTTGAGATGAAAAAAATAAAATAAATAAATTGTATTATTTAGTAGAAGAGAAAGTAGAGGGTCCTTAAGGTGCCTGCCGATGAGGACTTATGGGGATCTGTCATACCCAAGTGGAGGCTACTAGCGCCATATTTATCGTATAATGCCTAGAGCTAGTTCAGACCATATGACACCGGTCCTGAAAGACCTACATTGGCTCCCAGTACGTTTCCGAGCATTCAGCCTGGACACTGAGGTCCAGCTCTGAGGGCCTTCTGACGGTTCCCTCACTGCGAGAAGTGAGGTTACAGGCAGCCAGGCAGAGTGGAATGCCCCCCCCCCCATCAGACGTCAAGGAAATAAACAAGTATATGACTTTTAGAAAACATCTGAAGGCAACCCTGGTTAGGGAAGTTTTTAATGTTTGATGTCTTATTCTGTTTAATATTCTGTTGGGAGCCGCCAACAGAATGGGCCAGATGGGCGGGGTATAAATAATAAGCTGCTGTTATTGTTGTATTATTATTATTATTATTATTATTATTATTATTCAGAGCCACAACACATAAACCATGATTTTATTCCCCAAATCCATTGGCTAAAGATGGCAATTCCTCTAACCCAGCTGCCAGTTTGCCATAGCCCCTCAAAAGTCTCCTTGTTGTCGCCCCCCCCCCCCCGTTCCCAATTTCCATGTTGGAAGACATGTAGCCCATGCAGGGTCCAGCAAATGGAGAGGTTTCCTTTAAATAGTAATTTATTATGTTTATTCATTCCACTTAGGTGACATACGATTCTTGTATTACAGTAAATTTTCCAGCTTTGTTCAGAATCTGGCATATAATTTGGTTGCTCTCTCTTCCCACCCCTGCCAAGAAGAAGAAGAAGAAGAAGAAGAATGCACAGCCCTGCCTTTAAGGAGGAAGACGACAGGTCTTTCTTTTTAAAAAAATTCAAAAAACACTTCAGAGTGCACTTTTGACTAGAAGAGCATGAAGTTCCAAAGAGCTCCTCCTGCTACTGTGTGCTCTTCTCCCCCACACTCATGTCCAACAAACCTCCTTTCTTTCGCATCAAGTATGTCTTGCCAGTAATATCACAGATGCCCCTTGGCCGCCAAGCCAACAGCTTCCTCATTGTTTGCCTCCCTGAAAAGTTTTGTTGCCAGCCAATTGATGGACCGCAAACAAAAGCTTATTTGACCAGCACTTGTTCCAAAACAAAGACCCAGCTACAGAAGGAAGTGGCAATAGAGGCAGCCAAGTTGATACTCTTAACAATTTTGCAAACCCAAAACAGAGAAACATTTATCTCTCCTCCTTCTGGGGCTCACGAGCCCACCAAGCAATGCTGCTGAGTGCCCTTATATTGCTGGCATCACCCTAATACCCTCTTCCAGCCACAAAGCAACAAACCTTGGTTTGCCATCAAATGTAGACCGAACAGGAAACTGTAGCTAGTCCCAGGTTATTGCATGTCCCATGCAAGGCACATGCTGCAAAACACCTCTTTGTCAGGTTCACACTTTTATGTTTTTAGGTGTGCACTTCAGTCAACACCATTTGTTTGATGTAGTGGTTAAAGTGTCATACTAGGACTTAGAAACACCTGGGTTCTAGTTTCTCACTGAGTCATTAGATGATATTGGGCCAGTCATTATTTTTCAATCTAACCTACTCCACAGGGTTGTTGTGAGGATAAAATGATATATAATGCCTTAAGCTCCTTTGAGGAAGGGGTGTGTGTATAATATACAGTAAATAAATAGATTTGGCAAGCAGGTCAACACACCAGAAAAACCTATTTACCCAGCTGGACAAAAAAACAACATTTTACCTGTTACCAATACAGATACATATAGCTGGAAGATACAAGATAGATGGCCTAAGGAGGGTGGGGAACCACCCCACCCACCCCAAATGTCAAAAAGTGATAACGTACCACGTGCAGCAAATTGCTTACTTTAGCAATCCTAACTTTCCCCCTCGCTCAGCTGAATTGCTAAAGTTGTCAGAAGGAACTGATAGGAAGAGAAGAAGAAGTTGCTTTGGCCTCCAGTGACACAGAAGAAATTCACATGTTAAGTTACTGATTAGACAAAACACCCTCCTTGGGATGCAGCCGTCACATCCCTGATAAGGAAAGTTGGAAAACCACTGTGTCACCCAGTCCAGCCAGCCCTTTCTTGCAGTTCTCAAGTGGACGAAAGTGTTCCTTGCCATCTGCAACTGTTAAGGATGACTTTCAACAATAGGCTTGCTTCATAATACAAGGAAAAATATAAGGCTCACGGGAACATGGTTGTTGTAGGTGCCTTTTTTACACTTTAAGCAAACAAAGAATTATGAGGCACAGAAAGACTTAACAACTTTGTGGTGGCAAGAACTTTTGCAGCCGGGTCCTACTAGTTTACATGCGTGAAGGAGACAGTGAAGAAGCTGGGTCTGCAGAAACATAGGCCTATAAGGAGAGCGGAAAGAATTCCCCAAAGCCTTTAAGAGTAGAATGTACTAGACAGTTACAGACTTGGTATAAGGCAGCTCTGTCTGTATGTCTCTTCCCTCAAAAGCAAATCTGGAAAGAATGTATTTTCCCTGAGCTCCTCCCTAGGTTTCAAGTTTATGCAAAATGCTTCTCACCGCCAACTCCTCCAGATACTGTTTCGATTAATTTTGTTTGTGCATGTAAACACTTTCACGATGTTGTCGTTACTGTTAAAAGAAGTATACTGGACCATATTTGAGTTTGAAATTTCACGGGCTGACTTTCGCCAAAATCGGCAAAACAAGGCATCAGCTTTAAAGTAACCCAGAATAATTTGTCAGCTGTGACAAAATGTTAGTTGTCACCTAAAAGGTTGCACACTCCTAAATAAATAAATTTAGAACAAAATAAACGAAACCTGAAAGAATAGGAAAGCTGGGAGAGGGGAGTTGGCGACGACAACTACAACAATCCGTTTTTCAAGACCACATGTGATTATTCCTCAGAGCCATCTGTATCTCTAGTATGAAGTATAAAAAAAGTAACCACAACACATGCTTGGCTTTATTTGCTATTTTAAATAATGAATACTGTGAATCCATATACCTATTAAAGAGGGGAGAGAATGTGTATATGTTTATAAGTACATAAGAAGAGCTTGCTAGAACCTGGTCCAGCATCCTGTTCTCACAGTGGCCAACCGATGCCTGTGGGAAACCCACAAGCAGGATCTGAGCGTAAAAGCCCTCTCCCCTCCTGTGGTTTCCAACAACTGGTATTCAGAAGCATTGTTGTCTCCAGCAGTGAAGGAAAAGCACAGTCAACTTGGCTAGCAGCCACTGACAGCCTTATCCTCCATAAATTTGCCTAATCCTCTTTAAAAGCCACCCACACTGGTTGCCATCACTGCCTCTTGTGAGTTCAAGTTTAACCATGTGCGTTGTGAAGTAGCACTTTCTTTTCTCCATCCTGAATCTTTCAACACTGAACGTCATTGGGCGTCCCTGATTTCTAGTACTGTGACAACATCATGAGGCAGTGAATTCCACAGGCTGATTACATACTGAACCACTGCAACTGCTGGTGCCTACCTATTTCTTTCTCTGAAGTCCCCTAAGATTTTGAGAGCAACACATCTTCAACATACTCCAGCAAGACAGGATTGCTGAGGCAAGGTACCTCACGTTCCCTGGTGTTCACTCGTGGAACTTTGCCATGAAATCTATAAACAAACGCAGCAGGAAGAATGTTCTAATCCTACGGTGTTCCTAACAGCAACATTGCAGGCGTGTCTCCTTTGCAAAACCTCAAAACAACTGTCGCCAAAAGAAGATGTGTTTGGTAAGGATGGGAAGTATGAATATTAAAAAGCTCTCTTGCATTCCATGCCTGACAAAAATGTAAAATTCACAGTGAACAATTTTTCCCTATTAAACAAAACAAAAGGACCATAAAATACAAGTCTAATTTACAAAAACAGGGAAGTGCCTGAGTGAGAATATTTAATTACAGCTCTAAAGTACACACACTTCCCAGCGACCATTCATTCGCGGCATTAATAATAATTAATTAATTCATGAGCTTGGTCGGATTTCCGCCAGATGTTGGTTAGGACATTTGATTCTGTTTTTTTTTTTTTAAGGAAAAAAGTATATTGCTGACAATTCTCTAAGTAATAGTATCCAGCAACTTGAGGGAAATAGGTGTCCTTTAAAAGGGGGGGAGGTTAACTGTGGATTGTAACAGTACAACAACTGTGCAAACATTCATACAACAACGGAGAGTTGTTTGTATGGCATTGATACATACAACCACAATTACGCTTTCCAGAGTTTATAAAAGAAATACATTCTTTTTTCAAAAAAAGTATTTCTTGTAGTGATGAGGCAAGAAACTATTGCAATGATTGATCCCCGCCCCCCACATTTATTTTGTCTTATAAGTTGTAGCTTTGCAGACAAATTAAGCATTTGCCCTGAGAAGCTTTCAATCTAAATTTCATTCTAGGTGGAGATAAAAGTCAGGAGTGAGAAATGTGAGTGAGTTCAGTCACACGTATTTGGTCTTTGTTTCAAGTGGAGTGGAGGATTAAGGGCTGAAACCAGAGTCTTCAGCCAAAGAGGTGGGTCTTGACAGGAGGAGGGATTTGAAGGAAAAGAGAAAGACAACATCACACAGCTGATCTGGAAGTGGGTTCAAGGCCAAAGGGGGCAGCAAGGAAGAGTGAGCAGAGTTAAGGAAACTGGAGCCTCTGGGGCAACTGAAGGAAGTAGTGTTTGTTTATTTGATCAATTTATATGCCCCAGTCTTTTGAAAAACTTTCCCTACAAGGCAGCCTACAAAAACAAAGTAATAACAATATATAAAATGGAACAACATTCTTAAAGGCAAAAACCACAATATGACCAAAACAAAAAAAAAAAAAAAAAAATTCTTCCAGTAGCACCTTAAAGACCAACTAAGTTAGTTCTTGGTATGAGCTTTCGTGTGCATGCACACTTCTTCAGATACACACAATATGACCAATAATTCAAAACAGCCAGCGATAAACATAAACCTTTAAACAGCACAGTCCAATAAAAGCATAAATTCACAAGCCAGAACAACATCACCGGAACAGCAGTCCAATTAAATGTAGTGTTATTAGAAGAATCCCAAATTGGCCCCGCTGCCATCACAATTGGGCACTGAGCCCAACTGCTGCACCAGCTCTAGTCTGGCACTGTGATCTGCCTCCCACTGCCCTTTCTACCCCAAGCAGCCTGCAGCCAGGGTTAGGACTGTACCATTACTGCTACAGTTATCAAAATATGAGCGGGCCACGTGAGAATGATGTGACTGAGGGCACGGGTGAAAATAGATTGGACCCAGTGTATCTTACAGAGCTCCTCTCAGGCTGCTTCTCTTTCCAAGTTAAATCCACTGGACGTTTGGTGCAGTCGTAATGTTGAGTGGTACTGACATACCTATAGAACAATCTCCCTTGGGAGGTCTGCCAGGCTAACCATTACGGTTTTCAGTGCCTGGTCAAAGCACTGTCATCATCACAAACCTTCAAGATTTGGCCATTGTCTGGTTTATATTGCTCTGGCTGCGTTGTTTTATCGTAACACTGATTTTACAATTGAGTTACATTGGCCCCGTTGCAAAGATGTCAGTTTGAAGTGGGTTTGTAATTGTGGTTTGCAGAGAGCATGCATTTTGCTGAATTATAGTCTGCCTTATTTGGATATCTGAACAATATGTGGTTAATGCAAAAGTGGATGTAAACTAACATACATGAAGGGCGGTACTTATTAAACAAGGTAGATTCTTTTTCATGAGAAAACTGTGGGATAACCAGCCTCATATAACCAACATGCTTAAATCTAATGCATGGAGTGGTTAATGGCATAGAGTAAGCTGTCCTGCCAGGCTTAGCTAGGTCACTCCTCCTCACCTTGGGAGGAAGCTATTATTCCCCTTCGGTCTACTTGAAAAGCTCAATATGTGAAGGTTGAGCTGATTGCAGAAACTCAGACCCCATGGTTCTTATAAGCCATTCTGGTGTTTCTATACCAATAATTTAGGAACTTTCACCACTTTGTAACAAAGCCAATTTTTACTGCCTGTGGAACCTTTTCTGAATGCTGTATGGAAAAGCACATGAATCTGACCTTTGGAGAATTTGTAAGTAAACCATCTTTAACTTATCAAAGGTGTGGTCTCCTCCTCCTATCCTGTACTAAAGGAAGAGGAAAGCTTTGGAACTCACACGGGCATATTTTAAAGGTCTAACAGCCTATATTTCCATGCTTTACTTTGCTGCTTGTTTTCTAATTTTAAATCTCTCCTGGGATTCTCTCACCAAAGAATACTTGCCCCAAACCTAGATCTTGGCACCAACAAAAACAAGGACACAGTTTATCATATACTGTATCTGCTACTGAAAATCATGCAAAGAGTGGGTCCCATCTGCTGCTCTCCTAGTTATCTAAACTCTCTTTAGTTAAACTCTACTCCCAGCCCCATTTTAAGCAGGTTAACCTGAGACATAGTGACTGCGCCAAGCTCATCAGGTAAACTTTACAACTGAATGGGATTTGAAGCTGAGACTCCCAGTCTTAGTACAATACTCTAACCTAGGGTTAGCCAATATGGTACCCTCTAGTTTTTGTGAACTACAAATCCCATCGGCATCAGCCAGAATGGCCTATCAATAAGGAAGATAGGAGCTGTAGTTGATTCATGAGCCTGTATTACTTTTTATCTAGTCAGCTGTCTTTGTTGTATAAAATGACTGGTTAGAATTTTGTACTGAGGGATATAGATGGGTGTGTGATCGTGTCTATTTTTAAGCCGGAAAGCATAATGTTAGTTTAATTGATTTTTATTTGAGTTTTACTATATTGTATTTGATTTCTATATGGTACATCATTTTGTGTTTCTTTTAAATATAGAACAACTATGACATTTTCAAAATAAATAATTATATACAAAATAAATAATTGCGAGAAATCAATCTTTTAGTATGATAGCACCTATTCTCTGGCACTCCCTGCCTATCAATATTACCTTTGTTGTACTGTTTTCAACACTGGCTAAAAAAGATTGTTGTTCTGGCAACCTACCCAGATGATATTTGTTTTTAAAGCTGTTAGTTTTATCAATATTTTGATGACAATTTGATGTCTACTTTTTTTTGTCTGCTTTTTTCATTATTTAAAAAAATATTATTTTATGTAAACTGTTTTTTATCTATTATTATTAAGCAAGTATATAAAACTTGCTAAGTAAATAAATACACTAAAACAAACATCTGGAGGGCACCAGGTTGGCTACCCTTACATCCTCAATGGTGATGTCCAACCAACTCAGAGAAGGACCTACGTGCAGGTCTAGGGCATGTGCCCCAAATCATCATCCCATATCTTCTGCCATGCACTGCAGCTTCATGGCAGATGAGTCACTGTGAAAGAGTTTCCTCACAGACAGGAAGCTGGAAAGCTACTGCCCTGTCTCACACAGAAGAACAACCCTCCTCTTATTACCAAGGTTGCTCTAATAATGGATGGGTTTAGATCTACAAGTACACTTTGCAGAACAGGCTATGGTACTACTTAACCGAGAAAGTCCAAGTAAGCCAACCACTAGGCATTGTTGTTGTTGTTTTCCTGCCAAGAAAGGGATGGCGGAGGGAGGGGGAGCTTTCCACAGATCAAGCAAAAAGGTTGTGTTTTCAATCCTTCTGTTTACTGTCACACTCGGATAAATGCTCTAGATGAGCTGCTTTTGCAATCAGAATTCATACTTAATTTAACTTGCATTTCACTTCTGCAGGAAGCATCTTAACTTGGAGGATTTATAAAATAAAGATGATTGCCCCTGCAATCAGTTGGTGCAGAAGGGCTGGGAATTAAGCAGGGCCGCTTACCAACTAAATGACGCTACTTTGTCAGCCTCCCATGGCTTGCGGGGACACAGTGTCAGCTTGTCTTGTTAATCTACAGGAAAATATAGTTTTGTTTCTATAGATGCTGGCCTAGAAATTGGTGGAAGAGGTGAGGATTCAACAGCCCTTGCCACAATCCAGTCATATGTGTGCATTCATTTACCTATATCTCTATTTGCAAAGGCAGCTTCGGTTAATCTGTTACGGCTGTTCTTATGGTAGTAGAGAAATGAATGGAGGATTAAATTAAAGCACAGAACATATAGGTTGCAGAAAACTAGCAGATTTCCATACCAATATATATTCAATCAGATAAACCAAGGAGTTATGGGGTGTTTATGAACATTCCAGCTGCCAAGATGTTCTTAGAAAGATTCCAAGATACTAAGCCCTGGGATCTCAATTTGCTGTTTGGTGAGACAGGCTGTAGGTAGAAACACTATCACAACAGTCATCTATTAGGTGAAAGCAGATGTGGCATGAGCTTGCCATGTTACAGAAACGGGGACTGTAGCTAGCTAGGTCCTCTCAGACCATGAGTCAGCATGTCTTCAACGAACAGCAAGAAAATCAGTAACTCAACTTCATTTGCTGATTTCAGCTTAAGTTCGTGGCCATTGTAGTTTGCTGGAAACCTACCTCAACTTGATTTAGGGGAGAAAGTCATAGCTCGTAGTATCTGATTTGCATGCAGCAGGTCCCCAGATTCAATCCCCAACATTTCCAGGTAGGGCTGGAAAGGTTCCCTTTCTGAAACTCTAGAGAGACCTGCTGCTGGTGAATGTAGAGAATACTGCATTGGACAGACCAATGGTTTGACTCGGTATAACAGAGTTTCCAATGTTCCTACCTGAAAACATTTTAACAATGAGTTTTAAATGACATTTTCTAGATCCAGGATGCCCTCACTATGAAAATGTTTGCCAACCTGGGGTCTAAATTAATTGAACAGGGATGTGCAGGTACTGACACCAGAACACCACTAAATATTCTGTTAGCCTCAGCCCTTAAAACCCATCCTTCAGAAGCACAATATGCTACAAACCTTCCAGAGGCACGCTGGGGCCATTCCATGTCACTGATGCGTGAATCTAGCACTGGCAGGTGTGTGATACGCTTTGGTCCAACTAGCTGGAATCCTTCCCAAGCGAGATGGAATCCTTATAAGCATTTTGTATGAGGGCGATCGCCTGGAAGTGACAGCTATAATTTAAGTTTATACCTGAAACTTCCATTGTAATTCTTTTTTTCCACACTCTCATATAAAAATAGCCCTCAGTAGCCAAAATTCTTCTTGGCTGATGCTAGGCTGGGTAGAAATCTTTTAAGTGTGTAGAGGAAGAATTATTGTTTGTGGGTGTCTGTATGCATGTGTGCATGTGCATGCTGGTGGAGGGAGGTATCCTAATTTATGGTTTCACAAAGAGCAACTAGACATTCTTGCCTTTTCAGGACTAGAATATGACTTTTAGAAAGCAGTGGGACACTAGGTTTCTCAAGCAACGTTTTACAGCTGCATACAGACATACATTAAAAATTGCATTATACAGGCATGCAACAATCTTTTCACTAGCCCAGAGATGTTGTTAGATTAGAACTCTCGTCAACCCTGAATACTGAAGATGATAGGTCTGCATGCAGTAGAACAACATCTGGAGTTGGACGTAGACTAGTCAGTTGCATGAACTAATAAAAACTTTTAATCAGCTAAACTGGTGCTCCCCATTAATGGGGTATGTTTTTTATACACTATCTTTAAAATATAATTATTTATAAACACTGCAAATGAAAGGAAGCTCTTAAAGGAGACATTACTCATATGACTGATTTGTTTGAATGATTCTGTGACTTGAAAACAGAGACTCTGTAAGTTCTAGTGTTAGAACTTTATATATATACATATTTTTAAAAAGAGGCATTACTCTATAAGCATGTCAATCAGCCAATAAGACCCAAGGGTCTTTATGTACCAGGTATATTATACATTCACACACACTTTACTAAAGAATGCAACACGTAACTAACAACTCCCAAAACACAGGAGCACAGGAAGCTGCTACCACTCTTAACAGTTTTGAACTGTAAACTCTTTGGGGCAGAAACATGACTTGTGTGTCAGTGGAAATCTCTAAAGAGTCTTGTGCTTTGGTAGTGCCTTTATAGAGAATAATGCACATTGCAGTGCAGAGAACAACAGAGTGTAAGGATGGTCTTTAACTAAACTGTCCTGTGAGTGCGAGAATTACTGCTAGCACAATGGAGCATCCCCCCTCTGCCCCATGTGTGTGCCACACGCACGCACACCCCGCTCCAGAGGGTGTGTAAGAACATACTTAGCGGCTGCGCATGCGCTGGGGGAGATGGTCCGTTGCACAAAGAGGAATCCTTGCACTGACAGAGCAACTTATTCAGCACTATACTGAATACCAACCTAAGAGCATAAGAAGAGCCTACTGGATCAGGCTAGTGGCCCATCTGGTCCAGCATCCAGTGGCCAACAGTAAGCCCATGGGAAGACCACAAGCAGGACCCGAGTGCAACTGCACTCTCCCATCCTGTGGCTTACAGCAACTGGTATTCAGATGCATACTGCCTTCAACAGTGGAGGCAGAATATAGCCATTGGGGTTAGTAGCTTGCCTTGCTTTTTTCTTGAGATCTGAGGGAATTCTCTGTCCACAGCAAGATACATCTTTCCTCTCTCTCTCTCTCTCCCCCCCCCCACCTGCAGATTAGCAGGGGTGTAATAAGGACTGCAAACTGGGGCGAGCGTGACACGAAGCCATCATTTCTCAGGCCTGCTGGGAGACGCTGAAGCCATTCAAAGTGTAGCTTCCCCTTTTTCAGCTGCTCGTCGGCAACAATGGCTGAAAAGCTGGGCCAGTTCCAAGGGTAGACAAGGCCCATATGTTTAGACGCTAGTCCTGGCAGGAAGCCTGAGTCAACAGACTTCACACAGGAGAGATCCATTATGGGATGTATCTTCAGGCCACAATGATATGCCATGGCTACCACTGCAACCTCAGGCCTCAAGTAGTAGTCACAGAGGCTATTCCTTCACCGCACACAGAGAGAGGGGAATGAGGGGGTTGTGCAGTTCTGCATAATTACCCTTGTCCTGATTCAACAGCAAGCAGTTTGTCGGAAGCTGTTGTTCTGACACGGAGCAAAGCAACCGAAAAGGAAGGGGGGAATCTCAAGCCTAGCAGAACTCTTATTACCAAGAGTGGCTCACAGTGTGCTTTCAGGTGTACACTTGACATCTTAAGTGTGAGCCCATAAACATTTAATGCCTGAATGTCACACACAAAATTTAATACTGTTGTAAGTTTTAGGGGTCAGAGTCTGTGGGTGCAAGTCACCCATAACGACTGGAATTAGTAAAAGTTAAGACTTAATCAAGGTTTGATTGAACTGTGCTGAGCACAGAAATTCCTGGATTTAGTTTATGCTAACTAGCCAGGCCAGCTCCACAGAGCTAGCTGGGTGGGTATCATTGGAAAAACGAAGGCTGATTATGCCCTGTCATTATCCCAGTAAGAAGACCATTAAAATATCTTCTTAGACTGATCTACCTCACAGGGTTGTAGTGTCAGGCCTGCTTTGAAAACACTTTTATTAAGGAACGCGTCTTTTACTTATTAGCTTTGTATGGAATGGCTATTAAGGCTTTTTAATTACAAGTGCCAATTTGTTATTTTATTGCTTTGTCTTATTATTTGGGGTTTATACTGTTCTTAAATCTTTTGTAAGCTGCCTTGCAAAGAGTTTATCCTGCTAATAGGCAGGATATAAACCTATTAATTAAATAAACTGAATTTAAAAAATAAAACAAGAGTCCAGAATGAGGGAGAAGGGACCTAAGTTTTCAAGGACTCCAACCAACTATTCTATCTTCAAACTAGTTTAAATTTCTTCCCGAGAAAAAAGTCATGAGAAGCCTTTACCAATATCACTCGGAAACAGCCTCCATGTGTGACAATTTACTGTGGCCATTGTTATTAAATGTAGCACCAGCTACGGTCCAAAAACCTGGCATAGAGAGAACTCCTGCATCATACCCAATCCCAGGAGGTGGTTGATACCAGTGAGAGGAACGTGAATAGAATATAGTGAAACTATGTACAAAATTAGAGGGGACGCGGGTGGCGCTGTGGGTAAAACCTCAGTGCCTAGGACTTGCCGATCGCATGGTCGGCGGTTCGAATCCCCGTGGCGGGGTGCGCTCCCGTCGTTCGGTCCCAGTGCCTGCCAACCTAGCAGTTCGAAAGCACCTTCGGGTGCAAGTAGATAAATAGGGACCGCTTACCAGCGGGAAGGTAAACGGCGTTCCGTGTGCTGCGCTGGCTCGCCAGATGCAGCTTGTCACGCTGGCCACGTGACCCGGAAATGTCTGCGGACAGCGCTGGCTCCCGGCCTATAGAGTGAGATGAGCGCACAACCCTAGAGTCTGGCAAGACTGGCCCGTACGGGCAGGGGTACCTTTACCTTTACCTATGTACAAAATTAATCTATGGAAATTGATTTCACAAGGTATAATGTTGGCCACCAACTTGGATGGCTTTGAAAGAGGATTCAGCATGTTAAGTTATTCAGCATGTTAAGTTATTCGTCATTAATGTGCCTAATAGACTTGTTCATCTATCAGTGGCTAATGGCCATGATGGCAATGTTCTACTTCTAGCATCAGAGACAGTATATGCTTCTGAGTCCCAGTTGCTAGGAGAGGGGTGTTGCACTCAGTTCCTGCTTTTAGGTTTCCCATATGCAGGTGGTTGTTCACCGTGAGAATAGGATGCTAGACTAGATGGGCCACTGGCCTGATCCAGCAGGTCTCTTCTTCTTACATTCTTAGGATACTCAGAGATGCACTAGCTCCTACCCTAAAGTTAAGTGAGCAAATTTAAGTTTCCCCCGCATTCCTATCTTCATCTTACCTACAAAAAATTCACCTGAAATTTTGTATTTGTGGTGTGGAATTTAAAGTCTACCATTTGAAAAGTTGCTCCACAGTTGCAAAGCAAGAAGCAAAAAGGGTTGGTACTTTTATTTTAGGATGACGACAACACCAGAAGTACATGGCGGAACTACTTTGCGGATGGCAGGGATGGAGGTCCTCATTGTGGCCCTCTATCTTCATGGTTCTTTTATATATACACATCTGCTGCTCTCCATTAGAATACAGTAACAACAACCCCTCAGTTTCTCCCAACAAAATGCAGTTCTGAAAACGTTACTCCCTCCTTCATCATTCACGAACAAAGAATTCAGTGCAAAGGAACAGATAGGTAGATATTGTAAAACAAAAAACAAAAAACAAAAAACAAAAAAACACCCTGCATTTGGAAGCACACACACAAAAAAGGAAAGCTTTCCCTCCAGACCTTTCTGCCTTATCCTAGAAAGACCCATTGCTGGAATTCTTGTGTGCTCTTACAGGAGACACAAGGTATCTCACTTTCTCCACCTCCAGAGCCTTATCAGGACATAGTTTACACGGAGGATTACTTCCCTATCTAGGCAGCATAGTCCAGTCCATTCACAGCCTTTCTTCCAAACGCACAAGCAGAGAGAAAATGGGGAAAACATTATGCTATGCTGCATTGCACATTTTAATTCTTCTCTTTAAATGGAATTTGGAACACTTAGCTGACCATGACCTGGAGAAAATATTGCTGGTAGTTGATTGTAAGCTAATCGGAACAGAAAACTTCTTTTTGTAAGCACCATGCACACAGATTAAGGTGGTATTATCAGAGTTGTTATTAGTAATAGTAATAAAAATATCAGCATCAACCATGTACACGATGCTTAGAAACTGAAAACATCTGTACTGATGAGCTTGCAATCAACACTTGGCAATATTTTCCACACATAAAAACACCTGATCTACATCTCCTAGATATATATTTCAGGGCCCTGTAACCTATTGCATCTCACAAGGATCCTGTGCCTTTAATAGCTGCATGTGAGTCAGTAATTCAACAAGCACAACACTGAATTTCCATCCAAAAATACTCCACTTCTTCCAGCAGTCTGTAATTAATTTATGCAATTACAGTCACAAGATGTGGCGATGACCACTAACTTGGGTGGGAAATAGAATACAGAATAAATTATGCAATCTGTGTGCTTTTTGCACAGAATCATAGAACTGTGGAGTTGGAAGGGACCCTGAGGGTCATCTAGTCCAACCCCCTGCAATGCATCCCTAGCAGGTGGCCCTGGCAGGTGGCCATCCAACCTCTGCGTAAAAACATCTAATGAAGGAGAGTCCACCACCTTCTGATGGAGTTCATCCTGATTTTGCTAATCAGGGGAGGGGCAAGAAGCTAAATGGGGCACTGAAACCAGGGTTACCTCAAGACATTTTGCTGCCTGGGTGGGAACTGCAAATGTCAACCCGCTGCTCCCAAGGGAAAGTAAAGAACATCCAAGACTGATCAACGAATATTTCAGTGCATTTTCCCACCGCTTTCCAAACTGCAAAAAAATCTTATTCTTTTTCAAAGGGAATTTGTTGTAGGGGGACAAAGCCCTTTAATCCATTTAACTGTGCAAACCTAAAGTTCCAGTATGAGCTTAAATCCTTCTCACAATTTGGAGATACCCAAGATGGGCCTCTGGCCTGATCCAGCAGAGCTCTTATGCTCTTATGTGTCTTGCCCATATTCATAAACACACACACCATTCAAAATTTCAGAAATCCCTGGAGGGCTAGATACTTAGCTTTCTCCCTCTCTCTCTCTCTCTCTCTCTCTCTCTCTCTCTCTCTCTCTCTCTCTCTATATATATATATATATATGAGAGAGAATTAAGGTTCTTAGGGTCCTAAATCCTACACTTTTTATACTTCTGCAAGATTGTGGCATACCCGTAACTCTGACCTAGAGCCCTTCACACATTGATGAAGCCAATCCAATATTGTGTGGTTTATTTGCTAATGAAATCCAGCAATTGTCAGCCTGGGAAATCACTCAGGTATAAAGCCCAGAGGGGTTGATGTCAGCTGGACAAATATTTCACCTACGCTAACACATGTGAAACTTTTCTGCCCTTTCTGCCAGCTCACAGCCTCTCCACCCCCTTATCTTTCCATCAACACAGCATATAGGTAGCTGTTTTTCAACCTCAGGGCTGCACCTTGCCTGTGCAAACAGCCTACTCACCCAGGCAGTGGGTGTCGACTGGCACTTTTGTTGACCCGAGGATCAAGCAGCTACTCGCTGCTGCCCATGCTGCAAAAAACTGGCTTTCCTATTCAGAGCTAAGAACTTCCCAACATCTCTCTTTAGCAAAGCATGTCTTTTCTTGTGAGCAACTTCAGCAGAAAGGCGAGACAGAGGAAGTACGAAGCAAAAACAGGGCTGCAGCTGGCCCGAAAGGATGGACAAAACAAGATGGTGGAAGACATAAGGCCACTTCCAGATGACATGTTTACCAAAGGTTCATTTCCGATTTGTTTGCTCGGTAGTTTATAAGCCGTCACTTCAAGCCAACTGTTATCCCCCACTTTCCAAAGTATTTTCCTGTCCCTTTGTTGAAAAGGTCTGTGGGTTTGTTGCTGCTGTTTTGTTTTCTGGCAGTGGGTTTACTGAACAAAAACACCAAATCCACTTTAATTGCACAACATGAATATGCAGGTATGTGATTGAATCCCACCTGGAAGCACCCATCGTGTTTTGATTTGTAATCCTACTACTACACAGTGGCATCCTGGCAGTCTTTTAATGGCCCAGTTCAAATGATAGAAAATCCTTGTACCTATGGCCCACGGCTGTCTTGCAATGGGGCTCTGAGATTCCAGGGAGATGGATCAAAATTGTGGGTTTTCAGTCACTGAGCTACAGCCATTTCTCAGTTATAGCATACTCTTCACTGACAGGATAGTCCCATGAAAGCTGTTCAGGCGCTGAGGCCTTAGAACTCAGGAACATGCCACCCTGGGGCAAACCTATATATACTCAGAAGTAAGCTCCACTGAATTCAATGGGACTTACTGCTAGATGGAGGTTTGTAGTTTGCATTCTGCAAAAGTGGCCCTCTTTGCCCCTGCAATGTC
Source organism: Podarcis filfolensis (assembly GCF_964270895.1). Taxonomy (NCBI): domain Eukaryota; kingdom Metazoa; phylum Chordata; class Lepidosauria; order Squamata; family Lacertidae; genus Podarcis; species Podarcis filfolensis. The sequence continues at coordinate 113,583,253 of NC_139606.1, forward strand.
CGTGTTCCCCTTTATGTAAAAACCATCCTAAGAAAACAACAAAATGAATTAAAAATCACAGACCAGTAACTTCCTTATGTTCCTTTCTGCTTTGGGGCATTTATGATATCATAAAGGTGGTGCTCTTTCAACTGCTAAAACACAGACATGTTGAGGAAAAGCTTCCCTTTTATGGATGTCTTTTAATTATTATTATTTTTAAAAAAGCTTGTTCTATTTCCATGTTGCTGTCAACAGCTTTGAATAACATCAAGAAAACCAAAGATTCATTCAGCACTGCTTATAAAAATTATTTCATTATTGCCTTTGTAAAAAAAAAAAAAAATAGAGGGGAAGAACACATCCCAAACCCACCCTTACATCGCAGCCTAGACATTCAATTAATGTAATTAAACTGCTACCTGACGGCATTATCTCATTTAACTCCGGATCTGAGGCACTATGAAAAGCATCTGCCGTTCTTCCTGCATGCCGACCGGCACGACACGTGATAAAATGCGGCCATAAACACGCTGGCTCAACCGAGCTGTTTAAAAATAAATTAGCAAACTATAAAAATAAACAGTCACATACATATGTAGTCAATTATGAACTAACTCTAATTTTTGTGCTGAAATACTGTCTTTGACCTTAGTCATAAACAAGCACTATTAAAAAAACATAATATTGCAATAGACAGAAGGCCAGGGATTAAATGCTCAGTGAGCAGAGCCAAATGCAAAGGAAGGGATGAAAAGGAAGCATGGGGCGGACGGAGGTGGCGGAGAAACAGAAGGGGGGAAATAAGAGGTTTGCTCTTCATTAGGCAAAGGAACCAACACTGACTTTGGGTTTTACACTCATTAAAGCAACTTATGTTGGAACAGGGGTGGGATAGCATGTAGGCAAGTGCTTTTTTGCATGAGTTTTGGTAACTTGCAAGTGGATAGCCATGCAGCCAAAGGCAGCATGCCTCTGAATACCTATTTCTGGAAATCACAAGTGATGAGAGTGCTCTTATGCTCTGGCCCTGCTTGCAGGCTTCCTGCTAGAGCATATGGTTGGCCATTGTAAGAATCAGATGCTGGACCAATTGGCCCCTGATCCAGCAAGGCTCTTCTGAGGTACTTACTGGGGGCAACGGAACACCGTCACTGCTGATCTGAATGAACATTGGTCTCCCGGGGTTCTAGTCCTGACACTCCAGCCATTACTGACACTCTAACCATTACACAACATTGTCTTTCTAGAGATGGCTGAATCATCTAAGTTTCTTCTAAATTTGTTCATCCAGGTTTGTTTCCAGGCCCAAGCCCAGCAAAGTTCAATGTTGATCTCTAACAAATACCATGAAGAAGAAGAACCCAGTGTGGTGCAGAAGGTTCTGTGGCACGGTCAAAAGTGCATACTCAATTCATGGAGGGCATGAGGCAGGCCTACTGGACTTCACCATTGCCCCTCATCAACTAAGTTGAGGGATTCCTTGCAAGTTACATCTCTCTTCACTTGAGATCCTTCCAAACAATGGTGCATGTAGCTGTACTGATAAAGGGAAAATTCATCAGACATGCAGAGTTGAAGATATTAGTTAAAACGGTATTAATTCAGTGTTATGCCTTAGTTCTAGACTGAAACTGCAATCCAAACACAACTTAACTGGGAGTAAGCTCCACTGAATTCAATAAGACTTTTTTTCTGAGAAGACATGGCTAGGATTGTGCTGTTACTCATGTTTGCAGTAGATCCACTTAGATCAATGAGGATTGTCAGTTCCAAGTACAACTAAGTCTGGATCCAGGCCTATGCATTATAGAGGCAAACCAGGCTAAACTTGTTGCACAAGGGTTTTCTACCACACAAAAAAGTGGGGCGGGGGAGGGGAGAGATTATATAAATAAAAAAATGGGAAGAAATGCATTTTCTCACACACAGAGTTTCTGAATGCGGGGGTGGGACATGATCGGCAGGAGAAGCTGGAAGAAAGGCTTCATTACACAGCGCACTGCCTGAGGCCAACTCCTCTCCAGCGCTAAGACACGTAGGTCCAGCAGTGCAGTCAATAACTACACAGACTCTGACATTTACACAAACAAGAAGGGCTGCTGGTTTCTGAGAGACAAACATCCGTGACACACACATCTTTAAAAGTTATGCAATGGTGGGGTTATGTAACGTCTGACAAAGTTGAGAGGGAGAAAAAGGACTTTCCAAGGCACAGCTGTGGAACCCAGAAAACTCCATTTTTACCAAAAAGAAGATGAAGAAGGGGCCAAAGCACACTTTGGGTAACATAAGAAGAGCCTGTCTATTCCAGTTTTTCTCCATTTCTCATTATTCCAGTCTTAAGGTCATGACACCACATTTCCACATCCATTCTCTAAAAACTTTTTAGTGATTTATTTATTTATTTGATTGTGCTGTATCTAAATCTGGCCAAATAAATAAAGATGAAGAACACAAGAGGCTACAGAGGAAAAATGACTGAAGAAAGGGGTGATCAGAAGATTCTGCCCTTTGTAGCACATCCGTATCACTCATTGGTCTAAAGTTTATGGATGCTTGAATAATCTATTCATACAATCCTATGTATGCTTATTCAAAAGTACATCTCACTGAGTTGAGTGAGAGATACTCCCGATGTACATTTTTATTTATTTTATTTTTTAAATTTTTCATTCCAACCTACTTCCCAAAAGAGTCCAGGTTGGTAGAGGGTTCCTGCCTATGTGCATAGGGTTACAGGCCAAGACCCACAAATCAAATGCAAAGTTTCAGCTATGCAATAACCATGTCCCCGTTTTATATTTTAAAAAATCACAGAAAAACAATCAAGTGACATTTCCTTCCATACCAAGTCAGTATGTAAGACTGAGACACTGAATTGTCTGCTGTTCTGACTAGAAGCTTGCCTCTCAGATCTCAGAAAGAAGCCCTTTCCAGATCTGCTACCCAAGGTCTTTTTAGCTGGAGAGGCCTGTACTCTGTAGCAGAGGAACATGGTCTGCATGTCAAATGTCAGTGTTTCAGTTTCCAGCCTTTCCAGCTTAAAAGGCCAAGAGGCTTTAAAATTGTTGTTGTTGTTTTCTGCACAAAGAAATGTTGAATTCTGTGAGCTGCATATATTATGAGTATCGCTACACAGTTTGCATTGTTTATTTTGCTGCTACTCAGCATGGGAAGCAAAGAGCTACGCAGGTCACAAAAGTCTCCACAACTGACCCCTCCTGACTCCAGAAGAAAATCCTGCTAATCTTTTGCAAGGATGTGTCTCTCACACTTTCTAAACCTCTCTATGAAGCCTTGGGGACTAGGAATTTGGAAGCAGGAAAGATGAGATTCTCGCCAACCAGAATCAAACCACAGTTTGGAGCAGAGGTTTTCAACTTTTTTGGGTCCCCAGCTCCCCTGACCAACTACATTCTTTCTGTGGCACCCATGTGGGGCTCAGGAGCCCTGTTATGTCACTCCTTGCCTGCAGCACCAGCAGCCCCTCACCCCTTTTTGAGCACCCTCCCTTATGGAGTGTTCTCTCAACCTCCTCTCCCATCTACTTGGGGGTCCTCCAGGCAGCCGCTGCTGCTGCCCCTGGTCTCTGAGCTGCCCCCCCCCCAAGAGAGGTGCCTCCCAGATGTGTCTGTGGAGCTAATAGTCAGGGCTGTGGCAACAAACAGCTGTGCAAGCCTTTGAGAGTCTGAGATACAAGATGAAATCAGAAGGGCACCCCGCGGCACCCCTGACCATCATACAAGGCACCCCAGGGTGTCACAGCAAACTGGTTGAAAACCACTGGTTTAGAGGATTGGGAATGCGCAGCAGCAAGCTTCTAGTTCACACATACTGTCTTCTCTAACCATAGTTTGCCCACAAAGCAGTATCCCAAGGCACAGTTTGATCCTGCCCTGGAATCTGGACTTGAAGGCACCTTTACAAAACCAAAGCTCGCCAAATTCAGACAAAACAGCAAATTTTCCCACAAGTCAGAAGCACAAACTTCTTATCTCCTACCACCGTTTCACTTATGGAAGGACCATGTAAGCACACAAGACTCATTGCGGCTGATGATCTTGCAAACCATGATATGGAGGATCATCAAATGCAGCCTGTTTTGAGGGTGTTCTCATGACTTTCATCTCCATTCCACAAAGTATCATTTTGACTTTAGCTCTCTTCACAAATAGCCTCCACAGCTAGGCAAATGCATGAAACATGCAGCAGGGTAGAGCACCCTAGCCCTGCCTTTGGGATTGAGCATCATCCTGACCTCATCCCCAACACATTTAAACTAACAGGGAACACATATGCATGAGCAGCTGTACCTCATCATGCAGGGGTTTCATTTGCAACATGAGTTGCAGATTTCTGCGTTCAACATGAAGATAAAGAGGGCAAAGAAGACTGTTTTAATTAGAGCCAACAGGTGCAATCTTGCTCTTTTTCCATGTGTTAACCATCTGAATAGAGATTAGTTAGTGAACAGGACCACGGCTCCCTCATTTTCATGCGTTTCATGGTCATTACCCATTTTCATTTCTGATTCTGTGTCTCAGTCCAGATACTGACCTTCATGCCGGAATGGGGGGTGGGTGGGATTTTTACGGGATGTAGTTCAATGCATTTGTGGAAAATTGTGGCTTCTTGGAATATTGGGGAAGAATGGGGCAAAACTCCAAATCAACAGTTTTTGTTGGTTTGCTCTTTAGCCTGTGGCTGAAAGCCTCATGCAGACTCCACTGAAACCAATTACGGCTTTGGATTTGCTGAAGAGATAATGCCAAACTTTTGGCCAATGAGGTGCCATGAAAATTCAGAACCAGAGAAAGTACTTATTCACACAATGCACAGTTAAACTATGGAATTTGCTCCCACAACTGATAGTGTGGGAGGATGGAGGATAAAGCTATCAGTGGCTACTACATAGGATGGCCATGCTTTGCTTCCACAGTCAAAGGCAGCAGGCCTCTGAATGCTAGTTGCCAGAAACGCTAGTTGCAAGAGGGGAGAGTAATAATAATAATAATAATAATAATAATAATAATAATAATAATAAATTATTTGTATCCCGCCCTCCCCGGCTGAGACTGCACTCAGGCCCTGTCTACAGTCGACCCATGGGCATCTGGTTGGCCACTTTGAGAACAGAGTATTGGACTAGTCAGGCCTGTGGCAGGATCCAGCAGAGCTCTTCTTAAGGTTCAAACACCACCATCATACAAATATATGGCAAAAAATGAATGAGTCCCCCAAATGCATATTTGGTTTAAAGGTGGGTTGTAGGCTGGAAAACATTGAAGACTACTCGTTTAGGACACAAAGGTGTCCTAAAAAAGTAAAGAAAAACCTACTATTCTGGTTTCTGCACTTTTATAGCAAAATCTGCTATCCTGTTCACTTTCAAAGCGAGGGCAAGAAGAATGAGCAACTCTCTACATGATGCATAAAGCATGTTGCTTCAGGAGCTTCTGCCACAAATAAATAAAAAGGCACAATCCATGCTGATGTTCTCCTGGGTAAGGCCCATTGAAGGTGCACTTCTGCACACTATTGTCCAATTCAATGGAAGCTTAGCTCCAGAACTGTCAAGTGGATTGTTGTCTAGTGGTTCTGTTCTGTACATCTGGATCTGCACCTGTTTCCCCTTTTCATAGTTTATTTTTTCTTCTATCCAAGGTCACTGCAACCACCCAATGTACAGCCACACCACAAAAAGTATGTAAGCTTGTAAGAATATGTTCTGTGTTTAAGTGATGATAAGGAGTATACTGGGGGAGGGTAAAATAACCACACAAGGCCATTTTTCACGCCACCCATCTGCTCTGCCTCCGATAAAATACCTAAAAGCTACATTCACGCAGGCTTAAAGTGCTAATGGGTTTGCTTGTTAACATGCTTCATAATGCTAATATTGTGCCTCTGATTCCAACAGTTCTCCTTCTACTTAACAGGAGCTTTAATGTGCATTTGAAAGTGAAAGCTTTAAAAAACCAAGTCCACATAAATTGTGCCATTAATGCCAGATATATCCCCTTACGTGTTGCACAGTTTCAGTAGAATCTTACTTTTTTCCTTCCTCCACCCTAATTCAGTCTGCTCTCTTTCTACATCCCAAAACACAGTAGTTAAAATAGTAGTATTCTGAAGTACCGTACATGCAATGTGTGACCACTTTTAACATGTCCAGAGGTTTTGTTTCTTTTCAGTTTTTTATTTGCTAAACAGCAGATGGGTGGGTGTGATTTTTCTTCACGACCTACCAGCAAAAAGGAGGAGGAAAAGTGTTAAACTTGCACAACGAAAGGGGAAGTGGGGAGAAGGGTTGTAGCTCAGTGGTATAGCCCCTGCCTTGCAAGCAGAAGGTCCCAGGTTCAACCCCCGACATTCTAGGTAGGCATGGGAATGTCTGAAGAGTTGCTGCCAGTCAGTGTGGCCAATACTGAGCTAGATGGAAAATGGGCCTGAGTTACAGTAGTATAAGACAGCTTTCATGTACTGAAGTTGCAAAGGAGAAGAGCAAGCATCTTCATTTTTTAAAACAACAACAATAAATTCGGCAAAACTTTTTTTAAAAGGGTTGGTTTTTTAAAATGACACAGACATGTGGTATTCCTTTACTCCTGAGGAATTGCTCGTGGCATTCTTACAAACATTTGCCAGAAAGGCATCCAACTGCAGTTCATAAGAGATTTGGTTGATTATTCCCAGTTATGAAATGGTGTGTTCTGCGGAGAAGCTTTATTTTTTATTTTTATTAAATTTATATCCCACCCTTCTTCCTAAAGGAGACTAGATCATGACATTCCCACCACAGAGAGAGCAATCTTGAAAGAAGTTGTGCAGACACTACACTATGAGTGAGAAGCAGATGCTCATTTGCTGCACAGTGCATTGATCACATGGGAAGACCCATAGCTCACTAGCTTTCAAACTGTATTCCAGGGACTTTAGAGTTTCCTGAACTATTATTGGTGGCTCCTCAGGGAGGATAGTGTTACTGGTGAACAAGCTTCCCTAAAAGATAGCTTGCTCACCCTTACCAGTCTTCCCCTACAATGAGCAGCAACAAAAGAGGTCTGGGTGCCCTCTAGGGCAAAGTCTTAACTTTAAGCAAGCCATGGTGAGGCCCAACAGAACTGCTCAGTGACCCATGTCAATTGGGTGTGTATCTTTGAACTGCCCCCCCAACCCTTTTTTAACACACAGGGCTTCTGGGTAACTCCTTGGCAGACAATGTGAAAGGGTACAAAGGTACAAATTTCAAAATCCAGTGAATCAGGAAAGTTCCACAGTAAATTTTATTTTAAGCAGATTGGGGGACTGTCTGTCATGTATGATCTAGTTGTGATTCCTGCATTACAGGGGGTTGGACTAGATGACCCTCAAAGTCCCTTCCAACTGTACAAATCTATTATTCTTCTGGGGAAAAGTTTCAGACCTTCGGTACCACTGTGAGAACCTTTCCCCCCAAAATAAAACCCTCACTTTGAATTCATGATCTTCCTCATAATGATACGTAGGGCCCCCTCTTTTAAAAGTCAGTTCCACTGGGCACAGAGCATCAACTTTTATTTTTATTTTTTTCCGTTCAACATCTATGTCTGAAGAAGAGATCTGTGTAATTCAAAGCAGGGCCAGTTCCAGGATTTTGAATATTAGCTTGTCCAAAAAGAAAGCTATCACTTCATTTTTTTCTGAAAGGGATTCTCTCTCTCTCTCCTCTTTTCCCAGTCCTGAATTACAGGAGTATTATAAACCCCACTGATATGTCTAAGCTGCAAGATAATCTTTTTGAAGTGGTCACTTCCTTGCCTCCCTAGACCTCTGTGTACCAACCAAGACAGGGACAGAGTCCCAGTTCTGAACACAAAAGGTGCATTTTCTCTTGGAATACAAGGCAAGGTGGAGGTGGTGTCTGCTGATAAGGGAGGATTTCCCTGCTCAAATTTCAAAAGACTCTTACTAAGAAAAAGAAGAGAGGGAGGGGGTAGAAATCCATTTAAACTCTTGAATAACCACCGCCTGAGTCTGAAAAGCAAGCGGAGACGCACGGTCTCTTTCAAACCCTGACCTTTCAAAGGTTTGCAGTAACTGGGATAAAAGGTGTGGTGGAGACAGAGCCGGTCTCTCGGCGTCCAGGAATTCTAACACGGACAAGGCTGCACGCACGACCTCTGATTCAACTCGGTCAGCTGGCAAGCTTTAAATGAGGCCTTATTCAGTGCCACATTGAGATTAAAATAAAATAAAATATTACTATATTCCTCTCGTTATAATTATTCCTCGTTTCTGGGGGGATAAATCTGAAAAGACTTAGAAAAGCACTAAAAACAAAAACAAAAAAACCCTTCAAGACAAATTTATCCAAAGGGTCCAACAGGATATCGCTGTAATAAATAAACATAGTTTTGATAGAACACTGCTGTATGTCTGGCTACATACACATCATCACTCTGAAGTGCGCAAACTCAAATGACTATTCATAGAACTGTCCTAGCTAAAGGTTCTTAGGAACCTAGGAAGCTGATCTATCCATAGTCATTCCATCTACACTGGCTAGCAATGGTTCGCCTGGGTTTCAGACAGGGGACACTTCTTTTTTTTTTTTTTTTTTTTAAATATTTTTATTTTTCCATATAAACACAATACAACAAACATAAACATACAAGAACAAAAACAAAACAAAAAAACATGTATCATTTCATATCCTAATTTCATATCCTATCTTCCCCGACTTCCTCATGCCTCCCCTTTCTGTATTCCAAATTCTTATCGATTGTTCAGCAAATCTTCCCTTATTTTAATTTAAATTTAGACTATTCTTCCTTATTTTCCTTGTCTTAACCATTACTAATAGTAACCATTTACTTTCCAGTCCAACATCATTCTAACTTTCATTAACTTTGTAATATTTCTTTAAATAGTCCTTGAATTTTTTCCATTCTTCTTGCGCTGCTTCTCTTCCCTGGTTTCGGATTCTGCTCGTCATTTCTGCCAAGCCCATATAGTCTATCACCTTCAACTGCCAATCTTCCAGTGTGGGTAGTTCTTGCGTCTTCCAGTACTTCGCAATGAGTATTCTAGCTGCTGTTGTAGCATACATAAAGAAAGTTATATCCGTCTTTAACACCCCTTGGCCGACAATACCCAAGAGAAAGGCCTCTGGTTTCTTGGGGAAAGTATATTTAAATACCTTTTTAAGTTCATTATAGATCATTTCCCAGAATGCCTTAATCTTCGGGCAAGTCCACCAAAGATGAAAAAATGTACCTTCAATTTCTTTACATTTCCAACATTTGTTGTCAGGCACATGGTAAATCTTTGCAAGCTTGACTGGGGTTATGTACCACCTATATATCATTTTCATAATGTTTTCTCTTAAGGCATTACATGCCGTAAATTTTATCCCGGTGGTCCACAACTTTTCCCAATCAGCAAACAAGATATTATGACCAATGTCCTGAGCCCATTTAATCATAACCGATTTAACCGTTTCATCTTGTGTATTCCATTTCAGCAGCAGATTGTACATTTTGGACAAATTCTTAGTAGTGGGTTCTAACAGTTCTGTCTCCAGTTTTGATTTTTCCACCTGGAAGCCAATTTTACTGTCCAGTTTAAACGCTTCATTTATTTGATGGTAGTGGAACCAGTCTCTCACCTTCCCTTTTAATTTCTCAAAACTCTGCAATCTCAATTTGTCCCCTTCCTTTTCCAAAATTTCCCAGTATCTTGGCCACTTGGACTCCATATTTAACTTTTTAACTGCCTTAGCTTCCATTGGCGACAGCCACCTTGGAGTCTTATTTTCCAGCAAGTCTTTATATCTGTCCCAGACATTTAGTAGTGCTTTTCTGACAATATGATTTTTAAAACTTTTATGTGCTTTAACCTTGTCATACCACAAATATGCATGCCACCCAAAAATGTTATTAAAACCTTCCAAATCCAAAATGTCTGTGTTTTCAAGAAGTAGCCATTCTTTCAGCCAGCAGAAAGCTGCCGCTTCGTAGTAAAGTTTAAAGTCTGGCAGGGCAAACCCCCCTCTTTCCTTTGAATCCGTTAGTATCTTAAATTTAATTCTGGGCTTTTTGCCCTGCCAGACAAATTTAGATATGTCTTTTTGCCACCTCTTGAAACAATCCATTTTATCAATTATTTGCAATGCTTGGAACAAAAACAACATTCTTGGCAATACATTCATCTTTATAGCTGCAATACGGCCTAACAAGGAAAGCTTCAAGCCCTATCAGGAGACGTCAGACACTGAACCTGAGATTCCAGCACACAAAGCATCTGCTTCCCCTTCTGGTTTTGCGAATCACTGGAAGAGGAAATGAAGAACACTGGAAAGCAAAGTCCTACCCTCAACCAGTGGAAAACTCACCCCCTGAATTAAGCAGGCATTTTTGAAGAAGTATCTACAATCTTAAGGGCTAAAAGCCTTGTCTTTTTAAAAAAAGAAAGAAAAAAGAAAAGAAAATAATGAAAGGCAAGATTCCAGTAAGAGGAATTATGTGTGCAAAAATGTAGTATATGCGCCCACAACACTGTGGCTTAGACAAGTGGTTTCAACATTGTCAAGTTTACCAGTGCATGTTGAAAAAGGCAAAAGGCTACCACCCACTGCCCAAGTCAGAACAGATTAAAACTTCTGAGCACAGCAATGGGGTTCTTTAAACACTCCATCAGGACTTATTTAAAGAATTGTGTTTACAGAATGTACACCCCTGCTCAATTGCAAAAGGTTTCCCCACCACCAGCAATGGATTGAGTAAAGATGCTGGCTATTTCTTGCTACGCTCAGCCTTTACAACTGGGGCAAACTTTGACATGCCGACTTTTGACTCTGCAAGTAGTGTTTAGAACTCTCCCTGCTTTGGTGAAATATTTATTATTAATAATATGAAAGATTTATTATTTGTTTCCAGCAGAGTCCAGAAAGCACATGTGGTACTTTCCAGACATAAAAGATGGCTAGGCTCCTTCTCCCAACGGGAAGCTAACCGACAAAAGCAGGGCAATCAGCATGAGCCACCAAATCTTCTAGCAGTTCTTTGGGGGCGGGAGGAGAATCTTTGCCTGCTTTGCAAGGGCTCAGGAACCAAAATGTATAGGACTACCCAGGAACCAATACTGCCTGGTTCTGGTTTCAGGAGGGAAAAGGTTGTTTTAACCCCTCCTGATTTATAAGGAAGAACCATAGCTCCATAGTGGAGCATCTGCTTTGTATGTGGAAGGTCCCAGGCTCCCTGACACCTTCAGGTAGGTCTGGGAGTGCCCACTGCCTGAAACGTAAGAACTTAAAAAGAGCCTGCCAGATCAAGCCAATGGTCCATTTAGTCCAGCATCCTGTTTTCACAGTAGCCAAGCAGATGCCTCTACTGGGAAACCCGCAAGCAGCACCTGAGCACAAGAGGCCTCTCCCCTCCTGCAGTTTCCAGCAGCTGGAATGCAGAAGCATTACTGCCTCACACCTAAGAAATTAGGCCTTTAAATGTTTTTTTTTAAAAAAATATACTTTATTTGACAAACAACATTAACTTACATGACAGGCCTTTAAATGTTTGAGATGACAGATCCTATCTGAAGACTGGAGAGCTGCTGCCAGTCAGTGTAGGCAATGGCCCAACTCAGTATAAGGCAACTTTCTGGATTCCTAAGATTCAATAGCATACGTCCAAGGGAAAGACGGGGAGATGCAGACTGTAGTGTCCTCCTCTTCACAAATGGCTTCTCATTTGTTGAGCTTTCCAACCAGCTAATGTATCCTCTCACTTCATTTCTGCCATCCATCTTGAACAATCCTAATGGAGCTCCTAAATGCTGACACTTTGGGGGGAAGAGTCTAAAATCTCTAACCTCTCACACCAGCCTGTGGGGGGAAGACGGCTAAGGGCAAACACTTAGATCTTCACCTAACAAGAGGAGGCTCATTAGTCTTTGCCCTGCACAAAACTGGTGGACAAAGTCTATATATTTGTCCTTAAGAGGGTGGAGAACAGTATTGGAATGTAATAGGAAACACTCCACTGGGAGCTTGAATGTGTTGGTGGGAGGGACAAATAAGGAAGTGCTTCTTTGCACAACTTGTCGATTCAGAAGGAATTTCATTATCACAAAATGTGATGAGGGCTGCCAGCTTGAGATGGCTTGTTTTAAAGGATGAGACAAGGTTCATGAAAGAGAGAACTGTCAGCAGTGGTTGCTAAAGAGAACCTCCAGCGTTACAGACAGCGTTAACTCTGAATACCAGATGCTGGAGACAAAATGGTAAGAGAAAGCCTTCACCCTCTGCTTCTGAGCATCCCCTGGTGTGATCAGACAAACCCATTCTTGTGTTCTTCGCAAATCAGGACAGTGCTCACCTGCTGGTCCTAGCCAGGACAGGCCGGTCATTCCATTCACCTACCTCTACTGACCATTGCTAGTGTTGATGTGCCTAAAAAGTCCCACTATTCCTCTATTTCTCAGGGGCCTCCAAGGCCTGTTTTCGAAATATGACAGGCCATTTGCATCCCAGCTGCTTTGTTATTACACAAACCTCATAAAGCAAAGAATTTGGTACCCGAGTTTTGCCTTCCCCGTCTTCCCTCCCAATTCCTTTTTCCTTTTGTGTCATACCATGAGGGAAGGGGCTATGCTGTTTTTAAACCGCTATGGGGGCCTTTTCTGCTGAGGTGTTCTGTGTAGAAGCTTTAAAACAAATACTAAGACTATGCTGCATCAGAGAAAGCATGGGGAGACCAAATAAGTGTTTGAATGCCAATTCATATCTAAAATCTGTCCTGTTGTTGTTGTTGTTGTTGTTGTTGTTGTTGTTGTTGTTGTTAACATTACATAATAAAATCACGGGGCTGAAAATATGCAAAACCCACTGCCACACCATTGAGCCTCTCCTTGTCCACCACCTTCTGGGGTTATGTGTTTCACTGACAAACCACATGTTCTGTACTGTCATGAACTGTTCTATATCCTCTTGTTATTTGAACCCACAGATTTGCATCCTACCCTCTGGCACATGATGCAAGGCAACTGAGCACCCTGTGAAGTGGTGTAGCCCTACATAGCAGAATTCAGTTAATGTCTCGTGCATGCCAACCCTGATGCCACAGCCATAATTAACCACACAACAGCTGGTTGCAGGCACAATATTTCCATATGATACAGTGGTGCCTCGCAAGATGAAATTAATTTGTTCCGCGAGTCTTTTCGTCTTGCGCGGTTTTTCGTCTTGCGAAGCACGGTCTGTCGCAACTGCACCTCTTCAAGCGGTTTTAAGAAAAAAGGAAACAAACTCACAAGATGTTTTCGTCTTGCGAAGCAAGCCCATAGGGAAAATCGTCTTGCGAAGCAACTCAAAAAACGAAAAACTCTTTCGTCTTGCGAGTTTTTCGTCTTCCGAGGCATTCGTCTTGCGAGGTACCACTGTATTGGATGAATCCCAAACCAAGCATGGATCTCACATCCTCTCATATGAATCACAACTAGAAACCAAAGGGCCAAGGCTTTGAGTTGCATGTTCTTCAGATTTTGTATCCAGTGACAAGGGCCAAGCTGGAGCCTGATGCTTTAATAGTTGTTTTAAACTTTTTGGGAAAGGGTTCTCCAAGGAATTACAACCTTTTAATTATGAAGCTCATTGCTGCAGCTAAGATTAAGCTGGGGGGGGGGAGTTTCTCTTACTACAATAGATCAAAGCCTCTTTAAATCACAAACATGAAAAAATTAACAGACATGGTTCACCAAAGAAATGGACAGACTAAAGTGGTTTTCTAACAAAGTGATATCATTTTATTGCATACTGGAAACACCATAATGTAATCAGTTTTTTGGGGGGTGAGGGCTTTAATTAATGTATTTTTGTATTTTCAGAAAATGAATTAAAACACTGGAATGCAGGTCCATGACATAATATGGCACATTCCAAGTTTGAACAGCAACTCAGTTCACACAGGCCTTTATAAAAGTGGAAGGAGACATGAAAAGTGAGATCTCTCGTATAGTGTGATTTGCTTGTGATCAAGGCTAATTTGTCCTGCCCAAGCCTACACCAAAGAAGCTCTTCATCATAACCAAACATTATGATGGGTAGAAATGTTCTGACAGAATGGCAAGTCCTTACAGTGGTGAGCAATGAGCACCCTTTACCCAACACCTCCCAGTTGCAGTCATTTATGGCCACATTTCCATAATACACCTACAGTAGTGGGTGAGGATCCTTTGACCTTCGAGATGTTGCTGAACTACAACGCACATCAGTCCCAGCCAACATGTTCAATGGTCAAGGCTGAGGGAGCTGTAGTCTAAGAACAGATTGAAGGCCAAAGGTTCCCCACCCCTGACCTACAGGAAGGCCAATGTTTGATTTTTAAAAAAGACCAGTACTGGCAGAACCAGTGAAGAACCTGGAGTTTACTGGCCAGAGGGAAGGGAGCTGGCAGGTTATGGGAGGCAGAGCCAGTGTTAGAACCTGGAAGGTGATGGGGTATAGTTGGGTCAGGACCTGCCCAATTGTTGGCTAGAGCTAGAGCAGAATCTTACTGCCTTTTCAGCTTCCAGTACGAAACACAGTTTAAATGGCTGGACTGATAAAATAAAGACTGGTTGGCAGCCCTATAGCCTTTCCCATTATTAGGGGGCCATTTCATTAGGAGTTGTAGGAGTAGCAGCAGCAATCATCATACGTCTATAGTTGCTCTTAAAATGCAGCTTTTGGCATGTGATTTGCATGCTTTCCTTTCCGAGTAATGCTGTGTGAGTTTCATCCTCTAAGTCAGCAAACGACACTGTAGTTGACTGAGAGAGGCAGGGGAGCTGTCGGTTAAAACATGTTGGAACGCTTCCCTCGCCTTGTGCCAAAAATGTGTCCGTCTCTCTAACCTGCAGGTAGGCAGACATGGGTGTGGTGCCCCTTCCACAAAGGAGATCTTGGCAGACTGAGAACCCAAGAGAAGCCTTTCCTCTTATGTGTTTTTCAATTCCTCCCCCTCTACTACCTTAGCCACTCCTTTGTGGCGGGGAGGGGGAGAACCCAGATGAAAAGATGTCCAGCTAAAACACGAGGACACAAAGAGATGAAGAGTGGCTGACTCACATCCTTTCTGACTTCAGAAGTTCAGCCCAGCAACAAGTGGCTGCAGAGAGCCATGAACTCAGGGGTCGCTCCCACTCCAAGATAACCGTCCAATTCTTTTGGCAACTTCAAGTCACCTTGTTTGGGCGTGTGCGTGGTGAGGAATCCATTGTGAGCACCGTCGGCAAAAGAAACAAGAAAAGAAAAATGTACACAAAAGCCTAAAAGGGTTTTCCTCTCTGATCTGCAGCGCCATTTACAACTCAGTAGACTCCAGGGTGTGTTTCAGCTGCTCTTGTGTGGCAAGGTTTTGCAAAAGATATGTTCTGACATGTCCCTCGCTCAGGATCTTTTTGCTTTTTACACACACACAGATAGTCAATTGCTTTGTTCAAAAGTCATTCAGGAAATGGCGTCCTGTGCTGCTAACCAGGCTAATCCTGGAAAGGTGAACCAAAGATGCAGCACTATTTAAACCCATCTAATGCTGAAAAGCTGCGAGCTCCACTACCTTAAGTTCTAAGAACGACAACAAAGGCTGCATTCACAGGGTGGAAAAATGGCAAGGGAGACATCTCTTGCATCTTTCCCCCATGTGAATGCAGTGGGGAATCTTTTTTCAACCTGGGGGCCACATACCAATGCCAGTGGTGGACAGAACCAGAGGAAAATGTCAGCAGAACAACGAATTCAATTTTTACTTATGTACACCCACCCAACCCTCTGTTTTTCATCCAGACAAGCAAAAGGCAATATCAGAGTTCATTGACACATTCCAGCCAGGCAAAACCACTAGAGCAAGATGCAAAAAGGGCTAATAAAAGCCATGACAAGGGGAGAGTCCAGGAATCCAAACAGAGGGCCTTGGAGGGCCACGTTTGACTGCCAAGTTTGAGGTTCCACACCTCTGTACAATTATTGGGGAGAGGCCCTCTGAAATGTTTACACACATTGTACCTTTATCCTCCACCTCTCCGGCTTTCTTGCCAGCTCTTTGAGATTCTTTAATACACACAGAGAGACACCTATGCTCCTGAGTGATACAAAATCTGTGTCAAGCATAATTAGATTTTCCTACCTTTCAAAATGATGCAAATGCATAGTTTTGCACATCTACTCCGGAATAAACCAGAATGAGTTCAATATTATTTGCTTCCAGTGAGAGTGCATAGGATTACACCCTTAGTTTGCTTCAAAGACTGATGGGGCAAGTCAAAGCACTATTTGGGGCCAGCTAGAGATCCTCCTCAGACCCCCCCACCCCCTTCTGAACATTTACCAGCTATTGGCTCTGCACACTAAGTTTCAACTTCACAATCTTAGAGGAGAGGAATGTATTCTATCTTTTGAAATGTGAGCTGAGATATTCAGAATTATGTGCCTAACTTCTGCATTTGTGCAATGTCACTGCAGAGTGCCCTGAGTGCTCACAGATGACAACCTATTTCTGTTGCTATACTGTCAGGACAGAGAAGTCAAGCAGGAAAACATCCTTCTTGAATCCAGCATGCACTGGATCCACCTCAAAACCTCTGTAACTAAGGAGGGGACTCCCAGGCATGTTCTGTGGGAGAAACAGCCAGACTAGACAGTGCACTTGAATGCACGCTGCCTTCAGCCTAGCTGAGCCCCATTCAAGGTGGGAGTCCACCCTGCCTCAACCAGGGCTCAGAATCCAAAGAATCCCGCTGACTGAGCCACTCAGCCTAACACTCTACTAGCATATGGGGTAATCACAGGAGGCTGAATAGAATAAGCCTGCAGGGGCTCCCCAATGGCACCCTGCCTAGAAACCCTGCTTCAAAAACTCTTGCATCAGCCCTGAGTTGCTGCTAAGCAAAGCTTGTAGTGTTGCAGAAGAAGCAGGAGGGCTACAATAATCAGACCAATTACTCAGCACAACACTGCCTGACACCCTGAGCCTCAGCTTAAACCACACAAGTAGCAACTTGCACCGCACAGCTAAGGAACAATTCTACCCTTGGGAAGCCCTGCCACTGCATCCGCCCTTAGCTGTTTTGGCCAGACAGATTTGACCTGGCTCTAATGCTTCGATAAGCCACAACAGACCTATAGGCAGAGCTGACAACTGTACCACAAAAGCACAGATTTTTTTAATTGGTTGCAGAATTGGGCCTTCTCAGAATTTCAGCTTCCATTTTTTAAAGCAACACAGTGTCTTTTACTTTGAAAACTTTTATTAGCACTAGACCCACCTACACTTCAGTAAGTATAGGCACTCAAGAATAAGTTTAGTGTTAGTATATACAGGTGGGACCTGAAACAAAATTTCGTGGCATGGAGAGCACCTGTTCAGGGTGCCTACCAGCCATGCCTTTCCACAGGATATTCTGTTCCAGGTCCCATCTGTATATACTAACACTAAGCTTATTCTTGAGTGCCTATACTTACTGAAGTGTAGGTGGGTTCCCACGAAGCAAGACACAGTGATAACAGCAAGAACCTTTATTGAACTAACAGAACTGGACAACAGGGGCAAAGCAACTGCTTATATACATTTCTGAAGGGCTGGGCCACTCCCACCTTGTCTAAACTGTCTAAACTCCCAAGCTGCGAATCATAACTCAAGAGTTTCAGGGCCAATGGCAATGGCCCAAATCTGAAGTGTTCTGTGATTGGATATCATGTATCAGAACACAAGAGATTCACAAGACCTTAGTCCAGACTCAAACTAAGGCAAACATAGACCACTGAATACATAACATTTACGTAGCCAAAACAACACAAGAAGGAGACAGCAACAGGCAGGGGGAGGAATCCCTAACATTTCTGTAAGTACATATAAGTTTAAGAAAAATGAAGAGGGAGGGGAAGCCAAAAACAATGCAGAGGATGGAGCATGCTTAGCAGACACAGACTACTAACTGCTGCAGTTGAAGGCCTAAAGAAGGGCCTTCTGGGACACTGAATGGGAGTACTCCACAATGTGACATTTTGTCGCAACTTCCACTTGTATGAGAAGCTGAATAGACACATACTGAGTCAGGCCTTTGATCCAAAAAGCCAAGCACTGTCTACTCTGGCTGACAGTACTCTCAGGAAGGGGTCTTTCCCAGCTCACCTACCTAAAATCCATTCAACAGGAGATGCTGGGGATTGAACTTGGTAACTTTCCATGCAAAGTGTGTCCTTTGCCACTGAGCTATCTTTATGCCAGATCCCATTGATTGTATCACACATTAATTCTACTCAGAATGGGCCTGTTAAAATGAACAGACCTCAGTTTCTCATGTCCATTAATTTCAATGGGTCTACTGTGTGTAGGACTGACATTGGCTACAACCCTATGAGACTGCACAGTATTAATCTGTAAAGTCTTAACACCACAGTCATAACACAAGAGAAATGCATTTCAGCTAGACATGTCCCAATACTGAGTTTGGTGTTTTTTTATTTAAAAAAGAAAGAAAGAAAGAAAGAAAGAAAGAAAGAAAGAAAGAAAGAAGGAAAAAGTATGAGTGGTAAGAAGTCCACCACCTTTCAGCACCTGAGATCTAGTCTACTTACTCTTCAGAAAAAGCAGCCTTAGGCCAGCACCACTAATCTTTATGATAGAAGTGTTTAAGTTGAATGCCAACTTTTAGCAAATAGAATTACAATAGCAATTTCGGACAACAAACATTGAAGAAAAGGAAAAGCTAAGCAAACCTCCTTTTGCAATTTCAACACTTTTAGAAACCTATCCTGCCTGTTTCTGATCGTTTTTAAAGAGCCACTCCATTTTTAATTATCATCAGATATGAAATGTAAATTGCACGTAAAATGATTTGGGATACATATGGGTATGATGTCATAGTATAAAGAGAGAATCCCAACTTTGCAAATTAAGTAACAGCCAAAGAAACTGAACACAGCTCAGCAATCCCTCACCCTACCCTGCTTCTCCAGGTGGGCTGTGTCTACCTATTTATCTCTGGGAAGCCTTTCAAGAATTTTAGCTGTTCATTCATTTCCATCATCATCACAGCAGAAACTTTGTTAAAAGTGTAAAACTATTCAAAGGATGGGGAAAAGGGGGAGGTTTCTTGATATTGGAGCCAGAACTGAGGTGAGTAAAATCTATTCTAAACATCAATAGAACTGTGTTTGTAAAAAGTTGGGAAATAATTAAGTACATCTCCCTATCCAAAGGCAAGATCCACAACCGATCCACAGCTTTACACCTATGTTTGCTTTGGAAGCGAGGGGACAACACAAGGCCAGGGGAGAAGATTAACTCTCTTTCCCATTTGTCACAGCCCAGATTCTAATTATTCCCCTCCCTCCTGCAGCTGTTACTTAGAAAAGGGAAAAACTAGACCTACAGTCATGCATTTAACATCACAGATCCCTCCAGAAATCCTTTCTATTGCATGTTCATGATGATTTGCCTTCAAGATGCTAATGGGGCAGTCGCACGTGATCCAATCCTGTTCTTGCCTGCAAAAGTTTTGGAGCGGTTACACTCTTTCATTTCCAATCAGTGCACAACCCTTAACTTCCTGCTGAAATCTCCTATCCTTTTATACCACAAATGTTATTGTGGAGGGAGGGGGTTCCACTTTTGTTGCATTATAGCCCCTCCAGACAGCAATAAGGTGGTAGCACTGGGAAGAATCACCTTCATCTGCCCCAGCTGCAACAAAGCATCTCTCTCCCATATCAGTATCTGCAGCCACCTTCCAGCAGTGTGACTTCATCCACAAAGGCACACTCCTCCATTGTCTCCCAAGACTGATGGATGCCAACCAACCATGTGTGTATATGCTGTTTTTCCAACCCAGAAATGGAATGGCTCAATGTCATTCCTCAAAATCATTTTGAGTCCTGTATATACTGAAAAACAGGCAAGTTTGTCATAAACCCAAGTGTTGTGTCAACGTACCCTCACTCACACACTGTGGATTTGGTGTGGGGGGAGATGCTGGAAGGCAGTGACCAACAAAATCCCACAGCAGGTCTCCCATGTGCACAGTGTGTCTCTTTATTCAAGGGCTAGATGCCAGCTCCCCTGGAACACAGTGCCATCCATCTAATAGAACATCCATAATGTATATATCTTGACGCTAGCAGCTTTGCCAACTGCTGGCAAGCCCTCGGCTTTAACCTTTACATTTCTGAGGGTGGTTGTTGAGAAAGTGGTCTTGGAACATCTCCAATTGCATCTTGATCAGAGGAGGCATATTTGATCTGCCAACACCACCTCAAAAATACTTCAGCTTCTTTTTCACATGTGGATACATGTATCCTTCACATGGTGAAAACACCAGGACAGCATCTTTCCTTTCCTTTCCTTTCTTCAGCTGAAATCAGCCTACTTTACAGATAAGGGAAAACCTCCCCACTGTCAAGTGTCTAAATTGCAGGGAAGTATATGGGGCTACAGCTAAAAGGAACAGAGCACAGCGACCAACCTGTCTGCCGTCACCTCTCCATTATGAGGAATTAATCTCAGCACATACTGCTGTGGTTGGATGCCTGTTCACTTCAGGATCTGATTTATGGACATACAAAGCCTAGCTGGGTCTGGCAAGTGCCTCAACATATGTTTACCCTATACCACCTTTATGGAGGTGATTCTAAAATTGGAATGAACTGGCCACATCTAGCACAGGTTCGAAAGATGCAACTGGGAGTTTTTGCAGCACTTCACATGACAAGTCTATTATGCTGATTCATCATATCCATTTCCCACAGACCACATGAGATTCACATACTATTTGCACAGATCTCATAGTAGTAGTTGTTAACAACTTGTACCCCACCCATCTGACTGGGCTGCCACTCTGGGTGGCTTCCAGCATATACAGAAACATAATAAAACATCAAACATTTAAAACTTCCCTATACAGGGCTGCCTTCAGATGTCTTCTAAAGGTTGTATAGTTACTTATCTCCTTTACATCTTGATGGGAGGGCGGTCCACAGGGTGGGCGCCATGAGCAAGAAGGCCCTCTGTCGGGTTCCCTGTTACCTCAATTCTCACAGTGAGGGAAGTGCCAGAAGACCCTTGGAGCTGGATCTCAGTGTCCAGGCTGCATGATGGGGGGGGGGTGGAGACGCTCCTTCAGGGGTACAGGGCCAAGGCCATTTAGTAGCCCACGATAGCAAATTATGGAGAAGGGAGATAAAAGAGGACTCAAAAAAGGCTATGAGTAATGCAGCCCCCGTTGGAAGAGTGCCAAAAATGTTATACACTGTAGTACCACCAACACACCTTCAAGCTGGGAAGTGGGCATCAAGGATGTGAGGGCTATTTAGACAGACAGACAGACAGACAGACAGACAGATAGATAGATAGATAGATAGACAGACAGATGTGCAACATTCAACATGAATTGGAGGTGGCTCAGAACATTGATAGGAAGGGGATTGGGGGATACAATTAGCATTATTTCTCATGTGCAGGCAGGGGGGGCTCCACAGCTCTATGCCTCTCAGTCTTGCCTGAAGTGAAATTTTAGGGTCATGGGGAAGCAAAACACAGCTGCGGATATTCTGAGGGAAGCTAAACACGTTTTTGATAAGATAAGCAACATTTCTTGGTGAGAGATTGCATGTTTCTAAACTTTCTTTACACACCACAGACCTTCCAAAGGGCCTCAGAGATCACAATGGAATGTAAGGAAGGGACACAAGCTGCATTCAAACCCTTGCAGTTCAGACCTGTTGGTGTTGTTTTACTGCAATCTATCTACATTCCATTTTTCATCTAGAGAGGAAACTCAAAGTGGATTGCCGCCATGCATGTATTATATGAACATAACCACAGATCATTAAACTCTAGGATTCATCAGCCAGCAAGGTGTGATTTGATGCAACTCCACACTGCTACATTTTCAATGAGTTGGGACTAGAAAAGGAAGTCTGGACCTTCTGCCTTGGTCCAAAAGATCAAAACAACAACCTGTTTTTTGGGAGGGACGGGACGGGACTGGGACTCCTGCCTGGCTATGTAAGCTTTTCTCCTCATTCCTCATCCTAGAACACTGCAGATGCAATATAGACAGTGTGGAGAACGAACTCTTGCCAAAAGTAACATTGAGCATCATGAAGAAGACCAGAAGTCTGACATTTGACAGTTTGCTGCAACGCTTTATTTTTTATTTTTTTTCCAGATAAATACAAACTTGACTTCCTTGGACTACATAAATTATGTGTGACTGGTGAAAGCAATCCTCTGTCAACCACTCCATGTGAAAGTACATTCTAATGCCTTCAATGGGTGAAAGATTATCTGAGAAACTGCGTGACAAGTTACCGGTTAAAGGGCTTGCCTGTCCTGGCTATTGAAAAAGTGGTTGTCAAATCTCGATCTGAAGAACGCTGCTGACAGATTGGCTTTGGCTCACAACAGCAGATGTTCCCCACTTCAATAAGCTAAATAAATGCATCACAAACACAGATCCTATTGTATAAATTGATATGTATCCTATGTGCCCCCCCTCAAATCCACCAATAATAGTCCTTGCCATATTCTCGCTGCCTGCTAAAGCAATCTATTGTTTCTAAATTAGCCTTCCACAACTGGGTGCCCTCCAAATGCTTTTGACTACAATTCCCATCACCCCTGAACATTGGCTGGGGCCAATGAGAATTCCAATCCAACATCTGCAGGGCCAGAGGTTCCCCACACCTGGTCTTCCTCAATGTGGAATAGAAATACCAGGGGCAAGGCTAAAAAGGATAAGAGCCACATATACATGGGGATTTATTATTCCACAGTTAGAATTGGAAGCTGTGAGTTTGTGGCCACATGGGTTGTAGCCTATGAGTCCAGTTTGATAGCTGCTTCTAGTCATCTGATGATGCTAGGATATTTGTCCACTGTTAAGGTAACCCCTTCTGTCCACTTGAGGGGGGGCGTGTGGGCGTTATGAATGTGGCACAAATATCTCCATCAGGTAAACCGCTAATTTCCAAGGAGGAGTCACTTGTTCCCCCAGATGCATCTGGAGCCAGGAGAGAGTGAGGTAATGGGCAAGTAAAAGTCAGTCGGTCACGACACCCTGGTCGTCAACAGAGCACATTTCCACAGCAGCAGCTGCTCCTTTTGTCTCCTTCCAGTGGAGCCCAACTGGCCTAAAATTTAATTTAATCTGCTGTAAAACCCAAGTGTCAAGCACTTAGGTGGCAGCTAAAAGCACCACTCTCAGAGAACTGAGTGACACTTACTAATAATAGCCTGTACATTAAGAGACTAGGAGCGGACATTTTGTCTAACCAAAGAATATCTCGTGCATGGGAACTGATAAGTCTTGGCCAGTCCCAGTTTCTCAGGCTGCAGACAGAGCATTTTGGGGGAAGCCCACCCGGGCTCTTTATGTGATTAGCTGTGCTAATACCCACCAGTGACCTCCCTTTCAGGCTGGGAGGCAACAATGGGCCTGGCTTTTGTTAGCAGAAGAACAAAATGCCACCTTTTTACAGCCCTGCAATCATTGCACTCATCCCTTTTCATCTTTTTCAAAGATACGCCCTTCCTTGCCAGCAAAGTTGCTTAACCCTTCGCTGGACATGGTTTCACATCTTCTTCACTTATTCTCTTTTCAAAATGAACATTTTCTCCATGGTCAACTGGCTGACTGCATTGAAAAAGCCATGGCTGGAGAGTCTGGGGTGGTGGTAGAAGTGTAAAAATATGGAATGATTATGCAAACACTGACTGGTCAACCAACATGTTATGATTGCTAAAAGGAAAACTTAGCACCAAGGACTCCATGTGACCCTGAGGCTTTCCTATCTGGCTTCAAATGTGCCCCCAATCCCAAGAAAGCCACTCTACAACACATCCACTTTAGCTAATTTATCCTGCACTCACACTGAAACATGGGCAAATGGCTCTTTAACTCCTTCCTCCCCAGTATGAACAACAAAAGAGGTTTTAGTAGAGGCCTCCCGTTATTCTGAACTTCAGCTGCTCAGTCCAAGGAAACAGTCAAAGAGCTCTTTACGTACATATAAAGGATGGACCTCCACTACTATTCACACTGGGGAAGTTTCAAAAGTCTTTGGGTTATATTTTGGGAAAGAGAGCTGAGGTTACAATATGTTGGTAAAGGAGCACTGAATAAGTTGCTCAATTGACAGAAACCAATGCTGCTGGTGTACTTTAGCCCTTGCTGACTAATTAAAGGGGGTGGGTATTTCCACATAAGAAGGCCCTGGGGCTGCATTCAAGTTGTTATAGGGTTCACAGTATGTGTTCAGTAGGAGCTGGAGATAACAAACCTTGTCAGTGCCAGTATTATAACTGGTTAAAAACACACACACACCTCAATCTAATTAGGAATTACTGAACTGGATACTGTCCCCCCACCACACAAATAAAATTTTGATCTTTTTCCCGCAGTTGAGTCTCATGGAAGAAAGAAATGAAATGAAAACGAAAGGGAAAACTGCTAAGGGAGATGGTAGACTCAAAATATATCCAATGAATTGTTTTTTAATTGACTACATTATGCCTTATAAGCTTATAGTAATTTCTGATAATTGTATTCTGCAGTTGTTGTTTTAAGAAAAGCATTGTGGCACTGCTAGGGATAGGCACATCTGTCACTTTCATTTTCTCTCGGTTTCTCATTTTTTCAATCTTAGATTCAGTTCTCCACATTTCCACATCACAATTTAAAAAAAAAAAATCCTTATGGAGGCTCTTCAGAATTTCAGTGCGAATTTCTCCAAATATACACATTTTTGCTAGCAATTTATAGTGCATTTCTGTATGCTATTTTTCACTAATATATGCATCTTTATGCACACTTTACCTAGCATGTGCATTTGTGTGCACATTACTTGGTGGGAGAACTGTACTGCAATACTGGAGAAGCGAGAATTTCAAAGAACTCAACGAAATGTCTCTCCCATCCCTAAACACTACCAATAATGAAATAATTTTCTTCAGCAGTAGTAGACCCCAATTCTTATACACATTAAAGGGCTGCATTGAACCCCCAGGTCACCAACTGGTTACCCTGATCATAGGGGCATGTGTGGGCCCCAAGAGCTCATAAAGTGAGCTAAAGAGAAATTCCCCGCCACTGGATTACAAGATTAAAAGAATAAGACTCCAGTTCTTACTTGAACATCTGAACTCCAGTCAAGGATAAAACCCAGAGCTTCTGTGTTGTTATTTTTTTATTCCTAGCTGGCATTTCCCTTCTAAGGACTCGTAAGTCAGTGTTGTGGGGAAGCTGGACGGAATCCGTCCTCCAAGTGTGTCTTGGACACACAGCTGACTGGATGTGTCAGTTATGTTCCAAATGGGTTTTTGCAGGTCAAGATTCTGTCGGCAGTGAGAGCACACGCTATTTTTAGACAGGATAAGGTCACAGCGCTTTTAGAGACAGTGAGGTCTGCAATAAAACCTATTGATCAGACTCTGGAACTGCTGCTCCAGAGAGACATGTAGATTGAAACAGAAATTGCCTGGCCGTTTTCTCCACAGACTCGGCGGATAAAAGCTTGTTGGTCTTAACATCTTTCAGGACACACACACACACAAAAGAATCAGCCACACACATATTCTTTTGGTCCACTTAACCAGATGCAAGAAGCAGGAAAAAAAGAAGAGGGGAAGAGGGCAGTAGGAATGGAGAGGGAAAAGACAAGAGATTTAGAAAATGTTGTGGTCTTGAGCTGAGCACCCAAGCATGGCTTGGTTCAACAGCAACAAGTGGAGCCATAACTCAGACACCAAGGCCAATGAACGCAAAACACTGCTCAAAAAGAGAGCACTGGTTCATCAGCAGCCTGCTAACACGCACAATCCCTCTGTCTGTCACATCTCCGTACCTTTGGACTAAGTCACTGTCATTGGACAAGCAATCAGAAGGTAAAAACTGCCACTCAAAGTCCATCGAGCCCCACAGCCTGCTTCCAAAAAAAGAAGGAAAAGGAAAGTACTGTAAAAGAGAGTATAAAACAAAGAAAAAGCAGTTTACAATCACACAGTTGTGTGCAGTCCATCCATCTCTTACATTACAACTCCCTAAAGTTAACATTGGATTATGATAAAAGTTCTTATACCTGTAGGACTTTCTAGGCAAACAGTAACATTTCTCCACATTTCCTTCTGGTTTGCTGTATGTGACACCCAACTAAACATCAGAACCAGGCCAGTATCTTTTCTTAATTTAGGAAGATTTGCAGTGTACATCAAACACCAAAATGCAGAAACCTGAATTAGTCTGCTATAAGCCTTAGCCGGATATTATTAATTTATAATATGCAAAATGGACACTGACTATCTCTTGGCCTTGTCTACATCAGGTGGCACTGATAGTGAATACTGTGGATGGATGAATGAATGAAGGCCAAACAACCAGCATACTAAAACCAGAATTTTTGTATAGTTCTTTACAAAAATGATAAAAACAGAGTGGAATTTAACTATCAATATACCAATCAAGTAGACTTAAAGTGTGTATTCAGGGAATAAGAATAGTAAATACTAATGTTTAATCCAACCCTACGTCACAAGGTTCCTGTAAGGAGAAAGAAAAGGAAGAACCATCTACACCCCCACTGTGAGCTCCTTGGAAGAGAACAAAAACAGGGGTGGGGAACTGAATCTGGCAATCCCCCAATGAC
Source organism: Podarcis filfolensis (assembly GCF_964270895.1). Taxonomy (NCBI): domain Eukaryota; kingdom Metazoa; phylum Chordata; class Lepidosauria; order Squamata; family Lacertidae; genus Podarcis; species Podarcis filfolensis. The sequence goes on from NC_139606.1 coordinate 113,609,891, forward strand.
CACTTATGGCAGTGGGGTAGGACTACCCACCTATCAATCAGCTGGATTCAGTAAAATGTTAGAATTTAAGCAACCCCCCCAAATTCTTGAGTCTAATGGGGGATGGAGTTTAACGTAGTTTTTCCGTGTTCAGGAAACCGCCTGGCAGAAGAGCCATCAAGAAGTAATTACTGGAATGGCTGAGCCATTAAGAACGGTCAATGACTCTGGACTGGACAGAAAATGGGCAAAGCCCCTCCCAGAGGTGAGAGATGGTAGAAACAAAAGCCCAAATTTTCAGGAGGGAGGGGCAGAATTGCAGTGGGCAACGAGGTAAGCAAATAGGAAAAAAGTGTCACTTTTGCAAGCTGAAGGAGGGGGCATGAGGCGGGCAGTCTAGTTTATGCTACAGAGAGGGTCAGACATGATGTTTGGGGTCTCTTGGAATCCGAGGCTGCAGCAATGGAAGGAACAGGATCTTCTCAGGATGCGAATGCTCTGCACTCTCCCCATCTAGGTTCAGGTTGTATATATGTGTAAATAAACCATATATCATACAGACACCGGAGTCTCTGCTGTATCTCTTTGTTCCAAAAGGAAACACAAACCCTGGTAAATGTGCCTGGTACCCCAGGAATCTCCCATCACTCAAAGCTTGTGGCTGTGTGTAACACTATCATTATTCTATAAGTTAGACACTTGTTTAAACAAACTAGTAAGTTAAATAAATATAATACCTCTGGTTTTGACTCAATCCAAGGAGGAGATTTGAGCAAAAATCCATAACACAACAAATTCCTAGTGCCATAAAAGTCAGCCATCGATAATCTTCAACTTTTAAGTCAATGACCCACTCCCAAACACCTCACCATTATGCAAGGCACTTTCCCGTTTAGAAGGCGATTTTCGCAACCTTGGGAGGAGGGGAGAGAGAGAGTGGGAAAGTGAAGTGCATCTTTATTTATCATCTATTCTGCTCTTCCAGCTTAGTTCACAAACCAAATATGCCACAGTAAACATAATCCATATATCAAACGGAGACACGGCTGACCCCATTAGCTACTCAAGGCTGTCCTAGTAAGAATGGTTGACCGTACACGGACAATAGAGTCGCTAGGACAGTTAGACAATAATGCGAAGAACCATAATTATAATCATAATAATTTTTAAAAGAGGAAAGGAGAAAGGCTACATAGGGGAAACTCTCAGATTCATCTTTGAATGCAATGTTCTTTGAATAGCTTCCATTTTGGATTTTATCTATGGACAATAACATTATCTGAACTCAACAGCTCATGAAATAATACAATACGTACAAATTAAAGCATGCAGCACCATTACCCGCTTTAGCTGACATTCCATGCAGGTATGAAATTTTTCTTTTACTTTTTTTTAGTAGGCATGATAGGATGAAAAATCTGAATGGGGAATTAGTTATACGTCAAGTGAAGTTACAAATGCAGGGACAACAACAACAACCATGCATTTCAGCTGAAAGCAACACAATGAAAGAAAAAATAAACAGCCTCAGCTATTCAAAAATATACATTCTGAAAAGTATTCCCTTACTAAGAAGGCAAGACCTCCATTCCTAGGGCAATTTCTATTGCCTTCACTGACTTTTTTCTTCACTGATTTGTTTTTTGCACTGTATTATCAACATCAATAAAAGTCTCCGTTTCCTAATTTATTTTGCTGTTCCAAATTTCTCCAATTTTATTTTAACTTAAAAAAAAAAGAAAAGAGAGAGAGAGAGAGAGAGAGAGAGAGAGAGAGAGAGAGAGAGAGAGAGAGAAAGCAAACAACAATTTGGTTTCCTCCAGACTGACGTTTGTTCTTTAAAGAAAATGGCAGGGCAAAGGCAAAACCGCTTGAGCCCGTGCCTAGAAAGCACCTGACAAATGGAAGTGTGGACAAAGTAAATATGATAGAAAACATAAGAGAAATATTGTCGGGAAGAAGTTAAGTACATATGTGGGTAAGTGGGCCAGTAAATTGACAAATCACAGCTGCTAAGACTGTGACGTGCTTGTGAGATAGTTTTATTGTTTATTACTTATTAAATTTATATACCTCCCTTCTTCCGAAGATCTCAGGGCTGTTCACAAGACAAAAAAAAATACAGGATAAAAGTACAAAATAAATAGTTGAAACAAAAACAAAATGAAAACATAACACACACACCCCACCAACAATGTTTTGCCATAATATTTTACCAGAACATTCCTATTCTGCATTTGCAAGTGGTTGAAAAGGCACACTGCTATAGCTAAGGGCCTTCTTGGTAGTGGCGCCAGCCCTTTGGAACACCCTCCCATCAGATGTCAAGGAAATAAACAACTATCTGACTTTTAGAAGACATCTGAAGGCAGCCTTGTTTTGTTGTTCAGACGTGTCCGACTCTTCGTGACCCCATGGACCAGAGCACGCCAGGCACTCCTGTCTTCCACTGCCTCCTGCAGTTTGGTCAAACTCATGCTGGTAGCTTCAAGAACACTGTCCAACCATCTCGCCCTCTGTCGTCCCCTTCTCCTTGTGCCCTCCATCTTTCCCAACATCAGGGTCTTTTCCAGGCAGTCTTCTCTTCTCATGAGGTGGCCAAAGTATTAGAGCCTCAGCTTCAGGATCTGTCCTTCCAGTGAGCACTCAGGGCTGATTTCCTTCAGAATGGATAGGTTTGATCTTCTTGCAGTCCATGGGACTCTCAAGAGTCTCCTCCAGCACCATAATTCAAAAGCATCCATTCTTCGGCAATCAGCCTTCTTTATGGTCCAGCTCTCACTTCTATACATCACTACTGGGAAAAGCATAGCTTTAACTATACGGACCTTTGTTTGCAAGGTGATGTCTCTGCTTTTTAAGATGCTGTCTAGGTTTGTCATTGCTTTTCTCCCAAAGAAGCAGGCATATTTTAATTTCGTGACTGCTGTCACCATCTGCAGTGATCGTGGAGCCCAAAAAAGTAAAATCTCTCACTGCCTCCATTTCTTCCCCTTCTATTTGCCAGGAGGTGATGGGACTAGTGGCCATTATCTTAGTTTTTTTAATGTTGAGCTTCAGACCATATTTTGCGCTCTCCTCTTTCACCCTCATTAAAAGGTTCTTTAATTCCTCCTCACTTTCTGCCATCAAGGTTGTGTCATCTGCGTATCTGAGGTTGTTGATATTTCTTCCGGCAATCTTAATTCCGGCTTGGGATTCATCCAGCCAAGCCTTTCGCATGGTGAATTCTGCATGTAAGTTAAATTAACAGGGAGACAATATACAGCCTTGTCGTACTTCTTTCCCAGTTTTGAACCAATCAGTTGTTCCATATCCAGTTCTAACTGTAGCTTCTTGTCCCACACAGAGATTTCTCAGAAGACAGTAATCAGGCACTCCCATTTCTTTAAGAACTTGCCATAGTTTGCTGTGGTCGACACAGTCAAAGGCTTTTGCATAGTCAATGAAGCAGAAGTAGATGTTTTTCTGGAACTCTCTAGCTTTTTCTCCATAATCCAGCACATGTTTGCAATTTGGTCTCTGGTTCCTCTGCCCCTTCATCATAGATCACTGCCTTGTCATGGCAAAGGGGCTTGAATAACTCAGAGAAGCTATGAGCTATGCTGTGCAGGGCCACCCAAGACGGACAGGTCATAGTGGAGAGTTTTGACCAAACGTGATCCACCTGGAGCAGGAACCGGCAAGCCACTCCAGTATCCCTGCCAAGAAAACTCCATGGACAAAGACAACAGCCCTGTTTAGAGAAGTCTTTAATATTTGATGTTTTATCGTATTTTTTATATTCTGTTGGAAGCCACCCAGAGCGGCTGGGGAAGCCCAGCCAGATGGGTGGGGTATAAATAATAATAATAATGATTTGTTGTTGTTGTATTATTATTATTATTCCTGAACATACAGGCTCAAGTCTCACCTCAGCAAATATTCGATCACCCGACAGCAATGTGGGGTCGCTTTTGTTCTAGACTGAATGACTATGGTAACAATTACTGAGATGCAGTTTTACAACCTGAAAGGCACTGTATAAATGCATTTTTAGCTGTTTTCAACCTCATTTTGTGGCAGATTGTCAGTCCAAGGAAATCTTCAATAAAAGCTGCACTAAAACTCAAGAGTGAGTGGGTGGAGTGAATATATATTTAGATATTTGGGGAGACAGGTAACAAATTGAGATGATGCTTTAATATGAATTTTAAAGCTCATATGACTTCCTTCTCATATATGAGAAGATTGCACTGGTCTAGGTAACAGATTACCAGGGCACGGACTAGACTTTTATGTGATTTTGCGAATGCCATGTGCAGATTTAAAAAGCTGTCTTTCTGAAGAACTGCTGGCAGTGAGTTAAATCAAACGTACAATGAGAATAGTAGGACTAACAAGATCTTCTTACTGAATGAGGGTGAACCAGAGAAGTCATTTCACTTTCTGGTGCTCAAGGGATGCTTGCTTCTGCTCCGAACCTGCACTCTAAAGCAACTGTGGCAGGTGGATAACTATGGAATAGCTCAACTTCTTTTTTATGTCCCTCAGCACCTCTGCTTTCTCAAGCTTCCACAGCCAAGCCAGCGGTGAACACTGTTGCATTAACTTTGAAGGGATCAGAAGATTCAGAGCATGGGCTATTCAGGACTTGTGCACATGTTGAGTAAAATCTAGGAACGCCTCCCAAACTGAGCCTTCTAACTAACGAATGCAAAATGGAGCGTGGGAGAAAGGCACAGAAGGGTTTCAAGAACCTGGGAGGCCACAATGTATGGTTAATAGCTATTTACTTACTTACTTACTTACTTACTTACTTACTTACTTACTCGTTTCTAAAGACTTTGCCTCCTCATCCCTATGTCTCAAGTCAGGTGGTTCTCAGGTAGGGGGATAAAGCATGCAGCCACTAGTCTGTGATTGTAAAATGAAGCTCAAATGAAAACAGACCTGTAAACCTCAAGGACTAGTCATCCAAACCAGTTCCAAGTAGAAAAGTTTCTGAAACATGTCCCAGCTCAAAACCGGACTACACTCCTTCCAGGCCACACTGCTGTGTGAGTCATGTGGCTCGCACAAGAGCACAGTGCCCCAAAACTAGTGCTTTTTGGTACCGTGCTCTCACGCAAGAACACGGCCCTCCAAAATGGAATGTCCTGGACAGTTGACGGGTATGTGCCACAGATCCCCAGGTGGACCACCAGTTGGGAACCACTGGTCTAGAGCATTTTTCAACATGGTGAAAAGCATTTTAAAACTTCCACAGTTCCCAGTCAGATGTTGTTGTTGTACTACTACAACTACTATTACTATAATTTCTTGCCCACACCTAATGAGCAAGAATTCTCCTACCTCTCATCTCCCCTGCAGCCCCCAAATTCTGCTCTGAAGGGTTGGGTGACTGATTTTGGAGACCCCACAGCGGTTTGGAGGAGGGAAAACAGAAAGTGGAAGCTCCATTGCAAGATAACATTTCTGTTGTGCAAGCAGTTGAACATTATTGGATGTCACCCAATGGGGTGTGCTGATTACAGTCCTACATAATCTACTTATTTTTAACCATGATCCTGAGGGTATGCTTATGGTTTTAATTTTTTTTATAAAACAGAGTGCAGATTTAATAGTTGAATTTTAAGTAATCTGTTTTAATTGATCCTGCATATCCCCTCTTAAGTTTGGACTCTGATGAGCCTCTGTGAAAAAGGAATTCCATACCTACTGGCCAGGAAACATCACAGGCTATTTATTTCTATATTAACATCTAGAGTACGTGCTCAATATTATTACAGAGGTCCACTAGACTTCAAGTCCGAGAAGATAAGCACAGCAAATGCAACCACATTTCAACGTACTGTATAAGGTGGAGTCATTAAGATTAATCAAAAATGCTTAACAAAAATGTTTCATTCCTTTGTGATTAAAACCAGAAAACATCCCATGAGAAAATATATTTCTTCCTCTCCCCCCCCTTTATTTGGTTTAAAGTGTGGTATTTCTTTCCTTAGCTGTATAAATATTTAATAGTCAGAAATTCTGTTTCAAGCCGGATAGTATATTTTGGTCAGCAGCAGCCAACTAGAAAACATTTGCTTTCTACTACAGATTTACAAAATTCATGAATGGGCAAGCGCAACGAATTCTTGGCACTGTTGACAAACTCACAAAAAAATGAGTATAAAGACAGTAGTTGCTAATGCTGTTTGTTTCATGCAGAAAAACAAAGGGCAATTCATTCCTATTTTATCATAACGGGACCAGTAACCCTTAGCCATGATAGGTGGGAATGTCACATGTCCAAAGGCAGTAGACCTCTGATTTGCAAAAGTCATGTGAAAGCAAGAGGAAGAGCTGTCTCCATCTTGCCCAGCCTGCTGCACACTCTTAAGAGACAGAATATTGTGCTAGATACTGTACATCTTTGTGTCTGATGCATGCATAAATGCTAACCCTATTCACATGTAAGTAATTAATAAAAATTTAAATCGTAACACACACAAAAATTCTACACCTCGATTACAAATTTCACTAAAGAATGTTGCTTCTGTTCTAATGCACAGACCGCCCCACTCGGCCTCCCTTGATTTAGAAAATGCATATTCATTGGTGTAGAACTGTCTCCCTTTATAGCCACAGTAGTCTTAGGCAGAATGACTAAGGAGCAACCACAGCACTCTGTCCATTAAAAGAAAAGAAAAAGTAATGTGGGGGTAATTAAATGCATATTTATAATTAGAACTTAATAATTTGCATCAGGGACAAACGAACCCTGATTCCAATCTGTAGCACATTTAGATTTGCCTGAAGATAGTATAATTTGATGTTTTATAGCCTTCCACTCTCTCAGATTAGGAAGTAATACAGTTGTCTTTTTAAAGCTGTGTGTGTGTGCGCGCGCGTGCACTAAGGAGAAGCTTGCAATGAAAATGTTTGACAACGCAAAAGCAGCCATAAATTACATGACAACTGTGTAAAAGTCATGATGAAACAAATAAAGAGCTGACCTATAATGCATCTGATTCATTGTGGCGTACAGAACTCTCCAACTCTGATGTCTGTGCGGCAAACTCCTTCTTAGAAACAGAACTACTTAGCACGGAGAGAACTGTAAATTATCGTGAGTCAACAGCATTGATTTTTAGTCGACATTTCAATCAGTTTGAACTAGAAATACTACACCGCTCATCTGGCAGCCTCTTAAGCGAAGCTGCCTGCTCCTCTCTGGAGCCCTTTTCTTCACTTACAGCACTCTTTAAATCCCCCATTGTTTCCACAGTACAATATTTATTGTGGAATCTCCAGGCCCAGGTACTTGACCTGGAGGTCGCTGGCTCATCTCAAGGGACCTTCTAAGTTAACTTTGCTGAGCTTGAAATTCACCCAAATGCAGAAAATGAGAGTGTGGGCGTGGTTAGCCAGGCAGGGGCCCTTGATCTGAGAGGGAAAGAATCACTGTATACGACAAGCTCAGCTTGCCAGCACATATGTTAAGTAACTGCATGTGAAAAACCTATAAAGCCACACAGCATTCTGGTAGTCTGGGCATATGACTGCATTCCTATGTGTCAGCCTTAGTCCTATGTGGCTGTTCCTTTTCCTCAGCTACAAAAAAAATGTGAGAAGGGTGGGGCCTGTTGCGCTGCCAAGCTCCGCCCCTCTGGTGCTTCATTTGTCCAGAGTTTAGATTCCTCCATGAAAGGGTGGGCAAATACCATATTTACAAAAATCTAACTTGACATTGAATCTAATGTGAACCTCAATTTTCAAAACCTTGAAACCAAAAATGTGCACCCTAATTTTCGCAACATAATACGACCAAAAAGTGCATATTATGGAGACTCCAAAGGCAATTTAAACCCACTATGAAGAGCTTTATTTGGTAAAGTTGTTGATCTTCAGAATCCTGAAATATGGCAGCCATAATGGAGAAGGCTGTCTAAACAGAGATGGAATTAGATAGAAGTCCCAAAGAATGTTTAAATTCAACTCTTATGACCTGTATAAAAAGATGGACAATTTTTCAAAAAGGTTTCAGCCCTGAACAGTTTTCTGGTTCGAGTGCTGAGGGCAACTTCAAACATTGCTTGGGCACACCTCTCCCCTTGCAAAGTAGAAACAGCAAATGTTTCCCAATCTCACAGGGGAAAACAAAGAAAGTGAACATTTATGAAGATGTTGGCAGAAGACTGGAAAACAAGACACTATGCTAGGAACTTTCATTCAGCCAAAACATTGGAATGACTGCATACTAAGCCTCCCCAGGGCCAATACTAGCTTGGGTGTATTTGCTCACGAAACACAAAGTACATGTCAAGACAATGGACAGGTATAGATGATCACTTCAGATTATTGGGGAGTGTCCGCCCACAAGCACCCATGGCCTAACTACCTTTTCAGTGCACGATTAAAATCAGGAAACAGCATTCATGTAGGCCTTATTAAATGTATGGCTAGTACCACATGTAGGAGTGATAGAAGTGCGTGTGATTGAGACATTCACCAAAATTAACAGCACATATGGAAGCCAGCCTAGAATAGGCAAATTAAGAGAAGTACATTTTTGGATATCCAGTTCTTCGATCAAAAGGAGCTGTAGCTCTCATGTGAGAGACCTCTGGTTTTCAAGCAAGTTCACACACAGCAGAAGTGTCGCACCTGAGAGAGCTTACGCTGCTGTCGCTAACAAAGCTGCCAAAATAGCAACGTGCCCTTTTTTTACATTGCTTCTCCCAGGCAGGCCGTTCGACAGAAGGTTGCGAAATCTTCACGAGCTGTGCATTTAGAAAACAAAGTAAAATATCTGACATAGAAACCTGACAGCCCACCAAGAATCTTGAGTTTGTTTACCATTTTAGGGAGGGCAAGTCTGTAATGCTCATGGAGAATCTGACGAATTTAAACTTGAAACGTGCAGCTAGATTACTAAATTCCTGGAAAGCAGCAGAGATATAGGGTCTTGGGAAGTCAGGATATTTTATTACTTTTTTCAGCACAGAACTGAATCCCCTTCAGCATCCCCACTCCCTATAAACCCGTGCCACCTACTGCTTTAACATGCGGTACAAGTTCTACCCACCCTTCCTTTGTACTCACAATATCATTTTAAATCTAAAATATTGCAGTAACTGTCCTAAAGGACACTGTACAACCTAAATAAAGTGCATCAATCACATACATGTATATAAATGGGAATGATTTCCAAAATCTTCTGTTTCAGAATTTCAAGATTTTTCCTTCCTGCAGTCGATCAGGTGGGGGGACAACACACATTTCTATTTTGATTTGTCTAACTACAAGATTACTAAATAGTATACATAAAGCATTTCCCATCTCTTCAGATATATATTTGGCTTCCCCACATTATGTCCAGGTTTGGTAGCTTGTTTTGCTGGCAGGGCTTCTGATTTAAAGGCAGAACTTCAACATGTGTAGCTTTTCCCAGCACTACTTGCCTGGGTCTGTCTGTCCAAGAACCCTGCTGGCTCTATTTCTTGTCAATCTCAATGCTGCCCTCTCAGCATGGTCAAACATAACCATGAAGCGAAATTCAATTAGACTACCATGTTCAAATTTTTAATAGTGACAACAGTTCTGAATTTTCAGTCCAACTTCCAGCAGATACATGAAGAAGTGATGGGAGGGCAGCTCAAATAAAACCTGACAGATGCATGAAGGTTGGTGCGAGGCCATGCGGGCCACAGGAAAGGACTATATCTTAGTGGTAGAGTACAGGCGAAAGGTCCCAGGTTCAAGCCTAGGTGTTTGCACATAGGGTTGGGGAAAACTCCCTGGAGAGCCACTGCCAGGCAGTGCAGACAGCACTGAGTACATGGAAGAATGGTCTGACTCAACATCAAGTAGCTTTAATCATCTAAGAATTAGGGGCTGCTACGGAAGTTATCATATTGCCAAAAAAGAGTCTCAAGTACCATGGCATAATTGCCCTTCCACATTCTGATGTACTACTGAAAACAAATGCTCTGCCACATGAAGCTATATGAAGTGGCTCCACATGGCAGCTACAGTACATGTACAAAGCAACAGATGAAGAAACAGAAATAAATAATCTAGAACATCTAATTCTAGCACATAAAGACCCTATTCCTAAACCTTAGAAACAAACCCAGCTGTCCCTCACAATGTTGACTATCCCTGTAAAGTGCATTTACAGCTCAATAACCATGTCATAAAATTTACATCTCCATTTTCACCCCATGAACTGTCCACAGAAACTGAACTCTATACCTTATTGCCATTTCATAAGTTTTAATTCTATCAATCTTTAATTGCATTCTAATGATTGATTTTTCTATGTTTTAAGTGGTTCTTGTTTTTAACTGCAAGCTGCCTTGAGTCCCATCAGAGGAAAAGGCAGGATATAAATATAATGATGATAATGATGATGATGATGATGATAATAAATAATAATAATAATAATAATAATGTAATGCAACACACCCTGTGAAATGTGTTTCCCTTCTATGAGACTACAAGCAACATGTACTTTTACAGGATAAACACTTCCTATTTCCAGTTCTGCTCATGAAATATCTCTAGACATGCACCACCACAATGATAAACAAAGCTGTATTTAGAAGAAGAGGAGTTTGGATTTGATATCCCGCTTTATCACTACCCTAAGGAGTCTCAAAGCGGCTAACATTCTCCTTTCCCTTCCTCCCAGCACCCAGCAGCTGCATGTGGAAGAGAGGGGATACGAACCAGGTTCACCAGATTACAAGACTACCGCACTTAACCACTATACCACACTGGCATGAATACATGCTTGGCAGGACAGGGCCACCCCTACCATGAGGCAGAGTGAGGAGGTGGCTTCAGGCGGTGCATGCTAAGAGGCAGGCAGTAGAGCTGTGTTTGCCATAAGGCCAGCCCTGAACCACTGAACCCAGCATGCTGCCTCAGGTATGGAGGAGGAGGATGCTTCATTGCCAGTGTTGAAGGAAGATTCAACTGCCATTCTTGTCAGCTTTTGTACGTGGGATGTGGAAGGTGCCATATCGTCTGTTACCTCAAGCTGCAAAATGTCTTAGGCCGGCCCTGACGCTTGGGCCTACATGGAGTAGGGTAGCCAACTTCTGTATCCTTAGGGGTCATTTGATTATTCAAAGATTCAGAAGCTAAAGTGACTTCGCCAAAGAAGCTGGACCCTCATGGGAGGCCAGACTATCTGGCAAAGTTGGGGCCACTTAGCAGCAAGAGTTCCACATTTATAGAAAAACAAGAGATGCAACATTTAAGCATTGCTCCCTCACAACTTTGGATTTCCTTTTCATTCAAGTGGAACTATGGATGAAGCGTGCTATAATTTTGTTGCCAAGGACCAATAAAATTGTTTTGTGGGCAGAATCCAGCCTAAAGATTGGAGTTCAACAAGCCTGAATTAATGCGTGACTCGGTTCTGCCATGACATGAATTTAATTTTATTGTTATTTTTTTCATGACATGAATTTTACATGCAAAAGTGAAGTGCCTTAAACTAAAACATCTCCTTAACTCTGAAAAGGTTATTGTTTGACCAGAGTTCCCTCTTCAAATAAACAGAGTGAAGCCGTCCTATGTAACAGGCCTGTTAAAAAAACAACAAATATTTCAGCATGATATAGAAAGTGGGTAGCAGATAAATAGGTTTGATGTGGAACTTCTCTGCTACTACAGTCATGTGCTACAAGATGGCTGCCTATAAAAGTGACGCCTGTTGCAGGCAATTAAGAATAAATCTTTGCACAATAGTTAACCAATTTCTGATTTATTTTTATATGGTTTTTATTGTATGGTTTTATGTACAATTGTATATCACTTTGATGTTTTTTCTATGAAACAGTGGTATATATATATATATTTAAATAAATAAATAAGTAAAGCTGGCTGTGGGGAGCCTTGCAGCCATTCAATATGCCAGTTGCCTGTAATGTCCGGCCACATGGAAGGCCGTTTTACCACAATGCTGCTGTACTAAATTTATACAATATTTTTGAGTACTGTACTGAAAGTACTTCGCAATCCTCAGTAATCCTTTCAAAAACCTTGCAAGGCAAGCCAAGGTTATTATAACCATATGGAGATGGGGAGGTGCAACTAACAGATGCACCTGGTACATCAATAGCGCTACATAAATAAGCAAGCAGTGGTAAAGCTTGCCTAAAGTCAAGTAGTGAGTTCACGGCAGAAGTGAAATCTGAACGCAGGACTTTGCGGTCCACAGTTCAGACTCTTAACCACCATGTCTTTGCAATATGTGCAGGAATATGGTATAGAGTACAAGGCTATGGCAGTCATCCCACACTGACGAGTGGCAAAATGTCACACTGTGACTTAAATCACAAATGGTGACTTGATCAATAAAGCATGATTTGAGAATGCACAGCACAGAACACCATGAAATGGCTTGCTCATCTGTTCACTTGCAACCATACAAACCTCTGGTTGATGTTAACGTAAGGGAGTCTCCTTATTTTCCTGTGTCAAATATACCTTCGTTCACACTTTTCAAACTGTAATCTCCCTCACTCTTTAACACATGACAATTCGTATACACACACACACACTTTAATTTGCTTATTGGAAAAAACTGAAACCCGTTTTTGTCTTGTGCCCTCAGGTTACTGGCACTAACACAATTTCTTTTTTTTCTTCTTCTTCTTAACAGCAAGCCAAGAAAGATGACAGAAGCCGTCTGCGTGGCCAAAAGACTGGTCTCAACTGGTTTGGGGGGGTGCAGGGGGATGGGGGAATTGAGCTGTCTCCATCTCTTCCCTCTCCCCCCCCCCTTTTCCCCTTTAGCCAAAAGACCTGGGAGCTTTTGATGCACAGTCAGTAAGCATTAAAAAAAAATTATTGAAAAGGCCTCGCTGCTCTTGGGATGTGACACTCTCTCATCATGCTCTGGACTTCAGCCAAGTTCATCCGTTAATAGGCAGCCACAACCACAGTCTAAACCAACCCCCCCTTCCCCTCTCTCCCTCCACCACCCCCACCATTCACCCCATGCTGGCCCTTTTCCCTGACCCTCTCAGTCCTAAAAAACTAGACATCGATTATGTCTGCGCTTTTCCCTTTCCATTCAAGATAAACATAACGCTTCAAGTCCAGGGCACACCCTGGGACCCTTCACAAAGCCATCTATCATTCTGTCTGCCAAACCAGTCTGGCCACACTAAGGCACAACAGAATAATGATCTCAATGTACAATTTTCCCTTTGTGTGCTTGCCCTCTTACTACTAACCTCTTTGCCTCTACCACTTTCTCAGGAGCAGTTGCTATTGACCACAAAAATCATTCTCCCTCTCTCTTTTTCCTTTAATGGGAGGGGTGTGAGGATTTCGTTTGTTTTATTAGTAATTTTGCAACCCCAATCTTTACTCGGAGGCTCAAGGTGGGTTAAAGCATTTTAAGGTGTGGGTGTGGGTATAAAGATGATTAACAAATTCATACAAATTATTTTTAAATGTCCAGTCTTTGTTATCTCTAAAACTGAGGGTGTCACAATTTCAAACTAAATGCAATCAATTACGAGCCAGACAGTATTGCCTAGCAAAAATTAAAAACAGGCTGTAGCCAGAAATTAGAGTTGGGTATGGGGGTGGACGGGACACAACTGTAAGTCAATGAGGAACAACAACAAAGCAAATGCCATAAGTTTAATACGATTCAGTTACAGTAAAAATATTTTTACAACAAAATTAACTGTAACTATTTTTTTGAATGGTTAAGCACTTACTAATAATCCCACAATGCTTTTGCACTCATTAACATTGCTAGATATGCAAAAAAATTGACTCATGTATAAGAATCAAGAGCTCCTGTACATTGTAACTAATGAAACCATCCAACCTGCTCTTAATTGGGAGCAAGTTCTTTCAGACTCAACAGGAACTATTTCCAAGAAAACATTCATACAAATGTACTATCCTGTGGGGAGGGGTAAAAATCAAATGAATAGAATTTAAAATATTATGTGTAATCAATTGATGGACAAATTTGATAGCGCGTTTTAAAAGTTGGCTCCTGGTGTGCTAGAGCTTTCTGTGAAAAGGTCTTCGGGGTTGTTGGCACTGTTGTTAAACCATTTATGGGTATCACTTCATATAGCCAGTGTGTATAAGATTATATTTCCAAAGAATAAATGACTTGTCAGTACTATTTTAGTCAAGGAGAACTACTGTCTTCCTTAAAACAGCCTGTCATCTATATGGGAATACTGTAATGCTGACTTGGCCGTAGGGTGGGGTGGGAGGCGCAGAAGAATGCTACTAAGAAGGTTGGTGGACAGATTCTGCCTCGTTTTCCTTATGATTAAACCCACTTCTGACTCTACCCAGAATTAGTATAACCATCTTTAAAAGAATATCCAAAGGCCTTCCTTCTCCCAGTCAAAATACCACATTCGGACACTGAGGTTTTAGGGGAGGGATGCAGGTCAAGGGACCAAAACAGTGGTAAAACTCAAGACTGTGGCCTGGAAACTTTGACTTGAACCAGAGAGTCTAAATCATCCAGAAAATTGTCCCCCAAAAGATGTTACTGGGCATAAATCTATGCCACAGTCATTCACACCACAACTTTTGGGAAGGATTTGTTTTCCCCCAGTAGCCCACGTTCTGCAAATACACAAATGCACATACTTCTATAAACTGTTATTAAAATGAAGTAGGTAAAGACTTTTTGGGGTTCAGCTGTTTTCAGCACAGAAAAGTTTTAGATGATACTGCTCTTGCATTAAAACAAGTATTTTATTCTATACTTTTCAGTGGTTTTTTTAAATAATAACATATTATTATCATTTTAATTTTCAAAAAATCACAATCATACATAATAATAATAAATCAAAAAAGTGAACACTGTACCCCTCCCTCCCCAGGGGAAAGTCTTTCAGTATGATTTTTTTGCATTTCCTGGGCAAAATGGTCAAATGAAGCAGTGTCCCCATTCTTTATGTTCTTATCCTAACAGGTCTTTTCCAAAACGTGTGTATTTAACTGGTGGCTTCTTCAATACTGGATGAAACAGTTCCAGCCGACAACGGAGCCAACCTCCTTGTGCCGACGTCCCTTTTAAACAATTCATACCCAGTCCAAGATTTCAAAAAGGAGGGTTTAAAAAAATCTACATAACAAATTATACATTGTGATGTAGTCAATACATTCTCGTTAAGAGTAATAGCCCATCCTATGGTGTAGCATGCAGAAGCACTAAAGCATGGAAACATGAATTATGCGCCTTGCAGTGCCACAAGGCAATCACTCAACAATCTACTCCAGTGTAGAGCACATGCAGATTCAACCCCTGGCAAAAGCAAGTACAGCTAGGAGAGAAAACTTTCAGAGCTACCAATCAGAACAGACAATACTGAGCTTGACGGACAAATGGCATGACTTGTTTCTGTCACATTGCAGAGAGTTCCAGATCAGCTGTGAGCCCCTAATGACCTATGCCCAACTCATACGAATTAGCGTATATACTCGAGTATAAGCCAACTTTTTCAGCACATTTTTTATGCTGAAAAAGCCCCCCTTGGCTTATACTCAAGTGAGGCGGGCGGAGGCAGCGGAGGGACGAGCAGCCCGAAAGGAGCCCTTTCTCACCGCCGCAGTCGCCCGCCTCTCGCAAGGGCAGGCACAAGAACCGTGGTTGGGAGACGGAGGGCTCATTTTGGGCTGCTCCTTCCTCCTCCGCCGCCTTTGCCACTGTTGGCGGCAGAGGAACAAGCAGCCCCAAAGCAACCATTTCAGGCTGCTTGTTCTTCCTCCACCGCTGCCGCCACCACCAGGTTTGTAGTGTGGTGAACTGGCTTATACTCCAGTCAATAAGTTTTCCCAGTTTTTTGTGCTAAAATTAGGTGCCTCGGCTTATATTCGGGTCGCCTTATACTCGAGTATATACGGTAATTCCTGGAACCATGAGCATATGTTTTTCCTTGTTTAATTAGAATTGGTATCCAAAATATCTACTGATTCTAAACTTGCAGAGACTTGCATTTAACAATATTGTTCTCCGTATTATTTGAATGATGTTATTACCATGAGTTTAGAAAATAAAATTTTGTAATATTGAAGATTTTAATTTTTTTTCCCCATTTGGGGCGTAGAGCTCAGCTAATATATCATTTTCAATTAGCTTTATCTCTACATTTTTTTAATGAGTCAGGTACAGGTTCTAGCGGAAAACTGCAAACGAGACCTAAGGGGGAGAAAAAATTGGTGGTAGCTAATGATTCCACATTTGTAAGTAAGACCCAGCTGCATGGTTACTTCCTATCCAAAACATGAATTGCCTTTCAGAATTTGCATCCTCTGCAATGTTTATTAACCAACATTGCGAGGGTAAGAGGAGGGGATTCGGGTGGGTGTTTTTTCCCCCCCTTGCTAGATCTTTTGTTTCACCAGGACAGCTGCATGCCATCTCCACCCCCTCCCAGCCATCCCCTCCTAAAGAAATAATTAAATCCAATTAGGACCGGAAAATAATTTACATTTTAGTTGAATGTAACAAGGAGTTGGGGGTGGGGTGGAATTATCAGACAAAATAAAAAAATAAAAAATAGAACCTTAAAATTTAATGTAACCACCTTGTTCCTCGTTTAGAGCTATTTTACATTCAGAAACTCCACTTCTTAATGTTAAGTAGTGACGTATTTAACAATAGCAACATATGCAATAAAAAGTGAGCCTATTAGAATTCATTCTTCCATTAATCATTCTCTGAACAAGAGAATCCTGGTCTACTATTACGTATGCTACAATTTGGTTCTGTCCCCTCCATTTATGGTTCATTTAAATGGGTTCCATTGCAACGGATTAGTAAGTAACAGAATCTTGGTATGTGAATGGCAAAAAAATTCCTTGGCATCGGCATATGTTTGCTGATCGAATTTCAGATCATATGTCTTTCATTATTGTGGCTTTGCCTCAAAACTGTTTGCTGCGGTTATGCATGTTGGCCTCAGACACTCCCCCCACCCCCACCCCCACCCCCACCCCCACCCGTGGAGAGCTTTGAAATCAGAAATATTTGGAGGGGAACAAAAAAAAAGTCAAGGTTCTTTGCCTTTTCTTCTTTTAAAAGCACCTTCCACTTCCCTCAAATTATGCTGGTAGCCCTTATCCTAAAATTTACTGGACCAATTAAAAATACTGCTTTGGATGGAACCCAGTAATAGGTTGCCCAGTTGCTGTAATAGTGTCATTATGTCAGCATAGCATGAGTGTTACATGGGCAAACCCCCCACAAAACTGGTATATGGAGAAAAGGGGGCTATATGGGGGAAGAAGGCAAAACCAGAAGAAAATGGAAGATTTTTGAAGTCTTTTTGTCTTTCATTTGGAATTATCTGTACATTTGACATTTGAGAAGTTTCTGAACTGCCACAAATGCACCAGACTTTAAATCTGTGTGCAATTTACTCAGAAACAGAACAAAATCTGCTTACACTTACCAATATGCTTCACTGAGAATGCCATAATGTTTTAAAGCAGTTCAGTGAGGCCATACTGCTTCTTTCTTTCTTTCTTTCTTTCTTTCTTTCTTTCTTTCTTTCTTTCTTTTTAAGGTAACGTAGAAATGCAAGTCTTTATTCTGCTTTGGAGGACTTTGTAATATTTTCATTCTTTAGCATCAGAAAAGCACATATGGCAATTGTTCACAAATAAATACGCTAGAAGCTACAACCAGTAAAAATGCTCTCCTATCTGCTCTACTGGAGTTTGGACAAATCCCTGTACATCATACTGTTGGGTTAGCAGTCCGACAATGAAAGAGAAATGGTTCAAACTTTTTAAAAAATAAACATGTTGATATTGGGTGCCTCTTTCTATTGCTCCAGCACATAGGTGGAAATGCTTACTTCCTTATTGTTCCCAGGATTGGGATTAGACCGACGAGGAGAATGTGGAAGAAGCAGAAGGGAGGATAAATTGTGGAAACCAAAGATGGAGGTTCCCACCTTCCGTCTCTTGGAGAGCCTCGTTGGGGTCTGAGAAAGGCAATGACTAGCCGATGGGGATCACAGGAACACAGGGAGCTGCCTTATACCAAGCCAAACCATTAGTCCATCTGGCTCTGTATTGTCTACAATGACTAGTAATGACTGTCCAGGGCTTCAGAGAGGGGTCTCTCCATGTTGTAACTGGAGATGCTGGTGATCAAACTTAGGACCTTCTGAATAGAAGGCAGATGCTTACTGAGCTGCAGCTCTAGTTGAACCTGAGGCAGCAGAAGGGAACCAGAATGGGAGGGCACAGACCTGTCACCAAGGCCCAGTCAAAACCTGAATAGATGGGAAATGACTCACCCACCCAGACCAAGTGTGTGCTTACAAACTCTGCATTCTGGTGAAAAAGTTTCACGAATATCCTTGCTATGACTTGCCTATAAAAGCTTGGCGGGAGGGATATGGTAACCTATTGGGACACCTTCATTGCTTCTGCTCAGTTCTGAACTTCTATTTTGGTTCCTGAACTCCTGAACTCCTACAGCTATGCCTGCTGCTGAGCCTATAGATGTACTGGCCCAAATAAAGATCTCTCTCTTACACACAAGTTAGAGCCTCGGTTGTCATGTTTTGGGCAGGAGTCACGGCACTTCATATCTTACAAAGCAATTCCATCAAGAAAATGATCACACATATGGAATCAATTATACATACACTTGGACACAGACCAAAGGCTAGGAAGTCAGGAAGGGCAAAACCATTACACACACACACACACACACGCCCCTGGAACTCATAGATGGACCTCATCAGTTCATCTTACTGCCTAAAAAAGTTCACAAGCTTAATAATTTATTGGTGTTCTGGATACTGTTTCCCAGCTGAATATTAACAACTTCGAACTGAAGCATGCTTTTAGCATGGTGTGGCTGGGAGTCACAAAGGGCAGCACCAAGTTCCCTTGGAGGTTGAAATGGGAACTTGCTGCTATTTCTTGCAAAATGGCCACTTCTTCGCACGGTTTATTTTCTTTCATTAACCACTTTCTTTCATTAAAGGTATCACTTTTCTGTGACCCAATTTAGCTTGTTAAAGCCAGCAGCAAATGTGTATAAAATAAAAACAAATGAAAACAACAACATCATTAAGAGGCTTAATTTTGGAAGAGCTTGTTGGGGTACAGGAACTGGGAAAAAGTTCCATTAGAGAGCAAAGGCTTAGCACAACTGCATTAAATGTATTAGCCATGGGGCCAGTGGAGGAACAGAGACACATTTCACTCTGCCATCACCGCCCCGTCTCCTCGCCACTTTACACAACCACTTTGGTAAGCTGCGGGACTGAGAATATCAATGCCAGATTTGAGAATAGAACCTAACCTGGCAAGTTACTACAGATTGGGTGCCCTTAGCCCATTGAGATCACACGTGGTGCAGAAGGAAATGTGAGTGCAAACATTGCCCCCCTATGATTGGCAGGTGTTATGAAGCTTCTGGATTTGCTATGCCTGATATAAATATACCATGCCTGGAGATCAGACCAGTACTTTCTGCATGCTTGCTCAAGCTATTTACCGTAAGCAACCTATTATTGGGAAACCTCTGGGTCGGGATTTCAGTTAGAATGGCCGGGTTAAAAAAAGAGGTAGAAAGAGGTATTGCCTCACTTGCTGAAACTCCCTCTTCTATACAACTGTTAAAAGGTTCGGAAACCCTGTCTTTTTCACCTGGACTCCCTGATTTCAGTACAGTGGTACCTCGGGTTATATACGCTTCAGGTTACATACGCTTCAGGTTACACACTCCGCTAACCAAGAAATAGTGCTTCAGGTTAAGAACTTTGCTTCAGGATAAGAACAGAAATCGGGCTCCGGCAGCGAGGCAGCAGCAGCAGGCCCCATTAGCTTAAGTGGTGCTTCAGGTTAAGAACAGTTTCAGGTTAAGAACGGACCTCCGGAAAGAATTAAGTACTTAACCTGAGGTACCACTGTACAGCTGCTTACACAGCCTTGGCCTGACTCTTGACCAAGTGAATGAGCTTCAAGTTTTTCTTTATTTTTGATTCCCCAGGAGAACATGTGCTGCTATATTGTTATACTGTGCACCCCTCTCCTGTGTTGTTGTTTTTCCTTTATAAGACCTAATTATACCATGCTATGGCAATTCACTTTCTCCAGCTTGGCAAGCGCCAAGCAAACATTTAGTCCTCACAGATGAAGAGATTGGTTTTTGAAACTTCACCAAACATCTTCAAGGCTGAGATTATTCTGGCTGACCCAGATTTTCAGTGACCGGGCTTCAGCGTCAATAACTTCCATTGCCTTTCTTGCCCTTTACCATGACAAGCCGGAGCATAATAAACATTCCAAAATAAGCTAATAGGTTACATTTGCATAATGCTTATAAGTTGCAAAATGCACCTTTTCTTGGCACAAAATTGGTGCCATGTACGTAAAGAATCCATATTTCATTTCTTTAAATAAACAACAACAACCCACAGTATATTCTGTCCTGTACTAACCATTTCATCACACACAAATCAGGTGTGAAAACCACAACTGCAAGTGGGGTTAGATCCTAACAATTAGGAAGTCTGCAGAACATTGGAAACTAGTCGCAGGAAGATGAGGAATGGCCTAGATTGACACAGGCACGTATCAGTCCTCGTGTGGATTTGCTAACTAAAAGTAGCAAACTAGCTCTCAAGCCATGGTAAGTGTGGGTGGAAGGCTGAGGGACAACAGCTTCTCTCAAAATAAATGTTAGCACAGATCTTGCATATTTAAACATTCAAACCAGTCATTTTCAGCACAATCATTGCACTAACCCTATAAGACAGGTCTGTATCATTATCCACATATTGCAGGTAGACTTTGTGGTCCTGCCTAAGGCCATCTTGACGGTTAACGGCAGAAGAAGCATTTGTTGTGAACCTTGCATCCTCCAACTGCCTTTTGGCCGCGATGCTACAATGACCCTCAAAAATGGCGAAAAGCAGCTCAGAAACCAGACCAGTTAGGACTTGAGGGGCCATCTCATACATTTTGCAGCAACGTATAAAGGTTTGTGTACACCATGTGGGGAGTTACAGCCAGTCACTCCTCTCTAATTGAGTACAACTGTACAATACTAGTGTTTTCAAACAGTTATTTGTGGCATTCGCATTTTACATTTTTTAGGTGTATAACTACAATACATAGACATATATAATACATTAAGAACGTAAGAAATACTCTCCGAATAAGACCAAATTTCCATCTATCCCATCATCCTGCTTCCTGCTGTGACCAACCAGATGCCCCTGGAAAGTCTACAAGGAAAACATTAAGGGTGCCTCCAGCCAGGGCACCCTTGCATTATTAATATTGTAAACAGATCACAGAGGTATTGTAAGTAGGCCCCTGGCAATAGGTTTTTCAGCTTATTGGATTTTCCCCAGAAATGGAAAAATCCACATTAAATAACGAATCATGTGGGTGCTGGGGGAGGGGAGCTGCATTTATTAACACCAACACCACAACAAGCACTCATTTGGAAGCACCTTAATACAATAATTCACTCTGTGTTGCTTCCTAGCAACTGGTATGCTATGGCATATTGTTTCTGATCCTGGAGGTTACATAGAGCCATCATGACCAGCAGCCATAGATAGCCCTATCCTATGTGAATTTTATCTAGCCTTCTTTGAAAGCCACCTCTCTGCCTCTATCCACCCCACCCCTCTAACACACAGGCACACACACACTAAATGCTTTCAACACCTGAATCTTAGAAGTAGAATGAACTAGGCAAAAAGTATGCAATTACATGCAAATTTACTTAATTTCCATCATTTCGTCTCAGCATCTAATTTGGGTTTCCTTGATGTGGAATTTTTCTTTGTTTTGTTTTTAAAACCCAGACCCTGTTGCACACACAGGCAGAGAATGAATGGGACACGAGAAAGAAAAGAACTGGGGGTGCGGGAGAGAAAAAGAAACTATAGGCATGAGGAATATTCAGAGGCCAGGAGCACTCTGCTACCTTATGAGTGCATCCACACAACTATATGCCATATTACCTGGAAGGGAACCTCACTGGCTTCAATGTAATATTAATATATTAGTTACATTCATTGAAAGGGCTGAGACCACTGAGAAGTAGTACTGTTGTTTTTTAATAGTGCCACTTTGCGAACAAGCTTGTAAGAAAATTCATAAGAAAATTCTGTAACCCCTTGTTCCTACATACCTGTGTCAGTCATTTCAGTGGGCTAAGCAAAAGAAAACTAGGAAGAGGCACCAATTCAGCATCAATAAGTAGAGGAAATGAGAGAGAGAGGAGGAGGTGTTTTGTCCATATATATATATATATATTCCAGCTATGCGTTATTCAAAATCATAACAATATCCCACACTTACCAGGCGGTCTGTGGGCAACTCTCACATGTACCAAGTGAGTAAATATTCTGCAAGTCTGTTGTAATATTCAACCCTGTGGTTAACTCTGGCATTACTAACCCTCTGAAACTATTTGGATATCAACGGAAGCCAAGAAGAATTAACATTTGTCTTAACCACATAATTTTATTCTGTTTTAGTGTCTTACCTTTTGTATGTTCAAAGTATTGCTGTATTTTTTTCTTGATTTTATTGTTTTGTCCTTCTGTAAACAGCGTATAACTTTTATGAAATAAAATCAATCAATCTGGGACTTGAATCCCTGCAAGGTTAATATAGAACTCACGTAGGCTATAGCCGTCATGCAACAGAACCTGAGTCCTTCTTCCTGGTGGCCTCCTATGCTAGCAGTTCCCTCCTTAAACATAATGAAGAGTCTTGTGACGCTTTGAAAGACTAACAAATTTATTACAGCATGAGCTTTCGTGGA